>NC_083722.1:125758600-126358600 GCF_028564815.1 Eubalaena glacialis
AACCAGACTTGGGAATGGAGAAATGCTGCCGCCTTGTGGCCGTTTCCCACAACAGCAGCTTTAAACACAGGGCTAAGGGTCACTTGAGATTCACAGTAATTGTAGGGCCGTAAATGACACGTGTCCTCAAAAAATGTCCTGGGGTAGGTAATGGCCAAGAAAGTTCACAACACGGAAAATTTTTCAAGAAAACAATTTGAAGAGGTAAGTGTTACTCACTCGGTTGTTTTAAAAAAAGAAGAACATGGATAAAAGCTCAATATCAGGAATTATTGGTTGGATGCAAATCCAAACTACAAAAAGATTTCACCACCCAATATTCAAAATGCCATCCGTAAAAAGTCTACAAACCATGCATGCTGACGGGTTGGGGGAGAAATGCATACCCACTATGCTGTTGGTTGGATGTAAACTGGTAACAGCTAATCATGAGAACAGAACGGAGCTGCGCTTAAAAGGTAAAAATTGAGCTACCATATCATGCGGCCGATCCCCTAATGGGCCTATACCCTAAGAAGACCAGAATGGGAAAGGCACAGACAGGCAAACATGCACTGCAGCAATATTTACAATAGCCAAGCCATGCAAGCAAACAAAATGTCCATCAACAGACAAATGGACAAAGAAGAAGTGGTGTACGTACCGAATGGAATAGTAGCCTCGGGAAAAAAATGAACAATGCCGTTTTCAGGACTACACATGAGCCTAGAAATAATCATAGTACGTTAAGTAAGTCAAAAAGGAATGACAAATATCCTATGATATCATTTATACGTGTTATCCATCCTAAGATTGCTCCCAATGAACATATTTCCACAGAAAAACACACTCACAGACTGATAAAACAAACTAATGGTTAACCAAAATGAAAGGTGGGAGGATGGATAAATTAGGATTATGGGGGTAGCATACATATACTAATGTATGTTAAATGTATATAAACATATAACATATAAACTATATGAATTATATAATCACCAATACATATAAAATATATCATGACAAAACACCTACCAAATACCAAGGGAGGTCTACTCAACATTCTGTAATAACATACATGCTAACCGGATCCGAAGATGAACAGACATATGTATGAATCATTGACCAGATTCTGTACAGCCAGACAATCACAACACTCTAATCAAATTTCCTCCGATAAGAAATATAAATTAAATTTAAAAAACGAACATAAGTAAGGAGACATAAACTTCTGGGGGCTTGTCCCAGCACATTCCACTCTAATTTACAACCGAGGAACACGACGTCCAGGAAGACTCTGTTGCCCTAGTAACAAGAGTTGAGAACGTAATAATGCTGCCGCCTTGTGGCTGTTTCCCACAACAGCAGCTTTAAACACAGTGCTAATGGTCGCTTAATAGTCACGAGGACTGCGGGGCTGTAAATGATACCTGCCCTCAAAAAATGTCCTGGGGTAGGGAATAGGCAAGAAATTTCAACACATGACAAAGTTTTCAAGAAGTCAATATGAGAGGGAAGTTGTACTCACTCTTTAAAAAAAAAGGAAAAGAAAAAAAAAGACATGCCTAAAGCTCAGTATAAGGAATTATTAGCTGCATGCAAATCCCACGTCCACAAAGGTTTCAGCTCACACCAGTCAAATGACCATCAGCAAAAAGTCTACAAACTATAAATGCTGAAGAGGTTTTAGGGAACTGTGTACCTTCTAGCTGCTGATGGGGTGTAAAGTGCTAACAGCACTAATGAAAACTGAATGCAGCTGCTTTAAAAGTAAAAATTGAGCTACCGTGTGATGCGGCAGGGCACCTTCTGGGCCTATAACCTAAGACCACCAGAATCGGAAAGACAGAGGCAGGCAAATGTGCACTGCAGCAATATTGAAAGAGCCAAGACATGGAAGCAAAAAAAAGCTCCATAAACAGATGAATGGACAAAGAAGAAGTGGTATATGTACAGAATGGAATATTAGCCACGAAAAAAAATAAAAGAATGGCATATGCAGCACCACGGATGAGCCTAGAGATAATCACACAACGTGAAGTAAGTCAGATTGCGAAAGACAAATGTTCTACGATATCACTTATGTTATCTGAAAATTCATAAAAATGAACATATTTCCATAGGGAAAGACGATCTCAGATGGAGAAGACAAACTTATGGTTAAGCCAAAGAAAAGGTGTGAGGAATGGACAAATTAGGATATTGGGGTTAACAAACATATACTAATACATATAAAATATATCATCCCCAAAGACCTATGGAATACCAAGAGTGGTCTATTCAACACTCTACAATAACCTACATGGAAAAGGACACAACGATCAATAGATATATGTATATGTGTACATGAACAAGATTCTGTGCAGCTAGAACAAAAGACATTTTAAAATCCAATTTGCTCTGATAAAAATGAAAACTTAAAGACACAAACAAGAATTAAGGAGGCTAAAACTTATGGGGGTTTGTCCTGACACATTCCACTCTAATCTGCAACCTAAAAGCACAACTTGCAGCAAGGTTCTGTTTCCCTAGCAAGCAGAGTTGCCAACGTAGAAATGCTGCCACCTTAAGGCCGTTTCCTCAAACAGCAGCTTTAAATCCACTGCTAATGGTCACTAATATTCACAAGGACTGCAGGGCTGTAAATGACTCATGCCCTCAAAAACTGTCCTGGGGTAGGGAATGGCCAAAAAAATCCAAACGCGGCAAATTTTTCAAGAAGGAAATTTGAAGTTGTAAGTTTAGCTGAATCTTAAAAAAAAAATGAAAAGGACATTGATCCACGCAAAACATCAGGAATTATTAGACGCATGCAAATCCAATCTACACAAACGTATCACCTCACACCAGTCAGAATGACCATCAGCAAAACGTCAACAAACAATAGATGTTGAAGAAGTTGTGGAGAATAGCGTAACCTCTCGGTCTAAGTGGGATGTAAACTGGTAACCGCCAATAATAGGAACAGAATGGCAGTGCGTTGAAAGGTAAAAATTGAGTCCCCATATGATCCGGAAGGCCCACTATTGGGCCTGTCACCTGTGAAAGCCAGCATCAAAAAGACACAGGATGGAACATCGTGTATTGCAGCAGTATTTACAATAGCCAAGACATGGAAGCAACAAAAATGTCCACCATCAGATGAATGGACGAAAAAGTGGTCCATGTACACAATGCAATATTAGACACAGAAAAGAATGAAACAATGCCGTTTGCAGCACCATAGACGAGGCTACAGACAATCACACACCTTGAAGTAAGTCAGAAAGCGAGAGACACATATCCTATGATATCACGTATAGGTCTTATCTAAAAATTGATAGGAATGAACCTATTTCCACAGAGAGGGACACTCACGTGTTCAGAAAACAAGCTTGTGCTTAACCAAACGGAAAGGTGTGAGGAATGTATAACGGAGGATATTGGGTTTAACAGACATATGCTAATACTTATAAAATATATAATCATCAGACATACCGAATACCAAGAGAGGTCTACACAACATTCTGTAATAATCTCTACGGAACAGGATCCAAACATGAAAAGATATATGAATCAATGAAAGACATTCTGTACACCTAGAACAAACACAACATTGCAATCAAATTTGCTCTGAGAAAAATGAAAATTAAACTGAGAATATCAACAACAAATAAGTAGACATAGTTTCTGGGGGTTTGTCCTGGCACATTCCACTCTACTTTACAACCTACAAACAGGACTTCCAGGAAGGCTGTGTTGCCCTAGTAACCAGAGTTGGGAATATAGAAATGCTGCCCCCTTGTGGCCGTTTCCTGCAACAGCAGCTTTAAATGCAGAACTAATGGTCATGTGATATTCACAATTACTACAGGGCTGTAAAGGACACCTGCCCTCAAAAAATGTCCTGGTGCAGGTAATGGCCACAGGAATTCAGGGAACATGGCAAATTTTTCAAGGAAACAATTTGAAGAGGTGAGTTTCTCTGTTTTACTTAAAAAAAAACCGTAGATGAAAGCTCAATATCGGGAATTATTAGACGCATGCAAATCCAACCTACAAGAAGGTATCACCACCCAACACTCAAAATGCCATCAGTAAAAAGTCTACAAACAATAAATTCTGAAGGGGTTTTAGAGAACTGTGTACCCTCTAGTTGCTGGTGGCATGTAAACTGGTAACAGCCAGTAGTGAGAACAGAATGGAGGTGCGTTGAAAGGGAAAAATTTGAACCACCATATGATCTAGTAGGCCCACTGCTGGGCCTAATCCCTGAGAAGACCAGAATCCAAAAGACACAGGCTGGCAATCCTGCACTGCATCAATATTTAGCATTGCCAAGACTTGGAAGTAACCAAAATGTCCATCCACAGATGAATGCACAAAGAAGAAGTGGTCCATGTACACAATGCAATATTCGCCATGGAAAAGGATGAAACACTGCTCTTTGCAGCACCATAGATGAGCCTAGAGATAATCACAGAACATGAGGTAAGTCGGAAAGCAGCCGACAAATAACCTGTGATATCACTCCTAGCTGTTACCTAACAACTGACACGTATGAACATATTTCCACAGAGAAAGACTCTCACAGACTTAGAAAACAAACTATGGTTATCTAAAAGGAAAGGTGGGAGGAATGGACACATTAAGATTAGGGTTACCGTACGTATACAAATACATATTAAACACACGTATCAAAAAGACCGACCATATACCAAGGGAGGTCTACTGAACGCGCTGTAATAATTTACACGGGGGCTTGCCTGGTGGCACCGTGGTTAAGAATCCACCTGCCAATGCAGGGGACACAGGTTCGATCCCTGGTTCGGGAAGGTCCCACATGCAGCAGAGCAACTAAGCCCGTGCACCACAACTAATGAGCCTACGCTCTGGAGCCCATGAGCCATAACTACTGAGCCCATGCACCACAACTACTGAAGCCCACACGCCTAGAGCCCGTGCTCCGCAACAAGAGAAGCCACTGCAGTGAGAAGCCGGTGCACCGCAACGGAGAGTAGCCCCCGCTCACCGCAACTGGAGAAAGCCCACATGCAGCAACGAAGATCCAACTCAGCCAAAAATAAATAAATAAATAAAATAAATTTATTTAAAAAAATAATAGTAATTTACATGGGAAGAGGATCTGTACATGAGTAGATATATATAATGTTCAATTGAACCTGATTGTGCACACCCAGAACAAACACTATTCTGCTCATTACCCCAATTTAAAAAATTAAAACCACGAACAACAATTAATGAGACATAAAGTTATTGGGGTTTTCCCTGGCACATCCCATTCTAATTTACAACCTAGGAACACAACTTTCAGGAAGGCTCTGCTGCCCTAGTAACCAGACTTGGGAATGGAGAAATGCTGCCGCCTTGTGGCCGTTTCCCACAACAGCAGCTTTAAACACAGGGCTAAGGGTCACTTGAGATTCACAGTAATTGTAGGGCCGTAAATGACACGTGTCCTCAAAAAATGTCCTGGGGTAGGTAATGGCCAAGAAAGTTCACAACACGGAAAATTTTTCAAGAAAACAATTTGAAGAGGTAAGTGTTACTCACTCGGTTGTTTTAAAAAAAGAAGAACATGGATAAAAGCTCAATATCAGGAATTATTGGTTGGATGCAAATCCAAACTACAAAAAGATTTCACCACCCAATATTCAAAATGCCATCCGTAAAAAGTCTACAAACCATGCATGCTGACGGGTTGGGGGAGAAATGCATACCCACTATGCTGTTGGTTGGATGTAAACTGGTAACAGCTAATCATGAGAACAGAACGGAGCTGCGCTTAAAAGGTAAAAATTGAGCTACCATATCATGCGGCCGATCCCCTAATGGGCCTATACCCTAAGAAGACCAGAATGGGAAAGGCACAGACAGGCAAACATGCACTGCAGCAATATTTACAATAGCCAAGCCATGCAAGCAAACAAAATGTCCATCAACAGACAAATGGACAAAGAAGAAGTGGTGTACGTACCGAATGGAATAGTAGCCTCGGGAAAAAAATGAACAATGCCGTTTTCAGGACTACACATGAGCCTAGAAATAATCATAGTACGTTAAGTAAGTCAAAAAGGAATGACAAATATCCTATGATATCATTTATACGTGTTATCCATCCTAAGATTGCTCCCAATGAACATATTTCCACAGAAAAACACACTCACAGACTGATAAAACAAACTAATGGTTAACCAAAATGAAAGGTGGGAGGATGGATAAATTAGGATTATGGGGGTAGCATACATATACTAATGTATGTTAAATGTATATAAACATATAACATATAAACTATATGAATTATATAATCACCAATACATATAAAATATATCATGACAAAACACCTACCAAATACCAAGGGAGGTCTACTCAACATTCTGTAATAACATACATGCTAACCGGATCCGAAGATGAACAGACATATGTATGAATCATTGACCAGATTCTGTACAGCCAGACAATCACAACACTCTAATCAAATTTCCTCCGATAAGAAATATAAATTAAATTTAAAAAACGAACATAAGTAAGGAGACATAAACTTCTGGGGGCTTGTCCCAGCACATTCCACTCTAATTTACAACCGAGGAACACGACGTCCAGGAAGACTCTGTTGCCCTAGTAACAAGAGTTGAGAACGTAACAATGCTGCCGCCTTGTGGCTGTTTCCCACAACAGCAGCTTTAAACACAGTGCTAATGGTCGCTTAATAGTCACGAGGACTGCGGGGCTGTAAATGATACCTGCCCTCAAAAAATGTCCTGGGGTAGGGAATAGGCAAGAAATTTCAACACATGACAAAGTTTTCAAGAAGTCAATATGAGAGGGAAGTTGTACTCACTCTTTAAAAAAAAAGGAAAAGAAAAAAAAAGACATGCCTAAAGCTCAGTATAAGGAATTATTAGCTGCATGCAAATCCCACGTCCACAAAGGTTTCAGCTCACACCAGTCAAATGACCATCAGCAAAAAGTCTACAAACTATAAATGCTGAAGAGGTTTTAGGGAACTGTGTACCTTCTAGCTGCTGATGGGGTGTAAAGTGCTAACAGCACTAATGAAAACTGAATGCAGCTGCTTTAAAAGGTAAAAATTGAGCTACCGTGTGATGCGGCAGGGCACCTTCTGGGCCTATAACCTAAGACCACCAGAATCGGAAAGACAGAGGCAGGCAAATGTGCACTGCAGCAATATTGAAAGAGCCAAGACATGGAAGCAAAAAAAAGCTCCATAAACAGATGAATGGACAAAGAAGAAGTGGTATATGTACAGAATGGAATATTAGCCACGAAAAAAAATAAAAGAATGGCATATGCAGCACCACGGATGAGCCTAGAGATAATCACACAACGTGAAGTAAGTCAGATTGCGAAAGACAAATGTTCTACGATATCACTTATGTTATCTGAAAATTCATAAAAATGAACATATTTCCATAGGGAAAGACGATCTCAGATGGAGAAGACAAACTTATGGTTAAGCCAAAGAAAAGGTGTGAGGAATGGACAAATTAGGATATTGGGGTTAACAAACATATACTAATACATATAAAATATATCATCCCCAAAGACCTATGGAATACCAAGAGTGGTCTATTCAACACTCTACAATAACCTACATGGAAAAGGACACAACGATCAATAGATATATGTATATGTGTACATGAACAAGATTCTGTGCAGCTAGAACAAAAGACATTTTAAAATCCAATTTGCTCTGATAAAAATGAAAACTTAAAGACACAAACAAGAATTAAGGAGGCTAAAACTTATGGGGGTTTGTCCTGACACATTCCACTCTAATCTGCAACCTAAAAGCACAACTTGCAGCAAGGTTCTGTTTCCCTAGCAAGCAGAGTTGCCAACGTAGAAATGCTGCCACCTTAAGGCCGTTTCCTCAAACAGCAGCTTTAAATCCACTGCTAATGGTCACTAATATTCACAAGGACTGCAGGGCTGTAAATGACTCATGCCCTCAAAAACTGTCCTGGGGTAGGGAATGGCCAAAAAAATCCAAACGCGGCAAATTTTTCAAGAAGGAAATTTGAAGTTGTAAGTTTAGCTGAATCTTAAAAAAAAAATGAAAAGGACATTGATCCACGCAAAACATCAGGAATTATTAGACGCATGCAAATCCAATCTACACAAACGTATCACCTCACACCAGTCAGAATGACCATCAGCAAAACGTCAACAAACAATAGATGTTGAAGAAGTTGTGGAGAATAGCGTAACCTCTCGGTCTAAGTGGGATGTAAACTGGTAACCGCCAATAATAGGAACAGAATGGCAGTGCGTTGAAAGGTAAAAATTGAGTCCCCATATGATCCGGAAGGCCCACTATTGGGCCTGTCACCTGTGAAAGCCAGCATCAAAAAGACACAGGATGGAACATCGTGTATTGCAGCAGTATTTACAATAGCCAAGACATGGAAGCAACAAAAATGTCCACCATCAGATGAATGGACGAAAAAGTGGTCCATGTACACAATGCAATATTAGACACAGAAAAGAATGAAACAATGCCGTTTGCAGCACCATAGACGAGGCTACAGACAATCACACACCTTGAAGTAAGTCAGAAAGCGAGAGACACATATCCTATGATATCACGTATAGGTCTTATCTAAAAATTGATAGGAATGAACCTATTTCCACCGAGAGGGACACTCACGTGTTCAGAAAACAAGCTTGTGCTTAACCAAACGGAAAGGTGTGAGGAATGTATAACGGAGGATATTGGGTTTAACAGACATATGCTAATACTTATAAAATATATAATCATCAGACATACCGAATACCAAGAGAGGTCTACACAACATTCTGTAATAATCTCTACGGAACAGGATCCAAACATGAAAAGATATATGAATCAATGAAAGACATTCTGTACACCTAGAACAAACACAACATTGCAATCAAATTTGCTCTGAGAAAAATGAAAATTAAACTGAGAATATCAACAACAAATAAGTAGACATAGTTTCTGGGGGTTTGTCCTGGCACATTCCACTCTACTTTACAACCTACAAACAGGACCTCCAGGAAGGCTGTGTTGCCCTAGTAACCAGAGTTGGGAATATAGAAATGCTGCCCCCTTGTGGCCGTTTCCTGCAACAGCAGCTTTAAATGCAGAACTAATGGTCATGTGATATTCACAATTACTACAGGGCTGTAAAGGACACCTGCCCTCAAAAAATGTCCTGGTGCAGGTAATGGCCACAGGAATTCAGGGAACATGGCAAATTTTTCAAGGAAACAATTTGAAGAGGTGAGTTTCTCTGTTTTACTTAAAAAAAAACCGTAGATGAAAGCTCAATATCGGGAATTATTAGACGCATGCAAATCCAACCTACAAGAAGGTATCACCACCCAACACTCAAAATGCCATCAGTAAAAAGTCTACAAACAATAAATTCTGAAGGGGTTTTAGAGAACTGTGTACCCTCTAGTTGCTGGTGGCATGTAAACTGGTAACAGCCAGTAGTGAGAACAGAATGGAGGTGCGTTGAAAGGGAAAAATTTGAACCACCATATGATCTAGTAGGCCCACTGCTGGGCCTAATCCCTGAGAAGACCAGAATCCAAAAGACACAGGCTGGCAATCCTGCACTGCATCAATATTTAGCATTGCCAAGACTTGGAAGTAACCAAAATGTCCATCCACAGATGAATGCACAAAGAAGAAGTGGTCCATGTACACAATGCAATATTCGCCATGGAAAAGGATGAAACACTGCTCTTTGCAGCACCATAGATGAGCCTAGAGATAATCACAGAACATGAGGTAAGTCGGAAAGCAGCCGACAAATAACCTGTGATATCACTCCTAGCTGTTACCTAACAACTGACACGTATGAACATATTTCCACAGAGAAAGACTCTCACAGACTTAGAAAACAAACTATGGTTATCTAAAAGGAAAGGTGGGAGGAATGGACACATTAAGATTAGGGTTACCGTACGTATACAAATACATATTAAACACACGTATCAAAAAGACCGACCATATACCAAGGGAGGTCTACTGAACGCGCTGTAATAATTTACACGGGGGCTTGCCTGGTGGCACCGTGGTTAAGAATCCACCTGCCAATGCAGGGGACACAGGTTCGATCCCTGGTTCGGGAAGGTCCCACATGCAGCAGAGCAACTAAGCCCGTGCACCACAACTAATGAGCCTACGCTCTGGAGCCCATGAGCCATAACTACTGAGCCCATGCACCACAACTACTGAAGCCCACACGCCTAGAGCCCGTGCTCCGCAACAAGAGAAGCCACTGCAGTGAGAAGCCGGTGCACCGCAACGGAGAGTAGCCCCCGCTCACCGCAACTGGAGAAAGCCCACATGCAGCAACGAAGATCCAACTCAGCCAAAAATAAATAAATAAATAAAATAAATTTATTTAAAAAAATAATAGTAATTTACATGGGAAGAGGATCTGTACATGAGTAGATATATATAATGTTCAATTGAACCTGATTGTGCACACCCAGAACAAACACTATTCTGCTCATTACCCCAATTTAAAAAATTAAAACCACGAACAACAATTAATGAGACATAAAGTTATTGGGGTTTTCCCTGGCACATCCCATTCTAATTTACAACCTAGGAACACAACTTTCAGGAAGGCTCTGCTGCCCTAGTAACCAGACTTGGGAATGGAGAAATGCTGCCGCCTTGTGGCCGTTTCCCACAACAGCAGCTTTAAACACAGGGCTAAGGGTCACTTGAGATTCACAGTAATTGTAGGGCCGTAAATGACACGTGTCCTCAAAAAATGTCCTGGGGTAGGTAATGGCCAAGAAAGTTCACAACACGGAAAATTTTTCAAGAAAACAATTTGAAGAGGTAAGTGTTACTCACTCGGTTGTTTTAAAAAAAGAAGAACATGGATAAAAGCTCAATATCAGGAATTATTGGTTGGATGCAAATCCAAACTACAAAAAGATTTCACCACCCAATATTCAAAATGCCATCCGTAAAAAGTCTACAAACCATGCATGCTGACGGGTTGGGGGAGAAATGCATACCCACTATGCTGTTGGTTGGATGTAAACTGGTAACAGCTAATCATGAGAACAGAACGGAGCTGCGCTTAAAAGGTAAAAATTGAGCTACCATATCATGCGGCCGATCCCCTAATGGGCCTATACCCTAAGAAGACCAGAATGGGAAAGGCACAGACAGGCAAACATGCACTGCAGCAATATTTACAATAGCCAAGCCATGCAAGCAAACAAAATGTCCATCAACAGACAAATGGACAAAGAAGAAGTGGTGTACGTACCGAATGGAATAGTAGCCTCGGGAAAAAAATGAACAATGCCGTTTTCAGGACTACACATGAGCCTAGAAATAATCATAGTACGTTAAGTAAGTCAAAAAGGAATGACAAATATCCTATGATATCATTTATACGTGTTATCCATCCTAAGATTGCTCCCAATGAACATATTTCCACAGAAAAACACACTCACAGACTGATAAAACAAACTAATGGTTAACCAAAATGAAAGGTGGGAGGATGGATAAATTAGGATTATGGGGGTAGCATACATATACTAATGTATGTTAAATGTATATAAACATATAACATATAAACTATATGAATTATATAATCACCAATACATATAAAATATATCATGACAAAACACCTACCAAATACCAAGGGAGGTCTACTCAACATTCTGTAATAACATACATGCTAACCGGATCCGAAGATGAACAGACATATGTATGAATCATTGACCAGATTCTGTACAGCCAGACAATCACAACACTCTAATCAAATTTCCTCCGATAAGAAATATAAATTAAATTTAAAAAACGAACATAAGTAAGGAGACATAAACTTCTGGGGGCTTGTCCCAGCACATTCCACTCTAATTTACAACCGAGGAACACGACGTCCAGGAAGACTCTGTTGCCCTAGTAACAAGAGTTGAGAACGTAACAATGCTGCCGCCTTGTGGCTGTTTCCCACAACAGCAGCTTTAAACACAGTGCTAATGGTCGCTTAATAGTCACGAGGACTGCGGGGCTGTAAATGATACCTGCCCTCGAAAAATGTCCTGGGGTAGGGAATAGGCAAGAAATTTCAACACATGACAAAGTTTTCAAGAAGTCAATATGAGAGGGAAGTTGTACTCACTCTTTAAAGAAAAAGGAAAAGAAAAAAAAAGACATGCCTATAGCTCAGTATAAGGAATTATTAGCTGCATGCAAATCCCACGTCCACAAAGGTTTCAGCTCACACCAGTCAAATGACCATCAGCAAAAAGTCTACAAACTATAAATGCTGAAGAGGTTTTAGGGAACTGTGTACCTTCTAGCTGCTGATGGGGTGTAAAGTGCTAACAGCACTAATGAAAACTGAATGCAGCTGCTTTAAAAGTAAAAATTGAGCTACCGTGTGATGCGGCAGGGCACCTTCTGGGCCTATAACCTAAGACCACCAGAATCGGAAAGACAGAGGCAGGCAAATGTGCACTGCAGCAATATTGAAAGAGCCAAGACATGGAAGCAAAAAAAAGCTCCATAAACAGATGAATGGACAAAGAAGAAGTGGTATATGTACAGAATGGAATATTAGCCACGAAAAAAAATAAAAGAATGGCATATGCAGCACCACGGATGAGCCTAGAGATAATCACACAACGTGAAGTAAGTCAGATTGCGAAAGACAAATGTTCTACGATATCACTTATGTTATCTGAAAATTCATAAAAATGAACATATTTCCATAGGGAAAGACGATCTCAGATGGAGAAGACAAACTTATGGTTAAGCCAAAGAAAAGGTGTGAGGAATGGACAAATTAGGATATTGGGGTTAACAAACATATACTAATACATATAAAATATATCATCCCCAAAGACCTATGGAATACCAAGAGTGGTCTATTCAACACTCTACAATAACCTACATGGAAAAGGACACAACGATCAATAGATATATGTATATGTGTACATGAACAAGATTCTGTGCAGCTAGAACAAAAGACATTTTAAAATCCAATTTGCTCTGATAAAAATGAAAACTTAAAGACACAAACAAGAATTAAGGAGGCTAAAACTTATGGGGGTTTGTCCTGACACATTCCACTCTAATCTGCAACCTAAAAGCACAACTTGCAGCAAGGTTCTGTTTCCCTAGCAAGCAGAGTTGCCAACGTAGAAATGCTGCCACCTTAAGGCCGTTTCCTCAAACAGCAGCTTTAAATCCACTGCTAATGGTCACTAATATTCACAAGGACTGCAGGGCTGTAAATGACTCATGCCCTCAAAAACTGTCCTGGGGTAGGGAATGGCCAAAAAAATCCAAACGCGGCAAATTTTTCAAGAAGGAAATTTGAAGTTGTAAGTTTAGCTGAATCTTAAAAAAAAAATGAAAAGGACATTGATCCACGCAAAACATCAGGAATTATTAGACGCATGCAAATCCAATCTACACAAACGTATCACCTCACACCAGTCAGAATGACCATCAGCAAAACGTCAACAAACAATAGATGTTGAAGAAGTTGTGGAGAATAGCGTAACCTCTCGGTCTAAGTGGGATGTAAACTGGTAACCGCCAATAATAGGAACAGAATGGCAGTGCATTGAAAGGTAAAAATTGAGTCCCCATATGATCCGGAAGGCCCACTATTGGGCCTGTCACCTGTGAAAGCCAGCATCAAAAAGACACAGGATGGAACATCGTGTATTGCAGCAGTATTTACAATAGCCAAGACATGGAAGCAACAAAAATGTCCATCATCAGATGAATGGACGAAAAAGTGGTCCATGTACACAATGCAATATTAGACACAGAAAAGAATGAAACAATGCCGTTTGCAGCACCATAGACGAGGCTACAGACAATCACACACCTTGAAGTAAGTCAGAAAGCGAGAGACACATATCCTATGATATCACGTATAGGTCTTATCTAAAAATTGATAGGAATGAACCTATTTCCACAGAGAGTGACACTCACGTGTTCAGAAAACAAGCTTGTGCTTAACCAAACAGAAAGGTGTGAGGAATGTATAACGGAGGATATTGGGTTTAACAGACATATGCTAATACTTATAAAATATATAATCATCAGACATACCGAATACCAAGAGAGGTCTACACAACATTCTGTAATAATCTCTACGGAACAGGATCCAAACATGAAAAGATATATGAATCAATGAAAGACATTCTGTACACCTAGAACAAACACAACATTGCAATCAAATTTGCTCTGAGAAAAATGAAAATTAAACTGAGAATATCAACAACAAATAAGTAGACATAGTTTCTGGGGGTTTGTCCTGGCACATTCCACTCTACTTTACAACCTACAAACAGGACCTCCAGGAAGGCTGTGTTGCCCTAGTAACCAGAGTTGGGAATATAGAAATGCTGCCCCCTTGTGGCCGTTTCCTGCAACAGCAGCTTTAAATGCAGAACTAATGGTCATGTGATATTCACAATTACTACAGGGCTGTAAAGGACACCTGCCCTCAAAAAATGTCCTGGTGCAGGTAATGGCCACAGGAATTCAGGGAACATGGCAAATTTTTCAAGGAAACAATTTGAAGAGGTGAGTTTCTCTGTTTTACTTAAAAAAAAAACGTAGATGAAAGCTCAATATCGGGAATTATTAGACGCATGCAAATCCAACCTACAAGAAGGTATCACCACCCAACACTCAAAATGCCATCAGTAAAAAGTCTACAAACAATAAATTCTGAAGGGGTTTTAGAGAACTGTGTACCCTCTAGTTGCTGGTGGCATGTAAACTGGTAACAGCCAGTAGTGAGAACAGAATGGAGGTGCGTTGAAAGGGAAAAATTTGAACCACCATATGATCTAGTAGGCCCACTGCTGGGCCTAATCCCTGAGAAGACCAGAATCCAAAAGACACAGGCTGGCAATCCTGCACTGCATCAATATTTAGCATTGCCAAGACTTGGAAGTAACCAAAATGTCCATCCACAGATGAATGCACAAAGAAGAAGTGGTCCATGTACACAATGCAATATTCGCCATGGAAAAGGATGAAACACTGCTCTTTGCAGCACCATAGATGAGCCTAGAGATAATCACAGAACATGAGGTAAGTCGGAAAGCAGCCGACAAATAACCTGTGATATCACTCCTAGCTGTTACCTAACAACTGACACGTATGAACATATTTCCACAGAGAAAGACTCTCACAGACTTAGAAAACAAACTATGGTTATCTAAAAGGAAAGGTGGGAGGAATGGACACATTAAGATTAGGGTTACCGTACGTATACAAATACATATTAAACACACGTATCAAAAAGACCGACCATATACCAAGGGAGGTCTACTGAACGCGCTGTAATAATTTACACGGGGGCTTGCCTGGTGGCACCGTGGTTAAGAATCCACCTGCCAATGCAGGGGACACAGGTTCGATCCCTGGTTCGGGAAGGTCCCACATGCAGCAGAGCAACTAAGCCCGTGCACCACAACTAATGAGCCTACGCTCTGGAGCCCATGAGCCATAACTACTGAGCCCATGCACCACAACTACTGAAGCCCACACGCCTAGAGCCCGTGCTCCGCAACAAGAGAAGCCACTGCAGTGAGAAGCCGGTGCACCGCAACGGAGAGTAGCCCCCGCTCACCGCAACTGGAGAAAGCCCACATGCAGCAACGAAGATCCAACTCAGCCAAAAATAAATAAATAAATAAAATAAATTTATTTAAAAAAATAATAGTAATTTACATGGGAAGAGGATCTGTACATGAGTAGATATATATAATGTTCAATTGAACCTGATTGTGCACACCCAGAACAAACACTATTCTGCTCATTACCCCAATTTAAAAAATTAAAACCACGAACAACAATTAATGAGACATAAAGTTATTGGGGTTTTCCCTGGCACATCCCATTCTAATTTACAACCTAGGAACACAACTTTCAGGAAGGCTCTGCTGCCCTAGTAACCAGACTTGGGAATGGAGAAATGCTGCCGCCTTGTGGCCGTTTCCCACAACAGCAGCTTTAAACACAGGGCTAAGGGTCACTTGAGATTCACAGTAATTGTAGGGCCGTAAATGACACGTGTCCTCAAAAAATGTCCTGGGGTAGGTAATGGCCAAGAAAGTTCACAACACGGAAAATTTTTCAAGAAAACAATTTGAAGAGGTAAGTGTTACTCACTCGGTTGTTCTAAAAAAAGAAGAACATGGATAAAAGCTCAATATCAGGAATTATTGGTTGGATGCAAATCCAAACTACAAAAAGATTTCACCACCCAATATTCAAAATGCCATCCGTAAAAAGTCTACAAACCATGCATGCTGACGGGTTGGGGGAGAAATGCATACCCACTATGCTGTTGGTTGGATGTAAACTGGTAACAGCTAATCATGAGAACAGAACGGAGCTGCGCTTAAAAGGTAAAAATTGAGCTACCATATCATGCGGCCGATCCCCTAATGGGCCTATACCCTAAGAAGACCAGAATGGGAAAGGCACAGACAGGCAAACATGCACTGCAGCAATATTTACAATAGCCAAGCCATGCAAGCAAACAAAATGTCCATCAACAGACAAATGGACAAAGAAGAAGTGGTGTACGTACCGAATGGAATAGTAGCCTCGGGAAAAAAATGAACAATGCCGTTTTCAGGACTACACATGAGCCTAGAAATAATCATAGTACGTTAAGTAAGTCAAAAAGGAATGACAAATATCCTATGATATCATTTATACGTGTTATCCATCCTAAGATTGCTCCCAATGAACATATTTCCACAGAAAAACACACTCACAGACTGATAAAACAAACTAATGGTTAACCAAAATGAAAGGTGGGAGGATGGATAAATTAGGATTATGGGGGTAGCATACATATACTAATGTATGTTAAATGTATATAAACATATAACATATAAACTATATGAATTATATAATCACCAATACATATAAAATATATCATGACAAAACACCTACCAAATACCAAGGGAGGTCTACTCAACATTCTGTAATAACATACATGCTAACCGGATCCGAAGATGAACAGACATATGTATGAATCATTGACCAGATTCTGTACAGCCAGACAATCACAACACTCTAATCAAATTTCCTCCGATAAGAAATATAAATTAAATTTAAAAAACGAACATAAGTAAGGAGACATAAACTTCTGGGGGCTTGTCCCAGCACATTCCACTCTAATTTACAACCGAGGAACACGACGTCCAGGAAGACTCTGTTGCCCTAGTAACAAGAGTTGAGAACGTAACAATGCTGCCGCCTTGTGGCTGTTTCCCACAACAGCAGCTTTAAACACAGTGCTAATGGTCGCTTAATAGTCACGAGGACTGCGGGGCTGTAAATGATACCTGCCCTCGAAAAATGTCCTGGGGTAGGGAATAGGCAAGAAATTTCAACACATGACAAAGTTTTCAAGAAGTCAATATGAGAGGGAAGTTGTACTCACTCTTTAAAGAAAAAGGAAAAGAAAAAAAAAGACATGCCTATAGCTCAGTATAAGGAATTATTAGCTGCATGCAAATCCCACGTCCACAAAGGTTTCAGCTCACACCAGTCAAATGACCATCAGCAAAAAGTCTACAAACTATAAATGCTGAAGAGGTTTTAGGGAACTGTGTACCTTCTAGCTGCTGATGGGGTGTAAAGTGCTAACAGCACTAATGAAAACTGAATGCAGCTGCTTTAAAAGGTAAAAATTGAGCTACCGTGTGATGCGGCAGGGCACCTTCTGGGCCTATAACCTAAGACCACCAGAATCGGAAAGACAGAGGCAGGCAAATGTGCACTGCAGCAATATTGAAAGAGCCAAGACATGGAAGCAAAAAAAAGCTCCATAAACAGATGAATGGACAAAGAAGAAGTGGTATATGTACAGAATGGAATATTAGCCACGAAAAAAAATAAAAGAATGGCATATGCAGCACCACGGATGAGCCTAGAGATAATCACACAACGTGAAGTAAGTCAGATTGCGAAAGACAAATGTTCTACGATATCACTTATGTTATCTGAAAATTCATAAAAATGAACATATTTCCATAGGGAAAGACGATCTCAGATGGAGAAGACAAACTTATGGTTAAGCCAAAGAAAAGGTGTGAGGAATGGACAAATTAGGATATTGGGGTTAACAAACATATACTAATACATATAAAATATATCATCCCCAAAGACCTATGGAATACCAAGAGTGGTCTATTCAACACTCTACAATAACCTACATGGAAAAGGACACAACGATCAATAGATATATGTATATGTGTACATGAACAAGATTCTGTGCAGCTAGAACAAAAGACATTTTAAAATCCAATTTGCTCTGATAAAAATGAAAACTTAAAGACACAAACAAGAATTAAGGAGGCTAAAACTTATGGGGGTTTGTCCTGACACATTCCACTCTAATCTGCAACCTAAAAGCACAACTTGCAGCAAGGTTCTGTTTCCCTAGCAAGCAGAGTTGCCAACGTAGAAATGCTGCCACCTTAAGGCCGTTTCCTCAAACAGCAGCTTTAAATCCACTGCTAATGGTCACTAATATTCACAAGGACTGCAGGGCTGTAAATGACTCATGCCCTCAAAAACTGTCCTGGGGTAGGGAATGGCCAAAAAAATCCAAACGCGGCAAATTTTTCAAGAAGGAAATTTGAAGTTGTAAGTTTAGCTGAATCTTAAAAAAAAAATGAAAAGGACATTGATCCACGCAAAACATCAGGAATTATTAGACGCATGCAAATCCAATCTACACAAACGTATCACCTCACACCAGTCAGAATGACCATCAGCAAAACGTCAACAAACAATAGATGTTGAAGAAGTTGTGGAGAATAGCGTAACCTCTCGGTCTAAGTGGGATGTAAACTGGTAACCGCCAATAATAGGAACAGAATGGCAGTGCATTGAAAGGTAAAAATTGAGTCCCCATATGATCCGGAAGGCCCACTATTGGGCCTGTCACCTGTGAAAGCCAGCATCAAAAAGACACAGGATGGAACATCGTGTATTGCAGCAGTATTTACAATAGCCAAGACATGGAAGCAACAAAAATGTCCATCATCAGATGAATGGACGAAAAAGTGGTCCATGTACACAATGCAATATTAGACACAGAAAAGAATGAAACAATGCCGTTTGCAGCACCATAGACGAGGCTACAGACAATCACACACCTTGAAGTAAGTCAGAAAGCGAGAGACACATATCCTATGATATCACGTATAGGTCTTATCTAAAAATTGATAGGAATGAACCTATTTCCACAGAGAGGGACACTCACGTGTTCAGAAAACAAGCTTGTGCTTAACCAAACGGAAAGGTGTGAGGAATGTATAACGGAGGATATTGGGTTTAACAGACATATGCTAATACTTATAAAATATATAATCATCAGACATACCGAATACCAAGAGAGGTCTACACAACATTCTGTAATAATCTCTACGGAACAGGATCCAAACATGAAAAGATATATGAATCAATGAAAGACATTCTGTACACCTAGAACAAACACAACATTGCAATCAAATTTGCTCTGAGAAAAATGAAAATTAAACTGAGAATATCAACAACAAATAAGTAGACATAGTTTCTGGGGGTTTGTCCTGGCACATTCCACTCTACTTTACAACCTACAAACAGGACTTCCAGGAAGGCTGTGTTGCCCTAGTAACCAGAGTTGGGAATATAGAAATGCTGCCCCCTTGTGGCCGTTTCCTGCAACAGCAGCTTTAAATGCAGAACTAATGGTCATGTGATATTCACAATTACTACAGGGCTGTAAAGGACACCTGCCCTCAAAAAATGTCCTGGTGCAGGTAATGGCCACAGGAATTCAGGGAACATGGCAAATTTTTCAAGGAAACAATTTGAAGAGGTGAGTTTCTCTGTTTTACTTAAAAAAAAAACGTAGATGAAAGCTCAATATCGGGAATTATTAGACGCATGCAAATCCAACCTACAAGAAGGTATCACCACCCAACACTCAAAATGCCATCAGTAAAAAGTCTACAAACAATAAATTCTGAAGGGGTTTTAGAGAACTGTGTACCCTCTAGTTGCTGGTGGCATGTAAACTGGTAACAGCCAGTAGTGAGAACAGAATGGAGGTGCGTTGAAAGGGAAAAATTTGAACCACCATATGATCTAGTAGGCCCACTGCTGGGCCTAATCCCTGAGAAGACCAGAATCCAAAAGACACAGGCTGGCAATCCTGCACTGCATCAATATTTAGCATTGCCAAGACTTGGAAGTAACCAAAATGTCCATCCACAGATGAATGCACAAAGAAGAAGTGGTCCATGTACACAATGCAATATTCGCCATGGAAAAGGATGAAACACTGCTCTTTGCAGCACCATAGATGAGCCTAGAGATAATCACAGAACATGAGGTAAGTCGGAAAGCAGCCGACAAATAACCTGTGATATCACTCCTAGCTGTTACCTAACAACTGACACGTATGAACATATTTCCACAGAGAAAGACTCTCACAGACTTAGAAAACAAACTATGGTTATCTAAAAGGAAAGGTGGGAGGAATGGACACATTAAGATTAGGGTTACCGTACGTATACAAATACATATTAAACACACGTATCAAAAAGACCGACCATATACCAAGGGAGGTCTACTGAACGCGCTGTAATAATTTACACGGGGGCTTGCCTGGTGGCACCGTGGTTAAGAATCCACCTGCCAATGCAGGGGACACAGGTTCGATCCCTGGTTCGGGAAGGTCCCACATGCAGCAGAGCAACTAAGCCCGTGCACCACAACTAATGAGCCTACGCTCTGGAGCCCATGAGCCATAACTACTGAGCCCATGCACCACAACTACTGAAGCCCACACGCCTAGAGCCCGTGCTCCGCAACAAGAGAAGCCACTGCAGTGAGAAGCCGGTGCACCGCAACGGAGAGTAGCCCCCGCTCACCGCAACTGGAGAAAGCCCACATGCAGCAACGAAGATCCAACTCAGCCAAAAATAAATAAATAAATAAAATAAATTTATTTAAAAAAATAATAGTAATTTACATGGGAAGAGGATCTGTACATGAGTAGATATATATAATGTTCAATTGAACCTGATTGTGCACACCCAGAACAAACACTATTCTGCTCATTACCCCAATTTAAAAAATTAAAACCACGAACAACAATTAATGAGACATAAAGTTATTGGGGTTTTCCCTGGCACATCCCATTCTAATTTACAACCTAGGAACACAACTTTCAGGAAGGCTCTGCTGCCCTAGTAACCAGACTTGGGAATGGAGAAATGCTGCCGCCTTGTGGCCGTTTCCCACAACAGCAGCTTTAAACACAGGGCTAAGGGTCACTTGAGATTCACAGTAATTGTAGGGCCGTAAATGACACGTGTCCTCAAAAAATGTCCTGGGGTAGGTAATGGCCAAGAAAGTTCACAACACGGAAAATTTTTCAAGAAAACAATTTGAAGAGGTAAGTGTTACTCACTCGGTTGTTCTAAAAAAAGAAGAACATGGATAAAAGCTCAATATCAGGAATTATTGGTTGGATGCAAATCCAAACTACAAAAAGATTTCACCACCCAATATTCAAAATGCCATCCGTAAAAAGTCTACAAACCATGCATGCTGACGGGTTGGGGGAGAAATGCATACCCACTATGCTGTTGGTTGGATGTAAACTGGTAACAGCTAATCATGAGAACAGAACGGAGCTGCGCTTAAAAGGTAAAAATTGAGCTACCATATCATGCGGCCGATCCCCTAATGGGCCTATACCCTAAGAAGACCAGAATGGGAAAGGCACAGACAGGCAAACATGCACTGCAGCAATATTTACAATAGCCAAGCCATGCAAGCAAACAAAATGTCCATCAACAGACAAATGGACAAAGAAGAAGTGGTGTACGTACCGAATGGAATAGTAGCCTCGGGAAAAAAATGAACAATGCCGTTTTCAGGACTACACATGAGCCTAGAAATAATCATAGTACGTTAAGTAAGTCAAAAAGGAATGACAAATATCCTATGATATCATTTATACGTGTTATCCATCCTAAGATTGCTCCCAATGAACATATTTCCACAGAAAAACACACTCACAGACTGATAAAACAAACTAATGGTTAACCAAAATGAAAGGTGGGAGGATGGATAAATTAGGATTATGGGGGTAGCATACATATACTAATGTATGTTAAATGTATATAAACATATAACATATAAACTATATGAATTATATAATCACCAATACATATAAAATATATCATGACAAAACACCTACCAAATACCAAGGGAGGTCTACTCAACATTCTGTAATAACATACATGCTAACCGGATCCGAAGATGAACAGACATATGTATGAATCATTGACCAGATTCTGTACAGCCAGACAATCACAACACTCTAATCAAATTTCCTCCGATAAGAAATATAAATTAAATTTAAAAAACGAACATAAGTAAGGAGACATAAACTTCTGGGGGCTTGTCCCAGCACATTCCACTCTAATTTACAACCGAGGAACACGACGTCCAGGAAGACTCTGTTGCCCTAGTAACAAGAGTTGAGAACGTAACAATGCTGCCGCCTTGTGGCTGTTTCCCACAACAGCAGCTTTAAACACAGTGCTAATGGTCGCTTAATAGTCACGAGGACTGCGGGGCTGTAAATGATACCTGCCCTCGAAAAATGTCCTGGGGTAGGGAATAGGCAAGAAATTTCAACACATGACAAAGTTTTCAAGAAGTCAATATGAGAGGGAAGTTGTACTCACTCTTTAAAGAAAAAGGAAAAGAAAAAAAAAGACATGCCTATAGCTCAGTATAAGGAATTATTAGCTGCATGCAAATCCCACGTCCACAAAGGTTTCAGCTCACACCAGTCAAATGACCATCAGCAAAAAGTCTACAAACTATAAATGCTGAAGAGGTTTTAGGGAACTGTGTACCTTCTAGCTGCTGATGGGGTGTAAAGTGCTAACAGCACTAATGAAAACTGAATGCAGCTGCTTTAAAAGGTAAAAATTGAGCTACCGTGTGATGCGGCAGGGCACCTTCTGGGCCTATAACCTAAGACCACCAGAATCGGAAAGACAGAGGCAGGCAAATGTGCACTGCAGCAATATTGAAAGAGCCAAGACATGGAAGCAAAAAAAAGCTCCATAAACAGATGAATGGACAAAGAAGAAGTGGTATATGTACAGAATGGAATATTAGCCACGAAAAAAAATAAAAGAATGGCATATGCAGCACCACGGATGAGCCTAGAGATAATCACACAACGTGAAGTAAGTCAGATTGCGAAAGACAAATGTTCTACGATATCACTTATGTTATCTGAAAATTCATAAAAATGAACATATTTCCATAGGGAAAGACGATCTCAGATGGAGAAGACAAACTTATGGTTAAGCCAAAGAAAAGGTGTGAGGAATGGACAAATTAGGATATTGGGGTTAACAAACATATACTAATACATATAAAATATATCATCCCCAAAGACCTATGGAATACCAAGAGTGGTCTATTCAACACTCTACAATAACCTACATGGAAAAGGACACAACGATCAATAGATATATGTATATGTGTACATGAACAAGATTCTGTGCAGCTAGAACAAAAGACATTTTAAAATCCAATTTGCTCTGATAAAAATGAAAACTTAAAGACACAAACAAGAATTAAGGAGGCTAAAACTTATGGGGGTTTGTCCTGACACATTCCACTCTAATCTGCAACCTAAAAGCACAACTTGCAGCAAGGTTCTGTTTCCCTAGCAAGCAGAGTTGCCAACGTAGAAATGCTGCCACCTTAAGGCCGTTTCCTCAAACAGCAGCTTTAAATCCACTGCTAATGGTCACTAATATTCACAAGGACTGCAGGGCTGTAAATGACTCATGCCCTCAAAAACTGTCCTGGGGTAGGGAATGGCCAAAAAAATCCAAACGCGGCAAATTTTTCAAGAAGGAAATTTGAAGTTGTAAGTTTAGCTGAATCTTAAAAAAAAAATGAAAAGGACATTGATCCACGCAAAACATCAGGAATTATTAGACGCATGCAAATCCAATCTACACAAACGTATCACCTCACACCAGTCAGAATGACCATCAGCAAAACGTCAACAAACAATAGATGTTGAAGAAGTTGTGGAGAATAGCGTAACCTCTCGGTCTAAGTGGGATGTAAACTGGTAACCGCCAATAATAGGAACAGAATGGCAGTGCATTGAAAGGTAAAAATTGAGTCCCCATATGATCCGGAAGGCCCACTATTGGGCCTGTCACCTGTGAAAGCCAGCATCAAAAAGACACAGGATGGAACATCGTGTATTGCAGCAGTATTTACAATAGCCAAGACATGGAAGCAACAAAAATGTCCATCATCAGATGAATGGACGAAAAAGTGGTCCATGTACACAATGCAATATTAGACACAGAAAAGAATGAAACAATGCCGTTTGCAGCACCATAGACGAGGCTACAGACAATCACACACCTTGAAGTAAGTCAGAAAGCGAGAGACACATATCCTATGATATCACGTATAGGTCTTATCTAAAAATTGATAGGAATGAACCTATTTCCACAGAGAGGGACACTCACGTGTTCAGAAAACAAGCTTGTGCTTAACCAAACGGAAAGGTGTGAGGAATGTATAACGGAGGATATTGGGTTTAACAGACATATGCTAATACTTATAAAATATATAATCATCAGACATACCGAATACCAAGAGAGGTCTACACAACATTCTGTAATAATCTCTACGGAACAGGATCCAAACATGAAAAGATATATGAATCAATGAAAGACATTCTGTACACCTAGAACAAACACAACATTGCAATCAAATTTGCTCTGAGAAAAATGAAAATTAAACTGAGAATATCAACAACAAATAAGTAGACATAGTTTCTGGGGGTTTGTCCTGGCACATTCCACTCTACTTTACAACCTACAAACAGGACTTCCAGGAAGGCTGTGTTGCCCTAGTAACCAGAGTTGGGAATATAGAAATGCTGCCCCCTTGTGGCCGTTTCCTGCAACAGCAGCTTTAAATGCAGAACTAATGGTCATGTGATATTCACAATTACTACAGGGCTGTAAAGGACACCTGCCCTCAAAAAATGTCCTGGTGCAGGTAATGGCCACAGGAATTCAGGGAACATGGCAAATTTTTCAAGGAAACAATTTGAAGAGGTGAGTTTCTCTGTTTTACTTAAAAAAAAAACGTAGATGAAAGCTCAATATCGGGAATTATTAGACGCATGCAAATCCAACCTACAAGAAGGTATCACCACCCAACACTCAAAATGCCATCAGTAAAAAGTCTACAAACAATAAATTCTGAAGGGGTTTTAGAGAACTGTGTACCCTCTAGTTGCTGGTGGCATGTAAACTGGTAACAGCCAGTAGTGAGAACAGAATGGAGGTGCGTTGAAAGGGAAAAATTTGAACCACCATATGATCTAGTAGGCCCACTGCTGGGCCTAATCCCTGAGAAGACCAGAATCCAAAAGACACAGGCTGGCAATCCTGCACTGCATCAATATTTAGCATTGCCAAGACTTGGAAGTAACCAAAATGTCCATCCACAGATGAATGCACAAAGAAGAAGTGGTCCATGTACACAATGCAATATTCGCCATGGAAAAGGATGAAACACTGCTCTTTGCAGCACCATAGATGAGCCTAGAGATAATCACAGAACATGAGGTAAGTCGGAAAGCAGCCGACAAATAACCTGTGATATCACTCCTAGCTGTTACCTAACAACTGACACGTATGAACATATTTCCACAGAGAAAGACTCTCACAGACTTAGAAAACAAACTATGGTTATCTAAAAGGAAAGGTGGGAGGAATGGACACATTAAGATTAGGGTTACCGTACGTATACAAATACATATTAAACACACGTATCAAAAAGACCGACCATATACCAAGGGAGGTCTACTGAACGCGCTGTAATAATTTACACGGGGGCTTGCCTGGTGGCACCGTGGTTAAGAATCCACCTGCCAATGCAGGGGACACAGGTTCGATCCCTGGTTCGGGAAGGTCCCACATGCAGCAGAGCAACTAAGCCCGTGCACCACAACTAATGAGCCTACGCTCTGGAGCCCATGAGCCATAACTACTGAGCCCATGCACCACAACTACTGAAGCCCACACGCCTAGAGCCCGTGCTCCGCAACAAGAGAAGCCACTGCAGTGAGAAGCCGGTGCACCGCAACGGAGAGTAGCCCCCGCTCACCGCAACTGGAGAAAGCCCACATGCAGCAACGAAGATCCAACTCAGCCAAAAATAAATAAATAAATAAAATAAATTTATTTAAAAAAATAATAGTAATTTACATGGGAAGAGGATCTGTACATGAGTAGATATATATAATGTTCAATTGAACCTGATTGTGCACACCCAGAACAAACACTATTCTGCTCATTACCCCAATTTAAAAAATTAAAACCACGAACAACAATTAATGAGACATAAAGTTATTGGGGTTTTCCCTGGCACATCCCATTCTAATTTACAACCTAGGAACACAACTTTCAGGAAGGCTCTGCTGCCCTAGTAACCAGACTTGGGAATGGAGAAATGCTGCCGCCTTGTGGCCGTTTCCCACAACAGCAGCTTTAAACACAGGGCTAAGGGTCACTTGAGATTCACAGTAATTGTAGGGCCGTAAATGACACGTGTCCTCAAAAAATGTCCTGGGGTAGGTAATGGCCAAGAAAGTTCACAACACGGAAAATTTTTCAAGAAAACAATTTGAAGAGGTAAGTGTTACTCACTCGGTTGTTCTAAAAAAAGAAGAACATGGATAAAAGCTCAATATCAGGAATTATTGGTTGGATGCAAATCCAAACTACAAAAAGATTTCACCACCCAATATTCAAAATGCCATCCGTAAAAAGTCTACAAACCATGCATGCTGACGGGTTGGGGGAGAAATGCATACCCACTATGCTGTTGGTTGGATGTAAACTGGTAACAGCTAATCATGAGAACAGAACGGAGCTGCGCTTAAAAGGTAAAAATTGAGCTACCATATCATGCGGCCGATCCCCTAATGGGCCTATACCCTAAGAAGACCAGAATGGGAAAGGCACAGACAGGCAAACATGCACTGCAGCAATATTTACAATAGCCAAGCCATGCAAGCAAACAAAATGTCCATCAACAGACAAATGGACAAAGAAGAAGTGGTGTACGTACCGAATGGAATAGTAGCCTCGGGAAAAAAATGAACAATGCCGTTTTCAGGACTACACATGAGCCTAGAAATAATCATAGTACGTTAAGTAAGTCAAAAAGGAATGACAAATATCCTATGATATCATTTATACGTGTTATCCATCCTAAGATTGCTCCCAATGAACATATTTCCACAGAAAAACACACTCACAGACTGATAAAACAAACTAATGGTTAACCAAAATGAAAGGTGGGAGGATGGATAAATTAGGATTATGGGGGTAGCATACATATACTAATGTATGTTAAATGTATATAAACATATAACATATAAACTATATGAATTATATAATCACCAATACATATAAAATATATCATGACAAAACACCTACCAAATACCAAGGGAGGTCTACTCAACATTCTGTAATAACATACATGCTAACCGGATCCGAAGATGAACAGACATATGTATGAATCATTGACCAGATTCTGTACAGCCAGACAATCACAACACTCTAATCAAATTTCCTCCGATAAGAAATATAAATTAAATTTAAAAAACGAACATAAGTAAGGAGACATAAACTTCTGGGGGCTTGTCCCAGCACATTCCACTCTAATTTACAACCGAGGAACACGACGTCCAGGAAGACTCTGTTGCCCTAGTAACAAGAGTTGAGAACGTAACAATGCTGCCGCCTTGTGGCTGTTTCCCACAACAGCAGCTTTAAACACAGTGCTAATGGTCGCTTAATAGTCACGAGGACTGCGGGGCTGTAAATGATACCTGCCCTCGAAAAATGTCCTGGGGTAGGGAATAGGCAAGAAATTTCAACACATGACAAAGTTTTCAAGAAGTCAATATGAGAGGGAAGTTGTACTCACTCTTTAAAGAAAAAGGAAAAGAAAAAAAAAGACATGCCTATAGCTCAGTATAAGGAATTATTAGCTGCATGCAAATCCCACGTCCACAAAGGTTTCAGCTCACACCAGTCAAATGACCATCAGCAAAAAGTCTACAAACTATAAATGCTGAAGAGGTTTTAGGGAACTGTGTACCTTCTAGCTGCTGATGGGGTGTAAAGTGCTAACAGCACTAATGAAAACTGAATGCAGCTGCTTTAAAAGGTAAAAATTGAGCTACCGTGTGATGCGGCAGGGCACCTTCTGGGCCTATAACCTAAGACCACCAGAATCGGAAAGACAGAGGCAGGCAAATGTGCACTGCAGCAATATTGAAAGAGCCAAGACATGGAAGCAAAAAAAAGCTCCATAAACAGATGAATGGACAAAGAAGAAGTGGTATATGTACAGAATGGAATATTAGCCACGAAAAAAAATAAAAGAATGGCATATGCAGCACCACGGATGAGCCTAGAGATAATCACACAACGTGAAGTAAGTCAGATTGCGAAAGACAAATGTTCTACGATATCACTTATGTTATCTGAAAATTCATAAAAATGAACATATTTCCATAGGGAAAGACGATCTCAGATGGAGAAGACAAACTTATGGTTAAGCCAAAGAAAAGGTGTGAGGAATGGACAAATTAGGATATTGGGGTTAACAAACATATACTAATACATATAAAATATATCATCCCCAAAGACCTATGGAATACCAAGAGTGGTCTATTCAACACTCTACAATAACCTACATGGAAAAGGACACAACGATCAATAGATATATGTATATGTGTACATGAACAAGATTCTGTGCAGCTAGAACAAAAGACATTTTAAAATCCAATTTGCTCTGATAAAAATGAAAACTTAAAGACACAAACAAGAATTAAGGAGGCTAAAACTTATGGGGGTTTGTCCTGACACATTCCACTCTAATCTGCAACCTAAAAGCACAACTTGCAGCAAGGTTCTGTTTCCCTAGCAAGCAGAGTTGCCAACGTAGAAATGCTGCCACCTTAAGGCCGTTTCCTCAAACAGCAGCTTTAAATCCACTGCTAATGGTCACTAATATTCACAAGGACTGCAGGGCTGTAAATGACTCATGCCCTCAAAAACTGTCCTGGGGTAGGGAATGGCCAAAAAAATCCAAACGCGGCAAATTTTTCAAGAAGGAAATTTGAAGTTGTAAGTTTAGCTGAATCTTAAAAAAAAAATGAAAAGGACATTGATCCACGCAAAACATCAGGAATTATTAGACGCATGCAAATCCAATCTACACAAACGTATCACCTCACACCAGTCAGAATGACCATCAGCAAAACGTCAACAAACAATAGATGTTGAAGAAGTTGTGGAGAATAGCGTAACCTCTCGGTCTAAGTGGGATGTAAACTGGTAACCGCCAATAATAGGAACAGAATGGCAGTGCATTGAAAGGTAAAAATTGAGTCCCCATATGATCCGGAAGGCCCACTATTGGGCCTGTCACCTGTGAAAGCCAGCATCAAAAAGACACAGGATGGAACATCGTGTATTGCAGCAGTATTTACAATAGCCAAGACATGGAAGCAACAAAAATGTCCATCATCAGATGAATGGACGAAAAAGTGGTCCATGTACACAATGCAATATTAGACACAGAAAAGAATGAAACAATGCCGTTTGCAGCACCATAGACGAGGCTACAGACAATCACACACCTTGAAGTAAGTCAGAAAGCGAGAGACACATATCCTATGATATCACGTATAGGTCTTATCTAAAAATTGATAGGAATGAACCTATTTCCACAGAGAGGGACACTCACGTGTTCAGAAAACAAGCTTGTGCTTAACCAAACGGAAAGGTGTGAGGAATGTATAACGGAGGATATTGGGTTTAACAGACATATGCTAATACTTATAAAATATATAATCATCAGACATACCGAATACCAAGAGAGGTCTACACAACATTCTGTAATAATCTCTACGGAACAGGATCCAAACATGAAAAGATATATGAATCAATGAAAGACATTCTGTACACCTAGAACAAACACAACATTGCAATCAAATTTGCTCTGAGAAAAATGAAAATTAAACTGAGAATATCAACAACAAATAAGTAGACATAGTTTCTGGGGGTTTGTCCTGGCACATTCCACTCTACTTTACAACCTACAAACAGGACTTCCAGGAAGGCTGTGTTGCCCTAGTAACCAGAGTTGGGAATATAGAAATGCTGCCCCCTTGTGGCCGTTTCCTGCAACAGCAGCTTTAAATGCAGAACTAATGGTCATGTGATATTCACAATTACTACAGGGCTGTAAAGGACACCTGCCCTCAAAAAATGTCCTGGTGCAGGTAATGGCCACAGGAATTCAGGGAACATGGCAAATTTTTCAAGGAAACAATTTGAAGAGGTGAGTTTCTCTGTTTTACTTAAAAAAAAAACGTAGATGAAAGCTCAATATCGGGAATTATTAGACGCATGCAAATCCAACCTACAAGAAGGTATCACCACCCAACACTCAAAATGCCATCAGTAAAAAGTCTACAAACAATAAATTCTGAAGGGGTTTTAGAGAACTGTGTACCCTCTAGTTGCTGGTGGCATGTAAACTGGTAACAGCCAGTAGTGAGAACAGAATGGAGGTGCGTTGAAAGGGAAAAATTTGAACCACCATATGATCTAGTAGGCCCACTGCTGGGCCTAATCCCTGAGAAGACCAGAATCCAAAAGACACAGGCTGGCAATCCTGCACTGCATCAATATTTAGCATTGCCAAGACTTGGAAGTAACCAAAATGTCCATCCACAGATGAATGCACAAAGAAGAAGTGGTCCATGTACACAATGCAATATTCGCCATGGAAAAGGATGAAACACTGCTCTTTGCAGCACCATAGATGAGCCTAGAGATAATCACAGAACATGAGGTAAGTCGGAAAGCAGCCGACAAATAACCTGTGATATCACTCCTAGCTGTTACCTAACAACTGACACGTATGAACATATTTCCACAGAGAAAGACTCTCACAGACTTAGAAAACAAACTATGGTTATCTAAAAGGAAAGGTGGGAGGAATGGACACATTAAGATTAGGGTTACCGTACGTATACAAATACATATTAAACACACGTATCAAAAAGACCGACCATATACCAAGGGAGGTCTACTGAACGCGCTGTAATAATTTACACGGGGGCTTGCCTGGTGGCACCGTGGTTAAGAATCCACCTGCCAATGCAGGGGACACAGGTTCGATCCCTGGTTCGGGAAGGTCCCACATGCAGCAGAGCAACTAAGCCCGTGCACCACAACTAATGAGCCTACGCTCTGGAGCCCATGAGCCATAACTACTGAGCCCATGCACCACAACTACTGAAGCCCACACGCCTAGAGCCCGTGCTCCGCAACAAGAGAAGCCACTGCAGTGAGAAGCCGGTGCACCGCAACGGAGAGTAGCCCCCGCTCACCGCAACTGGAGAAAGCCCACATGCAGCAACGAAGATCCAACTCAGCCAAAAATAAATAAATAAATAAAATAAATTTATTTAAAAAAATAATAGTAATTTACATGGGAAGAGGATCTGTACATGAGTAGATATATATAATGTTCAATTGAACCTGATTGTGCACACCCAGAACAAACACTATTCTGCTCATTACCCCAATTTAAAAAATTAAAACCACGAACAACAATTAATGAGACATAAAGTTATTGGGGTTTTCCCTGGCACATCCCATTCTAATTTACAACCTAGGAACACAACTTTCAGGAAGGCTCTGCTGCCCTAGTAACCAGACTTGGGAATGGAGAAATGCTGCCGCCTTGTGGCCGTTTCCCACAACAGCAGCTTTAAACACAGGGCTAAGGGTCACTTGAGATTCACAGTAATTGTAGGGCCGTAAATGACACGTGTCCTCAAAAAATGTCCTGGGGTAGGTAATGGCCAAGAAAGTTCACAACACGGAAAATTTTTCAAGAAAACAATTTGAAGAGGTAAGTGTTACTCACTCGGTTGTTTTAAAAAAAGAAGAACATGGATAAAAGCTCAATATCAGGAATTATTGGTTGGATGCAAATCCAAACTACAAAAAGATTTCACCACCCAATATTCAAAATGCCATCCGTAAAAAGTCTACAAACCATGCATGCTGACGGGTTGGGGGAGAAATGCATACCCACTATGCTGTTGGTTGGATGTAAACTGGTAACAGCTAATCATGAGAACAGAACGGAGCTGCGCTTAAAAGGTAAAAATTGAGCTACCATATCATGCGGCCGATCCCCTAATGGGCCTATACCCTAAGAAGACCAGAATGGGAAAGGCACAGACAGGCAAACATGCACTGCAGCAATATTTACAATAGCCAAGCCATGCAAGCAAACAAAATGTCCATCAACAGACAAATGGACAAAGAAGAAGTGGTGTACGTACCGAATGGAATAGTAGCCTCGGGAAAAAAATGAACAATGCCGTTTTCAGGACTACACATGAGCCTAGAAATAATCATAGTACGTTAAGTAAGTCAAAAAGGAATGACAAATATCCTATGATATCATTTATACGTGTTATCCATCCTAAGATTGCTCCCAATGAACATATTTCCACAGAAAAACACACTCACAGACTGATAAAACAAACTAATGGTTAACCAAAATGAAAGGTGGGAGGATGGATAAATTAGGATTATGGGGGTAGCATACATATACTAATGTATGTTAAATGTATATAAACATATAACATATAAACTATATGAATTATATAATCACCAATACATATAAAATATATCATGACAAAACACCTACCAAATACCAAGGGAGGTCTACTCAACATTCTGTAATAACATACATGCTAACCGGATCCGAAGATGAACAGACATATGTATGAATCATTGACCAGATTCTGTACAGCCAGACAATCACAACACTCTAATCAAATTTCCTCCGATAAGAAATATAAATTAAATTTAAAAAACGAACATAAGTAAGGAGACATAAACTTCTGGGGGCTTGTCCCAGCACATTCCACTCTAATTTACAACCGAGGAACACGACGTCCAGGAAGACTCTGTTGCCCTAGTAACAAGAGTTGAGAACGTAACAATGCTGCCGCCTTGTGGCTGTTTCCCACAACAGCAGCTTTAAACACAGTGCTAATGGTCGCTTAATAGTCACGAGGACTGCGGGGCTGTAAATGATACCTGCCCTCGAAAAATGTCCTGGGGTAGGGAATAGGCAAGAAATTTCAACACATGACAAAGTTTTCAAGAAGTCAATATGAGAGGGAAGTTGTACTCACTCTTTAAAGAAAAAGGAAAAGAAAAAAAAAGACATGCCTATAGCTCAGTATAAGGAATTATTAGCTGCATGCAAATCCCACGTCCACAAAGGTTTCAGCTCACACCAGTCAAATGACCATCAGCAAAAAGTCTACAAACTATAAATGCTGAAGAGGTTTTAGGGAACTGTGTACCTTCTAGCTGCTGATGGGGTGTAAAGTGCTAACAGCACTAATGAAAACTGAATGCAGCTGCTTTAAAAGGTAAAAATTGAGCTACCGTGTGATGCGGCAGGGCACCTTCTGGGCCTATAACCTAAGACCACCAGAATCGGAAAGACAGAGGCAGGCAAATGTGCACTGCAGCAATATTGAAAGAGCCAAGACATGGAAGCAAAAAAAAGCTCCATAAACAGATGAATGGACAAAGAAGAAGTGGTATATGTACAGAATGGAATATTAGCCACGAAAAAAAATAAAAGAATGGCATATGCAGCACCACGGATGAGCCTAGAGATAATCACACAACGTGAAGTAAGTCAGATTGCGAAAGACAAATGTTCTACGATATCACTTATGTTATCTGAAAATTCATAAAAATGAACATATTTCCATAGGGAAAGACGATCTCAGATGGAGAAGACAAACTTATGGTTAAGCCAAAGAAAAGGTGTGAGGAATGGACAAATTAGGATATTGGGGTTAACAAACATATACTAATACATATAAAATATATCATCCCCAAAGACCTATGGAATACCAAGAGTGGTCTATTCAACACTCTACAATAACCTACATGGAAAAGGACACAACGATCAATAGATATATGTATATGTGTACATGAACAAGATTCTGTGCAGCTAGAACAAAAGACATTTTAAAATCCAATTTGCTCTGATAAAAATGAAAACTTAAAGACACAAACAAGAATTAAGGAGGCTAAAACTTATGGGGGTTTGTCCTGACACATTCCACTCTAATCTGCAACCTAAAAGCACAACTTGCAGCAAGGTTCTGTTTCCCTAGCAAGCAGAGTTGCCAACGTAGAAATGCTGCCACCTTAAGGCCGTTTCCTCAAACAGCAGCTTTAAATCCACTGCTAATGGTCACTAATATTCACAAGGACTGCAGGGCTGTAAATGACTCATGCCCTCAAAAACTGTCCTGGGGTAGGGAATGGCCAAAAAAATCCAAACGCGGCAAATTTTTCAAGAAGGAAATTTGAAGTTGTAAGTTTAGCTGAATCTTAAAAAAAAAATGAAAAGGACATTGATCCACGCAAAACATCAGGAATTATTAGACGCATGCAAATCCAATCTACACAAACGTATCACCTCACACCAGTCAGAATGACCATCAGCAAAACGTCAACAAACAATAGATGTTGAAGAAGTTGTGGAGAATAGCGTAACCTCTCGGTCTAAGTGGGATGTAAACTGGTCACCGCCAATAATAGGAACAGAATGGCAGTGCGTTGAAAGGTAAAAATTGAGTCCCCATATGATCCGGAAGGCCCGCTATTGGGCCTGTCACCTGTGAAAGCCAGAATCAAAAAGACACAGGATGGAACATCGTGTATTACAGCAGTATTTACAATATTCAAGACATGGAAGCAACAAAAATGTCCATCATCAGATGAATGGACGAAAAAGTGGTCCATGTACACAATGCAATATTAGACACAGAAAAGAATGAAACAATGCCGTTTGCAGCACCATAGACGAGGCTACAGACAATCACACACCTTGAAGTAAGTCAGAAAGCGAGAGACACATATCCTATGATATCACGTATAGGTCTTATCTAAAAATTGATAGGAATGAACCTATTTCCACCGAGAGGGACACTCACGTGTTCAGAAAACAAGCTTGTGCTTAACCAAACGGAAAGGTGTGAGGAATGTATAACGGAGGATATTGGGTTTAACAGACATATGCTAATACTTATAAAATATATAATCATCAGACATACCGAATACCAAGAGAGGTCTACACAACATTCTGTAATAATCTCTACGGAACAGGATCCAAACATGAAAAGATATATGAATCAATGAAAGACATTCTGTACACCTAGAACAAACACAACATTGCAATCAAATTTGCTCTGAGAAAAATGAAAATTAAACTGAGAATATCAACAACAAATAAGTAGACATAGTTTCTGGGGGTTTGTCCTGGCACATTCCACTCTACTTTACAACCTACAAACAGGACTTCCAGGAAGGCTGTGTTGCCCTAGTAACCAGAGTTGGGAATATAGAAATGCTGCCCCCTTGTGGCCGTTTCCTGCAACAGCAGCTTTAAATGCAGAACTAATGGTCATGTGATATTCACAATTACTACAGGGCTGTAAAGGACACCTGCCCTCAAAAAATGTCCTGGTGCAGGTAATGGCCACAGGAATTCAGGGAACATGGCAAATTTTTCAAGGAAACAATTTGAAGAGGTGAGTTTCTCTGTTTTACTTAAAAAAAAAACGTAGATGAAAGCTCAATATCGGGAATTATTAGACGCATGCAAATCCAACCTACAAGAAGGTATCACCACCCAACACTCAAAATGCCATCAGTAAAAAGTCTACAAACAATAAATTCTGAAGGGGTTTTAGAGAACTGTGTACCCTCTAGTTGCTGGTGGCATGTAAACTGGTAACAGCCAGTAGTGAGAACAGAATGGAGGTGCGTTGAAAGGGAAAAATTTGAACCACCATATGATCTAGTAGGCCCACTGCTGGGCCTAATCCCTGAGAAGACCAGAATCCAAAAGACACAGGCTGGCAATCCTGCACTGCATCAATATTTAGCATTGCCAAGACTTGGAAGTAACCAAAATGTCCATCCACAGATGAATGCACAAAGAAGAAGTGGTCCATGTACACAATGCAATATTCGCCATGGAAAAGGATGAAACACTGCTCTTTGCAGCACCATAGATGAGCCTAGAGATAATCACAGAACATGAGGTAAGTCGGAAAGCAGCCGACAAATAACCTGTGATATCACTCCTAGCTGTTACCTAACAACTGACACGTATGAACATATTTCCACAGAGAAAGACTCTCACAGACTTAGAAAACAAACTATGGTTATCTAAAAGGAAAGGTGGGAGGAATGGACACATTAAGATTAGGGTTACCGTACGTATACAAATACATATTAAACACACGTATCAAAAAGACCGACCATATACCAAGGGAGGTCTACTGAACGCGCTGTAATAATTTACACGGGGGCTTGCCTGGTGGCACCGTGGTTAAGAATCCACCTGCCAATGCAGGGGACACAGGTTCGATCCCTGGTTCGGGAAGGTCCCACATGCAGCAGAGCAACTAAGCCCGTGCACCACAACTAATGAGCCTACGCTCTGGAGCCCATGAGCCATAACTACTGAGCCCATGCACCACAACTACTGAAGCCCACACGCCTAGAGCCCGTGCTCCGCAACAAGAGAAGCCACTGCAGTGAGAAGCCGGTGCACCGCAACGGAGAGTAGCCCCCGCTCACCGCAACTGGAGAAAGCCCACATGCAGCAACGAAGATCCAACTCAGCCAAAAATAAATAAATAAATAAAATAAATTTATTTAAAAAAATAATAGTAATTTACATGGGAAGAGGATCTGTACATGAGTAGATATATATAATGTTCAATTGAACCTGATTGTGCACACCCAGAACAAACACTATTCTGCTCATTACCCCAATTTAAAAAATTAAAACCACGAACAACAATTAATGAGACATAAAGTTATTGGGGTTTTCCCTGGCACATCCCATTCTAATTTACAACCTAGGAACACAACTTTCAGGAAGGCTCTGCTGCCCTAGTAACCAGACTTGGGAATGGAGAAATGCTGCCGCCTTGTGGCCGTTTCCCACAACAGCAGCTTTAAACACAGGGCTAAGGGTCACTTGAGATTCACAGTAATTGTAGGGCCGTAAATGACACGTGTCCTCAAAAAATGTCCTGGGGTAGGTAATGGCCAAGAAAGTTCACAACACGGAAAATTTTTCAAGAAAACAATTTGAAGAGGTAAGTGTTACTCACTCGGTTGTTTTAAAAAAAGAAGAACATGGATAAAAGCTCAATATCAGGAATTATTGGTTGGATGCAAATCCAAACTACAAAAAGATTTCACCACCCAATATTCAAAATGCCATCCGTAAAAAGTCTACAAACCATGCATGCTGACGGGTTGGGGGAGAAATGCATACCCACTATGCTGTTGGTTGGATGTAAACTGGTAACAGCTAATCATGAGAACAGAACGGAGCTGCGCTTAAAAGGTAAAAATTGAGCTACCATATCATGCGGCCGATCCCCTAATGGGCCTATACCCTAAGAAGACCAGAATGGGAAAGGCACAGACAGGCAAACATGCACTGCAGCAATATTTACAATAGCCAAGCCATGCAAGCAAACAAAATGTCCATCAACAGACAAATGGACAAAGAAGAAGTGGTGTACGTACCGAATGGAATAGTAGCCTCGGGAAAAAAATGAACAATGCCGTTTTCAGGACTACACATGAGCCTAGAAATAATCATAGTACGTTAAGTAAGTCAAAAAGGAATGACAAATATCCTATGATATCATTTATACGTGTTATCCATCCTAAGATTGCTCCCAATGAACATATTTCCACAGAAAAACACACTCACAGACTGATAAAACAAACTAATGGTTAACCAAAATGAAAGGTGGGAGGATGGATAAATTAGGATTATGGGGGTAGCATACATATACTAATGTATGTTAAATGTATATAAACATATAACATATAAACTATATGAATTATATAATCACCAATACATATAAAATATATCATGACAAAACACCTACCAAATACCAAGGGAGGTCTACTCAACATTCTGTAATAACATACATGCTAACCGGATCCGAAGATGAACAGACATATGTATGAATCATTGACCAGATTCTGTACAGCCAGACAATCACAACACTCTAATCAAATTTCCTCCGATAAGAAATATAAATTAAATTTAAAAAACGAACATAAGTAAGGAGACATAAACTTCTGGGGGCTTGTCCCAGCACATTCCACTCTAATTTACAACCGAGGAACACGACGTCCAGGAAGACTCTGTTGCCCTAGTAACAAGAGTTGAGAACGTAACAATGCTGCCGCCTTGTGGCTGTTTCCCACAACAGCAGCTTTAAACACAGTGCTAATGGTCGCTTAATAGTCACGAGGACTGCGGGGCTGTAAATGATACCTGCCCTCAAAAAATGTCCTGGGGTAGGGAATAGGCAAGAAATTTCAACACATGACAAAGTTTTCAAGAAGTCAATATGAGAGGGAAGTTGTACTCACTCTTTAAAGAAAAAGGAAAAGAAAAAAAAAGACATGCCTATAGCTCAGTATAAGGAATTATTAGCTGCATGCAAATCCCACGTCCACAAAGGTTTCAGCTCACACCAGTCAAATGACCATCAGCAAAAAGTCTACAAACTATAAATGCTGAAGAGGTTTTAGGGAACTGTGTACCTTCTAGCTGCTGATGGGGTGTAAAGTGCTAACAGCACTAATGAAAACTGAATGCAGCTGCTTTAAAAGGTAAAAATTGAGCTACCGTGTGATGCGGCAGGGCACCTTCTGGGCCTATAACCTAAGACCACCAGAATCGGAAAGACAGAGGCAGGCAAATGTGCACTGCAGCAATATTGAAAGAGCCAAGACATGGAAGCAAAAAAAAGCTCCATAAACAGATGAATGGACAAAGAAGAAGTGGTATATGTACAGAATGGAATATTAGCCACGAAAAAAAATAAAAGAATGGCATATGCAGCACCACGGATGAGCCTAGAGATAATCACACAACGTGAAGTAAGTCAGATTGCGAAAGACAAATGTTCTACGATATCACTTATGTTATCTGAAAATTCATAAAAATGAACATATTTCCATAGGGAAAGACGATCTCAGATGGAGAAGACAAACTTATGGTTAAGCCAAAGAAAAGGTGTGAGGAATGGACAAATTAGGATATTGGGGTTAACAAACATATACTAATACATATAAAATATATCATCCCCAAAGACCTATGGAATACCAAGAGTGGTCTATTCAACACTCTACAATAACCTACATGGAAAAGGACACAACGATCAATAGATATATGTATATGTGTACATGAACAAGATTCTGTGCAGCTAGAACAAAAGACATTTTAAAATCCAATTTGCTCTGATAAAAATGAAAACTTAAAGACACAAACAAGAATTAAGGAGGCTAAAACTTATGGGGGTTTGTCCTGACACATTCCACTCTAATCTGCAACCTAAAAGCACAACTTGCAGCAAGGTTCTGTTTCCCTAGCAAGCAGAGTTGCCAACGTAGAAATGCTGCCACCTTAAGGCCGTTTCCTCAAACAGCAGCTTTAAATCCACTGCTAATGGTCACTAATATTCACAAGGACTGCAGGGCTGTAAATGACTCATGCCCTCAAAAACTGTCCTGGGGTAGGGAATGGCCAAAAAAATCCAAACGCGGCAAATTTTTCAAGAAGGAAATTTGAAGTTGTAAGTTTAGCTGAATCTTAAAAAAAAAATGAAAAGGACATTGATCCACGCAAAACATCAGGAATTATTAGACGCATGCAAATCCAATCTACACAAACGTATCACCTCACACCAGTCAGAATGACCATCAGCAAAACGTCAACAAACAATAGATGTTGAAGAAGTTGTGGAGAATAGCGTAACCTCTCGGTCTAAGTGGGATGTAAACTGGTAACCGCCAATAATAGGAACAGAATGGCAGTGCATTGAAAGGTAAAAATTGAGTCCCCATATGATCCGGAAGGCCCACTATTGGGCCTGTCACCTGTGAAAGCCAGCATCAAAAAGACACAGGATGGAACATCGTGTATTGCAGCAGTATTTACAATAGCCAAGACATGGAAGCAACAAAAATGTCCACCATCAGATGAATGGACGAAAAAGTGGTCCATGTACACAATGCAATATTAGACACAGAAAAGAATGAAACAATGCCGTTTGCAGCACCATAGACGAGGCTACAGACAATCACACACCTTGAAGTAAGTCAGAAAGCGAGAGACACATATCCTATGATATCACGTATAGGTCTTATCTAAAAATTGATAGGAATGAACCTATTTCCACCGAGAGGGACACTCACGTGTTCAGAAAACAAGCTTGTGCTTAACCAAACGGAAAGGTGTGAGGAATGTATAACGGAGGATATTGGGTTTAACAGACATATGCTAATACTTATAAAATATATAATCATCAGACATACCGAATACCAAGAGAGGTCTACACAACATTCTGTAATAATCTCTACGGAACAGGATCCAAACATGAAAAGATATATGAATCAATGAAAGACATTCTGTACACCTAGAACAAACACAACATTGCAATCAAATTTGCTCTGAGAAAAATGAAAATTAAACTGAGAATATCAACAACAAATAAGTAGACATAGTTTCTGGGGGTTTGTCCTGGCACATTCCACTCTACTTTACAACCTACAAACAGGACTTCCAGGAAGGCTGTGTTGCCCTAGTAACCAGAGTTGGGAATATAGAAATGCTGCCCCCTTGTGGCCGTTTCCTGCAACAGCAGCTTTAAATGCAGAACTAATGGTCATGTGATATTCACAATTACTACAGGGCTGTAAAGGACACCTGCCCTCAAAAAATGTCCTGGTGCAGGTAATGGCCACAGGAATTCAGGGAACATGGCAAATTTTTCAAGGAAACAATTTGAAGAGGTGAGTTTCTCTGTTTTACTTAAAAAAAAAACGTAGATGAAAGCTCAATATCGGGAATTATTAGACGCATGCAAATCCAACCTACAAGAAGGTATCACCACCCAACACTCAAAATGCCATCAGTAAAAAGTCTACAAACAATAAATTCTGAAGGGGTTTTAGAGAACTGTGTACCCTCTAGTTGCTGGTGGCATGTAAACTGGTAACAGCCAGTAGTGAGAACAGAATGGAGGTGCGTTGAAAGGGAAAAATTTGAACCACCATATGATCTAGTAGGCCCACTGCTGGGCCTAATCCCTGAGAAGACCAGAATCCAAAAGACACAGGCTGGCAATCCTGCACTGCATCAATATTTAGCATTGCCAAGACTTGGAAGTAACCAAAATGTCCATCCACAGATGAATGCACAAAGAAGAAGTGGTCCATGTACACAATGCAATATTCGCCATGGAAAAGGATGAAACACTGCTCTTTGCAGCACCATAGATGAGCCTAGAGATAATCACAGAACATGAGGTAAGTCGGAAAGCAGCCGACAAATAACCTGTGATATCACTCCTAGCTGTTACCTAACAACTGACACGTATGAACATATTTCCACAGAGAAAGACTCTCACAGACTTAGAAAACAAACTATGGTTATCTAAAAGGAAAGGTGGGAGGAATGGACACATTAAGATTAGGGTTACCGTACGTATACAAATACATATTAAACACACGTATCAAAAAGACCGACCATATACCAAGGGAGGTCTACTGAACGCGCTGTAATAATTTACACGGGGGCTTGCCTGGTGGCACCGTGGTTAAGAATCCACCTGCCAATGCAGGGGACACAGGTTCGATCCCTGGTTCGGGAAGGTCCCACATGCAGCAGAGCAACTAAGCCCGTGCACCACAACTAATGAGCCTACGCTCTGGAGCCCATGAGCCATAACTACTGAGCCCATGCACCACAACTACTGAAGCCCACACGCCTAGAGCCCGTGCTCCGCAACAAGAGAAGCCACTGCAGTGAGAAGCCGGTGCACCGCAACGGAGAGTAGCCCCCGCTCACCGCAACTGGAGAAAGCCCACATGCAGCAACGAAGATCCAACTCAGCCAAAAATAAATAAATAAATAAAATAAATTTATTTAAAAAAATAATAGTAATTTACATGGGAAGAGGATCTGTACATGAGTAGATATATATAATGTTCAATTGAACCTGATTGTGCACACCCAGAACAAACACTATTCTGCTCATTACCCCAATTTAAAAAATTAAAACCACGAACAACAATTAATGAGACATAAAGTTATTGGGGTTTTCCCTGGCACATCCCATTCTAATTTACAACCTAGGAACACAACTTTCAGGAAGGCTCTGCTGCCCTAGTAACCAGACTTGGGAATGGAGAAATGCTGCCGCCTTGTGGCCGTTTCCCACAACAGCAGCTTTAAACACAGGGCTAAGGGTCACTTGAGATTCACAGTAATTGTAGGGCCGTAAATGACACGTGTCCTCAAAAAATGTCCTGGGGTAGGTAATGGCCAAGAAAGTTCACAACACGGAAAATTTTTCAAGAAAACAATTTGAAGAGGTAAGTGTTACTCACTCGGTTGTTTTAAAAAAAGAAGAACATGGATAAAAGCTCAATATCAGGAATTATTGGTTGGATGCAAATCCAAACTACAAAAAGATTTCACCACCCAATATTCAAAATGCCATCCGTAAAAAGTCTACAAACCATGCATGCTGACGGGTTGGGGGAGAAATGCATACCCACTATGCTGTTGGTTGGATGTAAACTGGTAACAGCTAATCATGAGAACAGAACGGAGCTGCGCTTAAAAGGTAAAAATTGAGCTACCATATCATGCGGCCGATCCCCTAATGGGCCTATACCCTAAGAAGACCAGAATGGGAAAGGCACAGACAGGCAAACATGCACTGCAGCAATATTTACAATAGCCAAGCCATGCAAGCAAACAAAATGTCCATCAACAGACAAATGGACAAAGAAGAAGTGGTGTACGTACCGAATGGAATAGTAGCCTCAGGAAAAAAATGAACAATGCCGTTTTCAGGACTACACATGAGCCTAGAAATAATCATAGTACGTTAAGTAAGTCAAAAAGGAATGACAAATATCCTATGATATCATTTATACGTGTTATCCATCCTAAGATTGCTCCCAATGAACATATTTCCACAGAAAAACACACTCACAGACTGATAAAACAAACTAATGGTTAACCAAAATGAAAGGTGGGAGGATGGATAAATTAGGATTATGGGGGTAGCATACATATACTAATGTATGTTAAATGTATATAAACATATAACATATAAACTATATGAATTATATAATCACCAATACATATAAAATATATCATGACAAAACACCTACCAAATACCAAGGGAGGTCTACTCAACATTCTGTAATAACATACATGCTAACCGGATCCGAAGATGAACAGACATATGTATGAATCATTGACCAGATTCTGTACAGCCAGACAATCACAACACTCTAATCAAATTTCCTCCGATAAGAAATATAAATTAAATTTAAAAAACGAACATAAGTAAGGAGACATAAACTTCTGGGGGCTTGTCCCAGCACATTCCACTCTAATTTACAACCGAGGAACACGACGTCCAGGAAGACTCTGTTGCCCTAGTAACAAGAGTTGAGAACGTAATAATGCTGCCGCCTTGTGGCTGTTTCCCACAACAGCAGCTTTAAACACAGTGCTAATGGTCGCTTAATAGTCACGAGGACTGCGGGGCTGTAAATGATACCTGCCCTCAAAAAATGTCCTGGGGTAGGGAATAGGCAAGAAATTTCAACACATGACAAAGTTTTCAAGAAGTCAATATGAGAGGGAAGTTGTACTCACTCTTTAAAAAAAAAGGAAAAGAAAAAAAAAGACATGCCTATAGCTCAGTATAAGGAATTATTAGCTGCATGCAAATCCCACGTCCACAAAGGTTTCAGCTCACACCAGTCAAATGACCATCAGCAAAAAGTCTACAAACTATAAATGCTGAAGAGGTTTTAGGGAACTGTGTACCTTCTAGCTGCTGATGGGGTGTAAAGTGCTAACAGCACTAATGAAAACTGAATGCAGCTGCTTTAAAAGGTAAAAATTGAGCTACCGTGTGATGCGGCAGGGCACCTTCTGGGCCTATAACCTAAGACCACCAGAATCGGAAAGACAGAGGCAGGCAAATGTGCACTGCAGCAATATTGAAAGAGCCAAGACATGGAAGCAAAAAAAAGCTCCATAAACAGATGAATGGACAAAGAAGAAGTGGTATATGTACAGAATGGAATATTAGCCACGAAAAAAAATAAAAGAATGGCATATGCAGCACCACGGATGAGCCTAGAGATAATCACACAACGTGAAGTAAGTCAGATTGCGAAAGACAAATGTTCTACGATATCACTTATGTTATCTGAAAATTCATAAAAATGAACATATTTCCATAGGGAAAGACGATCTCAGATGGAGAAGACAAACTTATGGTTAAGCCAAAGAAAAGGTGTGAGGAATGGACAAATTAGGATATTGGGGTTAACAAACATATACTAATACATATAAAATATATCATCCCCAAAGACCTATGGAATACCAAGAGTGGTCTATTCAACACTCTACAATAACCTACATGGAAAAGGACACAACGATCAATAGATATATGTATATGTGTACATGAACAAGATTCTGTGCAGCTAGAACAAAAGACATTTTAAAATCCAATTTGCTCTGATAAAAATGAAAACTTAAAGACACAAACAAGAATTAAGGAGGCTAAAACTTATGGGGGTTTGTCCTGACACATTCCACTCTAATCTGCAACCTAAAAGCACAACTTGCAGCAAGGTTCTGTTTCCCTAGCAAGCAGAGTTGCCAACGTAGAAATGCTGCCACCTTAAGGCCGTTTCCTCAAACAGCAGCTTTAAATCCACTGCTAATGGTCACTAATATTCACAAGGACTGCAGGGCTGTAAATGACTCATGCCCTCAAAAACTGTCCTGGGGTAGGGAATGGCCAAAAAAATCCAAACGCGGCAAATTTTTCAAGAAGGAAATTTGAAGTTGTAAGTTTAGCTGAATCTTAAAAAAAAAATGAAAAGGACATTGATCCACGCAAAACATCAGGAATTATTAGACGCATGCAAATCCAATCTACACAAACGTATCACCTCACACCAGTCAGAATGACCATCAGCAAAACGTCAACAAACAATAGATGTTGAAGAAGTTGTGGAGAATAGCGTAACCTCTCGGTCTAAGTGGGATGTAAACTGGTAACCGCCAATAATAGGAACAGAATGGCAGTGCGTTGAAAGGTAAAAATTGAGTCCCCATATGATCCGGAAGGCCCACTATTGGGCCTGTCACCTGTGAAAGCCAGCATCAAAAAGACACAGGATGGAACATCGTGTATTGCAGCAGTATTTACAATAGCCAAGACATGGAAGCAACAAAAATGTCCACCATCAGATGAATGGACGAAAAAGTGGTCCATGTACACAATGCAATATTAGACACAGAAAAGAATGAAACAATGCCGTTTGCAGCACCATAGACGAGGCTACAGACAATCACACACCTTGAAGTAAGTCAGAAAGCGAGAGACACATATCCTATGATATCACGTATAGGTCTTATCTAAAAATTGATAGGAATGAACCTATTTCCACAGAGAGGGACACTCACGTGTTCAGAAAACAAGCTTGTGCTTAACCAAACGGAAAGGTGTGAGGAATGTATAACGGAGGATATTGGGTTTAACAGACATATGCTAATACTTATAAAATATATAATCATCAGACATACCGAATACCAAGAGAGGTCTACACAACATTCTGTAATAATCTCTACGGAACAGGATCCAAACATGAAAAGATATATGAATCAATGAAAGACATTCTGTACACCTAGAACAAACACAACATTGCAATCAAATTTGCTCTGAGAAAAATGAAAATTAAACTGAGAATATCAACAACAAATAAGTAGACATAGTTTCTGGGGGTTTGTCCTGGCACATTCCACTCTACTTTACAACCTACAAACAGGACTTCCAGGAAGGCTGTGTTGCCCTAGTAACCAGAGTTGGGAATATAGAAATGCTGCCCCCTTGTGGCCGTTTCCTGCAACAGCAGCTTTAAATGCAGAACTAATGGTCATGTGATATTCACAATTACTACAGGGCTGTAAAGGACACCTGCCCTCAAAAAATGTCCTGGTGCAGGTAATGGCCACAGGAATTCAGGGAACATGGCAAATTTTTCAAGGAAACAATTTGAAGAGGTGAGTTTCTCTGTTTTACTTAAAAAAAAAACGTAGATGAAAGCTCAATATCGGGAATTATTAGACGCATGCAAATCCAACCTACAAGAAGGTATCACCACCCAACACTCAAAATGCCATCAGTAAAAAGTCTACAAACAATAAATTCTGAAGGGGTTTTAGAGAACTGTGTACCCTCTAGTTGCTGGTGGCATGTAAACTGGTAACAGCCAGTAGTGAGAACAGAATGGAGGTGCGTTGAAAGGGAAAAATTTGAACCACCATATGATCTAGTAGGCCCACTGCTGGGCCTAATCCCTGAGAAGACCAGAATCCAAAAGACACAGGCTGGCAATCCTGCACTGCATCAATATTTAGCATTGCCAAGACTTGGAAGTAACCAAAATGTCCATCCACAGATGAATGCACAAAGAAGAAGTGGTCCATGTACACAATGCAATATTCGCCATGGAAAAGGATGAAACACTGCTCTTTGCAGCACCATAGATGAGCCTAGAGATAATCACAGAACATGAGGTAAGTCGGAAAGCAGCCGACAAATAACCTGTGATATCACTCCTAGCTGTTACCTAACAACTGACACGTATGAACATATTTCCACAGAGAAAGACTCTCACAGACTTAGAAAACAAACTATGGTTATCTAAAAGGAAAGGTGGGAGGAATGGACACATTAAGATTAGGGTTACCGTACGTATACAAATACATATTAAACACACGTATCAAAAAGACCGACCATATACCAAGGGAGGTCTACTGAACGCGCTGTAATAATTTACACGGGGGCTTGCCTGGTGGCACCGTGGTTAAGAATCCACCTGCCAATGCAGGGGACACAGGTTCGATCCCTGGTTCGGGAAGGTCCCACATGCAGCAGAGCAACTAAGCCCGTGCACCACAACTAATGAGCCTACGCTCTGGAGCCCATGAGCCATAACTACTGAGCCCATGCACCACAACTACTGAAGCCCACACGCCTAGAGCCCGTGCTCCGCAACAAGAGAAGCCACTGCAGTGAGAAGCCGGTGCACCGCAACGGAGAGTAGCCCCCGCTCACCGCAACTGGAGAAAGCCCACATGCAGCAACGAAGATCCAACTCAGCCAAAAATAAATAAATAAATAAAATAAATTTATTTAAAAAAATAATAGTAATTTACATGGGAAGAGGATCTGTACATGAGTAGATATATATAATGTTCAATTGAACCTGATTGTGCACACCCAGAACAAACACTATTCTGCTCATTACCCCAATTTAAAAAATTAAAACCACGAACAACAATTAATGAGACATAAAGTTATTGGGGTTTTCCCTGGCACATCCCATTCTAATTTACAACCTAGGAACACAACTTTCAGGAAGGCTCTGCTGCCCTAGTAACCAGACTTGGGAATGGAGAAATGCTGCCGCCTTGTGGCCGTTTCCCACAACAGCAGCTTTAAACACAGGGCTAAGGGTCACTTGAGATTCACAGTAATTGTAGGGCCGTAAATGACACGTGTCCTCAAAAAATGTCCTGGGGTAGGTAATGGCCAAGAAAGTTCACAACACGGAAAATTTTTCAAGAAAACAATTTGAAGAGGTAAGTGTTACTCACTCGGTTGTTCTAAAAAAAGAAGAACATGGATAAAAGCTCAATATCAGGAATTATTGGTTGGATGCAAATCCAAACTACAAAAAGATTTCACCACCCAATATTCAAAATGCCATCCGTAAAAAGTCTACAAACCATGCATGCTGACGGGTTGGGGGAGAAATGCATACCCACTATGCTGTTGGTTGGATGTAAACTGGTAACAGCTAATCATGAGAACAGAACGGAGCTGCGCTTAAAAGGTAAAAATTGAGCTACCATATCATGCGGCCGATCCCCTAATGGGCCTATACCCTAAGAAGACCAGAATGGGAAAGGCACAGACAGGCAAACATGCACTGCAGCAATATTTACAATAGCCAAGCCATGCAAGCAAACAAAATGTCCATCAACAGACAAATGGACAAAGAAGAAGTGGTGTACGTACCGAATGGAATAGTAGCCTCGGGAAAAAAATGAACAATGCCGTTTTCAGGACTACACATGAGCCTAGAAATAATCATAGTACGTTAAGTAAGTCAAAAAGGAATGACAAATATCCTATGATATCATTTATACGTGTTATCCATCCTAAGATTGCTCCCAATGAACATATTTCCACAGAAAAACACACTCACAGACTGATAAAACAAACTAATGGTTAACCAAAATGAAAGGTGGGAGGATGGATAAATTAGGATTATGGGGGTAGCATACATATACTAATGTATGTTAAATGTATATAAACATATAACATATAAACTATATGAATTATATAATCACCAATACATATAAAATATATCATGACAAAACACCTACCAAATACCAAGGGAGGTCTACTCAACATTCTGTAATAACATACATGCTAACCGGATCCGAAGATGAACAGACATATGTATGAATCATTGACCAGATTCTGTACAGCCAGACAATCACAACACTCTAATCAAATTTCCTCCGATAAGAAATATAAATTAAATTTAAAAAACGAACATAAGTAAGGAGACATAAACTTCTGGGGGCTTGTCCCAGCACATTCCACTCTAATTTACAACCGAGGAACACGGCGTCCAGGAAGACTCTGTTGCCCTAGTAACAAGAGTTGAGAACGTAATAATGCTGCCGCCTTGTGGCTGTTTCCCACAACAGCAGCTTTAAACACAGTGCTAATGGTCGCTTAATAGTCACGAGGACTGCGGGGCTGTAAATGATACCTGCCCTCAAAAAATGTCCTGGGGTAGGGAATAGGCAAGAAATTTCAACACATGACAAAGTTTTCAAGAAGTCAATATGAGAGGGAAGTTGTACTCACTCTTTAAAAAAAAAGGAAAAGAAAAAAAAAGACATGCCTAAAGCTCAGTATAAGGAATTATTAGCTGCATGCAAATCCCACGTCCACAAAGGTTTCAGCTCACACCAGTCAAATGACCATCAGCAAAGAGTCTACAAACTATAAATGCTGAAGAGGTTTTAGGGAACTGTGTACCTTCTAGCTGCTGATGGGGTGTAAAGTGCTAACAGCACTAATGAAAACTGAATGCAGCTGCTTTAAAAGGTAAAAATTGAGCTACCGTGTGATGCGGCAGGGCACCTTCTGGGCCTATAACCTAAGACCACCAGAATCGGAAAGACAGAGGCAGGCAAATGTGCACTGCAGCAATATTGAAAGAGCCAAGACATGGAAGCAAAAAAAAGCTCCATAAACAGATGAATGGACAAAGAAGAAGTGGTATATGTACAGAATGGAATATTAGCCACGAAAAAAAATAAAAGAATGGCATATGCAGCACCACGGATGAGCCTAGAGATAATCACACAACGTGAAGTAAGTCAGATTGCGAAAGACAAATGTTCTACGATATCACTTATGTTATCTGAAAATTCATAAAAATGAACATATTTCCATAGGGAAAGACGATCTCAGATGGAGAAGACAAACTTATGGTTAAGCCAAAGAAAAGGTGTGAGGAATGGACAAATTAGGATATTGGGGTTAACAAACATATACTAATACATATAAAATATATCATCCCCAAAGACCTATGGAATACCAAGAGTGGTCTATTCAACACTCTACAATAACCTACATGGAAAAGGACACAACGATCAATAGATATATGTATATGTGTACATGAACAAGATTCTGTGCAGCTAGAACAAAAGACATTTTAAAATCCAATTTGCTCTGATAAAAATGAAAACTTAAAGACACAAACAAGAATTAAGGAGGCTAAAACTTATGGGGGTTTGTCCTGACACATTCCACTCTAATCTGCAACCTAAAAGCACAACTTGCAGCAAGGTTCTGTTTCCCTAGCAAGCAGAGTTGCCAACGTAGAAATGCTGCCACCTTAAGGCCGTTTCCTCAAACAGCAGCTTTAAATCCACTGCTAATGGTCACTAATATTCACAAGGACTGCAGGGCTGTAAATGACTCATGCCCTCAAAAACTGTCCTGGGGTAGGGAATGGCCAAAAAAATCCAAACGCGGCAAATTTTTCAAGAAGGAAATTTGAAGTTGTAAGTTTAGCTGAATCTTAAAAAAAAAATGAAAAGGACATTGATCCACGCAAAACATCAGGAATTATTAGACGCATGCAAATCCAATCTACACAAACGTATCACCTCACACCAGTCAGAATGACCATCAGCAAAACGTCAACAAACAATAGATGTTGAAGAAGTTGTGGAGAATAGCGTAACCTCTCGGTCTAAGTGGGATGTAAACTGGTAACCGCCAATAATAGGAACAGAATGGCAGTGCGTTGAAAGGTAAAAATTGAGTCCCCATATGATCCGGAAGGCCCACTATTGGGCCTGTCACCTGTGAAAGCCAGCATCAAAAAGACACAGGATGGAACATCGTGTATTGCAGCAGTATTTACAATAGCCAAGACATGGAAGCAACAAAAATGTCCACCATCAGATGAATGGACGAAAAAGTGGTCCATGTACACAATGCAATATTAGACACAGAAAAGAATGAAACAATGCCGTTTGCAGCACCATAGACGAGGCTACAGACAATCACACACCTTGAAGTAAGTCAGAAAGCGAGAGACACATATCCTATGATATCACGTATAGGTCTTATCTAAAAATTGATAGGAATGAACCTATTTCCACCGAGAGGGACACTCACGTGTTCAGAAAACAAGCTTGTGCTTAACCAAACGGAAAGGTGTGAGGAATGTATAACGGAGGATATTGGGTTTAACAGACATATGCTAATACTTATAAAATATATAATCATCAGACATACCGAATACCAAGAGAGGTCTACACAACATTCTGTAATAATCTCTACGGAACAGGATCCAAACATGAAAAGATATATGAATCAATGAAAGACATTCTGTACACCTAGAACAAACACAACATTGCAATCAAATTTGCTCTGAGAAAAATGAAAATTAAACTGAGAATATCAACAACAAATAAGTAGACATAGTTTCTGGGGGTTTGTCCTGGCACATTCCACTCTACTTTACAACCTACAAACAGGACTTCCAGGAAGGCTGTGTTGCCCTAGTAACCAGAGTTGGGAATATAGAAATGCTGCCCCCTTGTGGCCGTTTCCTGCAACAGCAGCTTTAAATGCAGAACTAATGGTCATGTGATATTCACAATTACTACAGGGCTGTAAAGGACACCTGCCCTCAAAAAATGTCCTGGTGCAGGTAATGGCCACAGGAATTCAGGGAACATGGCAAATTTTTCAAGGAAACAATTTGAAGAGGTGAGTTTCTCTGTTTTACTTAAAAAAAAAACGTAGATGAAAGCTCAATATCGGGAATTATTAGACGCATGCAAATCCAACCTACAAGAAGGTATCACCACCCAACACTCAAAATGCCATCAGTAAAAAGTCTACAAACAATAAATTCTGAAGGGATTTTAGAGAACTGTGTACCCTCTAGTTGCTGGTGGCATGTAAACTGGTAACAGCCAGTAGTGAGAACAGAATGGAGGTGCGTTGAAAGGGAAAAATTTGAACCACCATATGATCTAGTAGGCCCACTGCTGGGCCTAATCCCTGAGAAGACCAGAATCCAAAAGACACAGGCTGGCAATCCTGCACTGCATCAATATTTAGCATTGCCAAGACTTGGAAGTAACCAAAATGTCCATCCACAGATGAATGCACAAAGAAGAAGTGGTCCATGTACACAATGCAATATTCGCCATGGAAAAGGATGAAACACTGCTCTTTGCAGCACCATAGATGAGCCTAGAGATAATCACAGAACATGAGGTAAGTCGGAAAGCAGCCGACAAATAACCTGTGATATCACTCCTAGCTGTTACCTAACAACTGACACGTATGAACATATTTCCACAGAGAAAGACTCTCACAGACTTAGAAAACAAACTATGGTTATCTAAAAGGAAAGGTGGGAGGAATGGACACATTAAGATTAGGGTTACCGTACGTATACAAATACATATTAAACACACGTATCAAAAAGACCGACCATATACCAAGGGAGGTCTACTGAACGCGCTGTAATAATTTACACGGGGGCTTGCCTGGTGGCACCGTGGTTAAGAATCCACCTGCCAATGCAGGGGACACAGGTTCGATCCCTGGTTCGGGAAGGTCCCACATGCAGCAGAGCAACTAAGCCCGTGCACCACAACTAATGAGCCTACGCTCTGGAGCCCATGAGCCATAACTACTGAGCCCATGCACCACAACTACTGAAGCCCACACGCCTAGAGCCCGTGCTCCGCAACAAGAGAAGCCACTGCAGTGAGAAGCCGGTGCACCGCAACGGAGAGTAGCCCCCGCTCACCGCAACTGGAGAAAGCCCACATGCAGCAACGAAGATCCAACTCAGCCAAAAATAAATAAATAAATAAAATAAATTTATTTTAAAAAATAATAGTAATTTACATGGGAAGAGGATCTGTACATGAGTAGATATATATAATGTTCAATTGAACCTGATTGTGCACACCCAGAACAAACACTATTCTGCTCATTACCCCAATTTAAAAAATTAAAACCACGAACAACAATTAATGAGACATAAAGTTATTGGGGTTTTCCCTGGCACATCCCATTCTAATTTACAACCTAGGAACACAACTTTCAGGAAGGCTCTGCTGCCCTAGTAACCAGACTTGGGAATGGAGAAATGCTGCCGCCTTGTGGCCGTTTCCCACAACAGCAGCTTTAAACACAGGGCTAAGGGTCACTTGAGATTCACAGTAATTGTAGGGCCGTAAATGACACGTGTCCTCAAAAAATGTCCTGGGGTAGGTAATGGCCAAGAAAGTTCACAACACGGAAAATTTTTCAAGAAAACAATTTGAAGAGGTAAGTGTTACTCACTCGGTTGTTCTAAAAAAAGAAGAACATGGATAAAAGCTCAATATCAGGAATTATTGGTTGGATGCAAATCCAAACTACAAAAAGATTTCACCACCCAATATTCAAAATGCCATCCGTAAAAAGTCTACAAACCATGCATGCTGACGGGTTGGGGGAGAAATGCATACCCACTATGCTGTTGGTTGGATGTAAACTGGTAACAGCTAATCATGAGAACAGAACGGAGCTGCGCTTAAAAGGTAAAAATTGAGCTACCATATCATGCGGCCGATCCCCTAATGGGCCTATACCCTAAGAAGACCAGAATGGGAAAGGCACAGACAGGCAAACATGCACTGCAGCAATATTTACAATAGCCAAGCCATGCAAGCAAACAAAATGTCCATCAACAGACAAATGGACAAAGAAGAAGTGGTGTACGTACCGAATGGAATAGTAGCCTCGGGAAAAAAATGAACAATGCCGTTTTCAGGACTACACATGAGCCTAGAAATAATCATAGTACGTTAAGTAAGTCAAAAAGGAATGACAAATATCCTATGATATCATTTATACGTGTTATCCATCCTAAGATTGCTCCCAATGAACATATTTCCACAGAAAAACACACTCACAGACTGATAAAACAAACTAATGGTTAACCAAAATGAAAGGTGGGAGGATGGATAAATTAGGATTATGGGGGTAGCATACATATACTAATGTATGTTAAATGTATATAAACATATAACATATAAACTATATGAATTATATAATCACCAATACATATAAAATATATCATGACAAAACACCTACCAAATACCAAGGGAGGTCTACTCAACATTCTGTAATAACATACATGCTAACCGGATCCGAAGATGAACAGACATATGTATGAATCATTGACCAGATTCTGTACAGCCAGACAATCACAACACTCTAATCAAATTTCCTCCGATAAGAAATATAAATTAAATTTAAAAAACGAACATAAGTAAGGAGACATAAACTTCTGGGGGCTTGTCCCAGCACATTCCACTCTAATTTACAACCGAGGAACACGGCGTCCAGGAAGACTCTGTTGCCCTAGTAACAAGAGTTGAGAACGTAATAATGCTGCCGCCTTGTGGCTGTTTCCCACAACAGCAGCTTTAAACACAGTGCTAATGGTCGCTTAATAGTCACGAGGACTGCGGGGCTGTAAATGATACCTGCCCTCAAAAAATGTCCTGGGGTAGGGAATAGGCAAGAAATTTCAACACATGACAAAGTTTTCAAGAAGTCAATATGAGAGGGAAGTTGTACTCACTCTTTAAAAAAAAAGGAAAAGAAAAAAAAAGACATGCCTAAAGCTCAGTATAAGGAATTATTAGCTGCATGCAAATCCCACGTCCACAAAGGTTTCAGCTCACACCAGTCAAATGACCATCAGCAAAGAGTCTACAAACTATAAATGCTGAAGAGGTTTTAGGGAACTGTGTACCTTCTAGCTGCTGATGGGGTGTAAAGTGCTAACAGCACTAATGAAAACTGAATGCAGCTGCTTTAAAAGGTAAAAATTGAGCTACCGTGTGATGCGGCAGGGCACCTTCTGGGCCTATAACCTAAGACCACCAGAATCGGAAAGACAGAGGCAGGCAAATGTGCACTGCAGCAATATTGAAAGAGCCAAGACATGGAAGCAAAAAAAAGCTCCATAAACAGATGAATGGACAAAGAAGAAGTGGTATATGTACAGAATGGAATATTAGCCACGAAAAAAAATAAAAGAATGGCATATGCAGCACCACGGATGAGCCTAGAGATAATCACACAACGTGAAGTAAGTCAGATTGCGAAAGACAAATGTTCTACGATATCACTTATGTTATCTGAAAATTCATAAAAATGAACATATTTCCATAGGGAAAGACGATCTCAGATGGAGAAGACAAACTTATGGTTAAGCCAAAGAAAAGGTGTGAGGAATGGACAAATTAGGATATTGGGGTTAACAAACATATACTAATACATATAAAATATATCATCCCCAAAGACCTATGGAATACCAAGAGTGGTCTATTCAACACTCTACAATAACCTACATGGAAAAGGACACAACGATCAATAGATATATGTATATGTGTACATGAACAAGATTCTGTGCAGCTAGAACAAAAGACATTTTAAAATCCAATTTGCTCTGATAAAAATGAAAACTTAAAGACACAAACAAGAATTAAGGAGGCTAAAACTTATGGGGGTTTGTCCTGACACATTCCACTCTAATCTGCAACCTAAAAGCACAACTTGCAGCAAGGTTCTGTTTCCCTAGCAAGCAGAGTTGCCAACGTAGAAATGCTGCCACCTTAAGGCCGTTTCCTCAAACAGCAGCTTTAAATCCACTGCTAATGGTCACTAATATTCACAAGGACTGCAGGGCTGTAAATGACTCATGCCCTCAAAAACTGTCCTGGGGTAGGGAATGGCCAAAAAAATCCAAACGCGGCAAATTTTTCAAGAAGGAAATTTGAAGTTGTAAGTTTAGCTGAATCTTAAAAAAAAAATGAAAAGGACATTGATCCACGCAAAACATCAGGAATTATTAGACGCATGCAAATCCAATCTACACAAACGTATCACCTCACACCAGTCAGAATGACCATCAGCAAAACGTCAACAAACAATAGATGTTGAAGAAGTTGTGGAGAATAGCGTAACCTCTCGGTCTAAGTGGGATGTAAACTGGTAACCGCCAATAATAGGAACAGAATGGCAGTGCATTGAAAGGTAAAAATTGAGTCCCCATATGATCCGGAAGGCCCACTATTGGGCCTGTCACCTGTGAAAGCCAGCATCAAAAAGACACAGGATGGAACATCGTGTATTGCAGCAGTATTTACAATAGCCAAGACATGGAAGCAACAAAAATGTCCACCATCAGATGAATGGACGAAAAAGTGGTCCATGTACACAATGCAATATTAGACACAGAAAAGAATGAAACAATGCCGTTTGCAGCACCATAGACGAGGCTACAGACAATCACACACCTTGAAGTAAGTCAGAAAGCGAGAGACACATATCCTATGATATCACGTATAGGTCTTATCTAAAAATTGATAGGAATGAACCTATTTCCACAGAGAGGGACACTCACGTGTTCAGAAAACAAGCTTGTGCTTAACCAAACGGAAAGGTGTGAGGAATGTATAACGGAGGATATTGGGTTTAACAGACATATGCTAATACTTATAAAATATATAATCATCAGACATACCGAATACCAAGAGAGGTCTACACAACATTCTGTAATAATCTCTACGGAACAGGATCCAAACATGAAAAGATATATGAATCAATGAAAGACATTCTGTACACCTAGAACAAACACAACATTGCAATCAAATTTGCTCTGAGAAAAATGAAAATTAAACTGAGAATATCAACAACAAATAAGTAGACATAGTTTCTGGGGGTTTGTCCTGGCACATTCCACTCTACTTTACAACCTACAAACAGGACTTCCAGGAAGGCTGTGTTGCCCTAGTAACCAGAGTTGGGAATATAGAAATGCTGCCCCCTTGTGGCCGTTTCCTGCAACAGCAGCTTTAAATGCAGAACTAATGGTCATGTGATATTCACAATTACTACAGGGCTGTAAAGGACACCTGCCCTCAAAAAATGTCCTGGTGCAGGTAATGGCCACAGGAATTCAGGGAACATGGCAAATTTTTCAAGGAAACAATTTGAAGAGGTGAGTTTCTCTGTTTTACTTAAAAAAAAAACGTAGATGAAAGCTCAATATCGGGAATTATTAGACGCATGCAAATCCAACCTACAAGAAGGTATCACCACCCAACACTCAAAATGCCATCAGTAAAAAGTCTACAAACAATAAATTCTGAAGGGGTTTTAGAGAACTGTGTACCCTCTAGTTGCTGGTGGCATGTAAACTGGTAACAGCCAGTAGTGAGAACAGAATGGAGGTGCGTTGAAAGGGAAAAATTTGAACCACCATATGATCTAGTAGGCCCACTGCTGGGCCTAATCCCTGAGAAGACCAGAATCCAAAAGACACAGGCTGGCAATCCTGCACTGCATCAATATTTAGCATTGCCAAGACTTGGAAGTAACCAAAATGTCCATCCACAGATGAATGCACAAAGAAGAAGTGGTCCATGTACACAATGCAATATTCGCCATGGAAAAGGATGAAACACTGCTCTTTGCAGCACCATAGATGAGCCTAGAGATAATCACAGAACATGAGGTAAGTCGGAAAGCAGCCGACAAATAACCTGTGATATCACTCCTAGCTGTTACCTAACAACTGACACGTATGAACATATTTCCACAGAGAAAGACTCTCACAGACTTAGAAAACAAACTATGGTTATCTAAAAGGAAAGGTGGGAGGAATGGACACATTAAGATTAGGGTTACCGTACGTATACAAATACATATTAAACACACGTATCAAAAAGACCGACCATATACCAAGGGAGGTCTACTGAACGCGCTGTAATAATTTACACGGGGGCTTGCCTGGTGGCACCGTGGTTAAGAATCCACCTGCCAATGCAGGGGACACAGGTTCGATCCCTGGTTCGGGAAGGTCCCACATGCAGCAGAGCAACTAAGCCCGTGCACCACAACTAATGAGCCTACGCTCTGGAGCCCATGAGCCATAACTACTGAGCCCATGCACCACAACTACTGAAGCCCACACGCCTAGAGCCCGTGCTCCGCAACAAGAGAAGCCACTGCAGTGAGAAGCCGGTGCACCGCAACGGAGAGTAGCCCCCGCTCACCGCAACTGGAGAAAGCCCACATGCAGCAACGAAGATCCAACTCAGCCAAAAATAAATAAATAAATAAAATAAATTTATTTAAAAAAATAATAGTAATTTACATGGGAAGAGGATCTGTACATGAGTAGATATATATAATGTTCAATTGAACCTGATTGTGCACACCCAGAACAAACACTATTCTGCTCATTACCCCAATTTAAAAAATTAAAACCACGAACAACAATTAATGAGACATAAAGTTATTGGGGTTTTCCCTGGCACATCCCATTCTAATTTACAACCTAGGAACACAACTTTCAGGAAGGCTCTGCTGCCCTAGTAACCAGACTTGGGAATGGAGAAATGCTGCCGCCTTGTGGCCGTTTCCCACAACAGCAGCTTTAAACACAGGGCTAAGGGTCACTTGAGATTCACAGTAATTGTAGGGCCGTAAATGACACGTGTCCTCAAAAAATGTCCTGGGGTAGGTAATGGCCAAGAAAGTTCACAACACGGAAAATTTTTCAAGAAAACAATTTGAAGAGGTAAGTGTTACTCACTCGGTTGTTCTAAAAAAAGAAGAACATGGATAAAAGCTCAATATCAGGAATTATTGGTTGGATGCAAATCCAAACTACAAAAAGATTTCACCACCCAATATTCAAAATGCCATCCGTAAAAAGTCTACAAACAATGCATGCTGACGGGTTGGGGGAGAAATGCATACCCACTATGCTGTTGGTTGGATGTAAACTGGTAACAGCTAATCATGAGAACAGAACGGAGCTGCGCTTAAAAGGTAAAAATTGAGCTACCATATCATGCGGCCGATCCCCTAATGGGCCTATACCCTAAGAAGACCAGAATGGGAAAGGCACAGACAGGCAAACATGCACTGCAGCAATATTTACAATAGCCAAGCCATGCAAGCAAACAAAATGTCCATCAACAGACAAATGGACAAAGAAGAAGTGGTGTACGTACCGAATGGAATAGTAGCCTCGGGAAAAAAATGAACAATGCCGTTTTCAGGACTACACATGAGCCTAGAAATAATCATAGTACGTTAAGTAAGTCAAAAAGGAATGACAAATATCCTATGATATCATTTATACGTGTTATCCATCCTAAGATTGCTCCCAATGAACATATTTCCACAGAAAAACACACTCACAGACTGATAAAACAAACTAATGGTTAACCAAAATGAAAGGTGGGAGGATGGATAAATTAGGATTATGGGGGTAGCATACATATACTAATGTATGTTAAATGTATATAAACATATAACATATAAACTATATGAATTATATAATCACCAATACATATAAAATATATCATGACAAAACACCTACCAAATACCAAGGGAGGTCTACTCAACATTCTGTAATAACATACATGCTAACCGGATCCGAAGATGAACAGACATATGTATGAATCATTGACCAGATTCTGTACAGCCAGACAATCACAACACTCTAATCAAATTTCCTCCGATAAGAAATATAAATTAAATTTAAAAAACGAACATAAGTAAGGAGACATAAACTTCTGGGGGCTTGTCCCAGCACATTCCACTCTAATTTACAACCGAGGAACACGACGTCCAGGAAGACTCTGTTGCCCTAGTAACAAGAGTTGAGAACGTAACAATGCTGCCGCCTTGTGGCTGTTTCCCACAACAGCAGCTTTAAACACAGTGCTAATGGTCGCTTAATAGTCACGAGGACTGCGGGGCTGTAAATGATACCTGCCCTCAAAAAATGTCCTGGGGTAGGGAATAGGCAAGAAATTTCAACACATGACAAAGTTTTCAAGAAGTCAATATGAGAGGGAAGTTGTACTCACTCTTTAAAAAAAAAGGAAAAGAAAAAAAAAGACATGCCTAAAGCTCAGTATAAGGAATTATTAGCTGCATGCAAATCCCACGTCCACAAAGGTTTCAGCTCACACCAGTCAAATGACCATCAGCAAAAAGTCTACAAACTATAAATGCTGAAGAGGTTTTAGGGAACTGTGTACCTTCTAGCTGCTGATGGGGTGTAAAGTGCTAACAGCACTAATGAAAACTGAATGCAGCTGCTTTAAAAGGTAAAAATTGAGCTACCGTGTGATGCGGCAGGGCACCTTCTGGGCCTATAACCTAAGACCACCAGAATCGGAAAGACAGAGGCAGGCAAATGTGCACTGCAGCAATATTGAAAGAGCCAAGACATGGAAGCAAAAAAAAGCTCCATAAACAGATGAATGGACAAAGAAGAAGTGGTATATGTACAGAATGGAATATTAGCCACGAAACAAAATAAAAGAATGGCATATGCAGCACCACGGATGAGCCTAGAGATAATCACACAACGTGAAGTAAGTCAGATTGCGAAAGACAAATGTTCTACGATATCACTTATGTTATCTGAAAATTCATAAAAATGAACATATTTCCATAGGGAAAGACGATCTCAGATGGAGAAGACAAACTTATGGTTAAGCCAAAGAAAAGGTGTGAGGAATGGACAAATTAGGATATTGGGGTTAACAAACATATACTAATACATATAAAATATATCATCCCCAAAGACCTATGGAATACCAAGAGTGGTCTATTCAACACTCTACAATAACCTACATGGAAAAGGACACAACGATCAATAGATATATGTATATGTGTACATGAACAAGATTCTGTGCAGCTAGAACAAAAGACATTTTAAAATCCAATTTGCTCTGATAAAAATGAAAACTTAAAGACACAAACAAGAATTAAGGAGGCTAAAACTTATGGGGGTTTGTCCTGACACATTCCACTCTAATCTGCAACCTAAAAGCACAACTTGCAGCAAGGTTCTGTTTCCCTAGCAAGCAGAGTTGCCAACGTAGAAATGCTGCCACCTTAAGGCCGTTTCCTCAAACAGCAGCTTTAAATCCACTGCTAATGGTCACTAATATTCACAAGGACTGCAGGGCTGTAAATGACTCATGCCCTCAAAAACTGTCCTGGGGTAGGGAATGGCCAAAAAAATCCAAACGCGGCAAATTTTTCAAGAAGGAAATTTGAAGTTGTAAGTTTAGCTGAATCTTAAAAAAAAAATGAAAAGGACATTGATCCACGCAAAACATCAGGAATTATTAGACGCATGCAAATCCAATCTACACAAACGTATCACCTCACACCAGTCAGAATGACCATCAGCAAAACGTCAACAAACAATAGATGTTGAAGAAGTTGTGGAGAATAGCGTAACCTCTCGGTCTAAGTGGGATGTAAACTGGTAACCGCCAATAATAGGAACAGAATGGCAGTGCGTTGAAAGGTAAAAATTGAGTCCCCATATGATCCGGAAGGCCCACTATTGGGCCTGTCACCTGTGAAAGCCAGCATCAAAAAGACACAGGATGGAACATCGTGTATTGCAGCAGTATTTACAATAGCCAAGACATGGAAGCAACAAAAATGTCCACCATCAGATGAATGGACGAAAAAGTGGTCCATGTACACAATGCAATATTAGACACAGAAAAGAATGAAACAATGCCGTTTGCAGCACCATAGACGAGGCTACAGACAATCACACACCTTGAAGTAAGTCAGAAAGCGAGAGACACATATCCTATGATATCACGTATAGGTCTTATCTAAAAATTGATAGGAATGAACCTATTTCCACCGAGAGGGACACTCACGTGTTCAGAAAACAAGCTTGTGCTTAACCAAACGGAAAGGTGTGAGGAATGTATAACGGAGGATATTGGGTTTAACAGACATATGCTAATACTTATAAAATATATAATCATCAGACATACCGAATACCAAGAGAGGTCTACACAACATTCTGTAATAATCTCTACGGAACAGGATCCAAACATGAAAAGATATATGAATCAATGAAAGACATTCTGTACACCTAGAACAAACACAACATTGCAATCAAATTTGCTCTGAGAAAAATGAAAATTAAACTGAGAATATCAACAACAAATAAGTAGACATAGTTTCTGGGGGTTTGTCCTGGCACATTCCACTCTACTTTACAACCTACAAACAGGACTTCCAGGAAGGCTGTGTTGCCCTAGTAACCAGAGTTGGGAATATAGAAATGCTGCCCCCTTGTGGCCGTTTCCTGCAACAGCAGCTTTAAATGCAGAACTAATGGTCATGTGATATTCACAATTACTACAGGGCTGTAAAGGACACCTGCCCTCAAAAAATGTCCTGGTGCAGGTAATGGCCACAGGAATTCAGGGAACATGGCAAATTTTTCAAGGAAACAATTTGAAGAGGTGAGTTTCTCTGTTTTACTTAAAAAAAAAACGTAGATGAAAGCTCAATATCGGGAATTATTAGACGCATGCAAATCCAACCTACAAGAAGGTATCACCACCCAACACTCAAAATGCCATCAGTAAAAAGTCTACAAACAATAAATTCTGAAGGGGTTTTAGAGAACTGTGTACCCTCTAGTTGCTGGTGGCATGTAAACTGGTAACAGCCAGTAGTGAGAACAGAATGGAGGTGCGTTGAAAGGGAAAAATTTGAACCACCATATGATCTAGTAGGCCCACTGCTGGGCCTAATCCCTGAGAAGACCAGAATCCAAAAGACACAGGCTGGCAATCCTGCACTGCATCAATATTTAGCATTGCCAAGACTTGGAAGTAACCAAAATGTCCATCCACAGATGAATGCACAAAGAAGAAGTGGTCCATGTACACAATGCAATATTCGCCATGGAAAAGGATGAAACACTGCTCTTTGCAGCACCATAGATGAGCCTAGAGATAATCACAGAACATGAGGTAAGTCGGAAAGCAGCCGACAAATAACCTGTGATATCACTCCTAGCTGTTACCTAACAACTGACACGTATGAACATATTTCCACAGAGAAAGACTCTCACAGACTTAGAAAACAAACTATGGTTATCTAAAAGGAAAGGTGGGAGGAATGGACACATTAAGATTAGGGTTACCGTACGTATACAAATACATATTAAACACACGTATCAAAAAGACCGACCATATACCAAGGGAGGTCTACTGAACGCGCTGTAATAATTTACACGGGGGCTTGCCTGGTGGCACCGTGGTTAAGAATCCACCTGCCAATGCAGGGGACACAGGTTCGATCCCTGGTTCGGGAAGGTCCCACATGCAGCAGAGCAACTAAGCCCGTGCACCACAACTAATGAGCCTACGCTCTGGAGCCCATGAGCCATAACTACTGAGCCCATGCACCACAACTACTGAAGCCCACACGCCTAGAGCCCGTGCTCCGCAACAAGAGAAGCCACTGCAGTGAGAAGCCGGTGCACCGCAACGGAGAGTAGCCCCCGCTCACCGCAACTGGAGAAAGCCCACATGCAGCAACGAAGATCCAACTCAGCCAAAAATAAATAAATAAATAAAATAAATTTATTTAAAAAAATAATAGTAATTTACATGGGAAGAGGATCTGTACATGAGTAGATATATATAATGTTCAATTGAACCTGATTGTGCACACCCAGAACAAACACTATTCTGCTCATTACCCCAATTTAAAAAATTAAAACCACGAACAACAATTAATGAGACATAAAGTTATTGGGGTTTTCCCTGGCACATCCCATTCTAATTTACAACCTAGGAACACAACTTTCAGGAAGGCTCTGCTGCCCTAGTAACCAGACTTGGGAATGGAGAAATGCTGCCGCCTTGTGGCCGTTTCCCACAACAGCAGCTTTAAACACAGGGCTAAGGGTCACTTGAGATTCACAGTAATTGTAGGGCCGTAAATGACACGTGTCCTCAAAAAATGTCCTGGGGTAGGTAATGGCCAAGAAAGTTCACAACACGGAAAATTTTTCAAGAAAACAATTTGAAGAGGTAAGTGTTACTCACTCGGTTGTTTTAAAAAAAGAAGAACATGGATAAAAGCTCAATATCAGGAATTATTGGTTGGATGCAAATCCAAACTACAAAAAGATTTCACCACCCAATATTCAAAATGCCATCCGTAAAAAGTCTACAAACAATGCATGCTGACGGGTTGGGGGAGAAATGCATACCCACTATGCTGTTGGTTGGATGTAAACTGGTAACAGCTAATCATGAGAACAGAACGGAGCTGCGCTTAAAAGGTAAAAATTGAGCTACCATATCATGCGGCCGATCCCCTAATGGGCCTATACCCTAAGAAGACCAGAATGGGAAAGGCACAGACAGGCAAACATGCACTGCAGCAATATTTACAATAGCCAAGCCATGCAAGCAAACAAAATGTCCATCAACAGACAAATGGACAAAGAAGAAGTGGTGTACGTACCGAATGGAATAGTAGCCTCGGGAAAAAAATGAACAATGCCGTTTTCAGGACTACACATGAGCCTAGAAATAATCATAGTACGTTAAGTAAGTCAAAAAGGAATGACAAATATCCTATGATATCATTTATACGTGTTATCCATCCTAAGATTGCTCCCAATGAACATATTTCCACAGAAAAACACACTCACAGACTGATAAAACAAACTAATGGTTAACCAAAATGAAAGGTGGGAGGATGGATAAATTAGGATTATGGGGGTAGCATACATATACTAATGTATGTTAAATGTATATAAACATATAACATATAAACTATATGAATTATATAATCACCAATACATATAAAATATATCATGACAAAACACCTACCAAATACCAAGGGAGGTCTACTCAACATTCTGTAATAACATACATGCTAACCGGATCCGAAGATGAACAGACATATGTATGAATCATTGACCAGATTCTGTACAGCCAGACAATCACAACACTCTAATCAAATTTCCTCCGATAAGAAATATAAATTAAATTTAAAAAACGAACATAAGTAAGGAGACATAAACTTCTGGGGGCTTGTCCCAGCACATTCCACTCTAATTTACAACCGAGGAACACGACGTCCAGGAAGACTCTGTTGCCCTAGTAACAAGAGTTGAGAACGTAACAATGCTGCCGCCTTGTGGCTGTTTCCCACAACAGCAGCTTTAAACACAGTGCTAATGGTCGCTTAATAGTCACGAGGACTGCGGGGCTGTAAATGATACCTGCCCTCAAAAAATGTCCTGGGGTAGGGAATAGGCAAGAAATTTCAACACATGACAAAGTTTTCAAGAAGTCAATATGAGAGGGAAGTTGTACTCACTCTTTAAAAAAAAAGGAAAAGAAAAAAAAAGACATGCCTAAAGCTCAGTATAAGGAATTATTAGCTGCATGCAAATCCCACGTCCACAAAGGTTTCAGCTCACACCAGTCAAATGACCATCAGCAAAAAGTCTACAAACTATAAATGCTGAAGAGGTTTTAGGGAACTGTGTACCTTCTAGCTGCTGATGGGGTGTAAAGTGCTAACAGCACTAATGAAAACTGAATGCAGCTGCTTTAAAAGGTAAAAATTGAGCTACCGTGTGATGCGGCAGGGCACCTTCTGGGCCTATAACCTAAGACCACCAGAATCGGAAAGACAGAGGCAGGCAAATGTGCACTGCAGCAATATTGAAAGAGCCAAGACATGGAAGCAAAAAAAAGCTCCATAAACAGATGAATGGACAAAGAAGAAGTGGTATATGTACAGAATGGAATATTAGCCACGAAACAAAATAAAAGAATGGCATATGCAGCACCACGGATGAGCCTAGAGATAATCACACAACGTGAAGTAAGTCAGATTGCGAAAGACAAATGTTCTACGATATCACTTATGTTATCTGAAAATTCATAAAAATGAACATATTTCCATAGGGAAAGACGATCTCAGATGGAGAAGACAAACTTATGGTTAAGCCAAAGAAAAGGTGTGAGGAATGGACAAATTAGGATATTGGGGTTAACAAACATATACTAATACATATAAAATATATCATCCCCAAAGACCTATGGAATACCAAGAGTGGTCTATTCAACACTCTACAATAACCTACATGGAAAAGGACACAACGATCAATAGATATATGTATATGTGTACATGAACAAGATTCTGTGCAGCTAGAACAAAAGACATTTTAAAATCCAATTTGCTCTGATAAAAATGAAAACTTAAAGACACAAACAAGAATTAAGGAGGCTAAAACTTATGGGGGTTTGTCCTGACACATTCCACTCTAATCTGCAACCTAAAAGCACAACTTGCAGCAAGGTTCTGTTTCCCTAGCAAGCAGAGTTGCCAACGTAGAAATGCTGCCACCTTAAGGCCGTTTCCTCAAACAGCAGCTTTAAATCCACTGCTAATGGTCACTAATATTCACAAGGACTGCAGGGCTGTAAATGACTCATGCCCTCAAAAACTGTCCTGGGGTAGGGAATGGCCAAAAAAATCCAAACGCGGCAAATTTTTCAAGAAGGAAATTTGAAGTTGTAAGTTTAGCTGAATCTTAAAAAAAAAATGAAAAGGACATTGATCCACGCAAAACATCAGGAATTATTAGACGCATGCAAATCCAATCTACACAAACGTATCACCTCACACCAGTCAGAATGACCATCAGCAAAACGTCAACAAACAATAGATGTTGAAGAAGTTGTGGAGAATAGCGTAACCTCTCGGTCTAAGTGGGATGTAAACTGGTAACCGCCAATAATAGGAACAGAATGGCAGTGCGTTGAAAGGTAAAAATTGAGTCCCCATATGATCCGGAAGGCCCACTATTGGGCCTGTCACCTGTGAAAGCCAGCATCAAAAAGACACAGGATGGAACATCGTGTATTGCAGCAGTATTTACAATAGCCAAGACATGGAAGCAACAAAAATGTCCACCATCAGATGAATGGACGAAAAAGTGGTCCATGTACACAATGCAATATTAGACACAGAAAAGAATGAAACAATGCCGTTTGCAGCACCATAGACGAGGCTACAGACAATCACACACCTTGAAGTAAGTCAGAAAGCGAGAGACACATATCCTATGATATCACGTATAGGTCTTATCTAAAAATTGATAGGAATGAACCTATTTCCACAGAGAGGGACACTCACGTGTTCAGAAAACAAGCTTGTGCTTAACCAAACGGAAAGGTGTGAGGAATGTATAACGGAGGATATTGGGTTTAACAGACATATGCTAATACTTATAAAATATATAATCATCAGACATACCGAATACCAAGAGAGGTCTACACAACATTCTGTAATAATCTCTACGGAACAGGATCCAAACATGAAAAGATATATGAATCAATGAAAGACATTCTGTACACCTAGAACAAACACAACATTGCAATCAAATTTGCTCTGAGAAAAATGAAAATTAAACTGAGAATATCAACAACAAATAAGTAGACATAGTTTCTGGGGGTTTGTCCTGGCACATTCCACTCTACTTTACAACCTACAAACAGGACTTCCAGGAAGGCTGTGTTGCCCTAGTAACCAGAGTTGGGAATATAGAAATGCTGCCCCCTTGTGGCCGTTTCCTGCAACAGCAGCTTTAAATGCAGAACTAATGGTCATGTGATATTCACAATTACTACAGGGCTGTAAAGGACACCTGCCCTCAAAAAATGTCCTGGTGCAGGTAATGGCCACAGGAATTCAGGGAACATGGCAAATTTTTCAAGGAAACAATTTGAAGAGGTGAGTTTCTCTGTTTTACTTAAAAAAAAAACGTAGATGAAAGCTCAATATCGGGAATTATTAGACGCATGCAAATCCAACCTACAAGAAGGTATCACCACCCAACACTCAAAATGCCATCAGTAAAAAGTCTACAAACAATAAATTCTGAAGGGGTTTTAGAGAACTGTGTACCCTCTAGTTGCTGGTGGCATGTAAACTGGTAACAGCCAGTAGTGAGAACAGAATGGAGGTGCGTTGAAAGGGAAAAATTTGAACCACCATATGATCTAGTAGGCCCACTGCTGGGCCTAATCCCTGAGAAGACCAGAATCCAAAAGACACAGGCTGGCAATCCTGCACTGCATCAATATTTAGCATTGCCAAGACTTGGAAGTAACCAAAATGTCCATCCACAGATGAATGCACAAAGAAGAAGTGGTCCATGTACACAATGCAATATTCGCCATGGAAAAGGATGAAACACTGCTCTTTGCAGCACCATAGATGAGCCTAGAGATAATCACAGAACATGAGGTAAGTCGGAAAGCAGCCGACAAATAACCTGTGATATCACTCCTAGCTGTTACCTAACAACTGACACGTATGAACATATTTCCACAGAGAAAGACTCTCACAGACTTAGAAAACAAACTATGGTTATCTAAAAGGAAAGGTGGGAGGAATGGACACATTAAGATTAGGGTTACCGTACGTATACAAATACATATTAAACACACGTATCAAAAAGACCGACCATATACCAAGGGAGGTCTACTGAACGCGCTGTAATAATTTACACGGGGGCTTGCCTGGTGGCACCGTGGTTAAGAATCCACCTGCCAATGCAGGGGACACAGGTTCGATCCCTGGTTCGGGAAGGTCCCACATGCAGCAGAGCAACTAAGCCCGTGCACCACAACTAATGAGCCTACGCTCTGGAGCCCATGAGCCATAACTACTGAGCCCATGCACCACAACTACTGAAGCCCACACGCCTAGAGCCCGTGCTCCGCAACAAGAGAAGCCACTGCAGTGAGAAGCCGGTGCACCGCAACGGAGAGTAGCCCCCGCTCACCGCAACTGGAGAAAGCCCACATGCAGCAACGAAGATCCAACTCAGCCAAAAATAAATAAATAAATAAAATAAATTTATTTAAAAAAATAATAGTAATTTACATGGGAAGAGGATCTGTACATGAGTAGATATATATAATGTTCAATTGAACCTGATTGTGCACACCCAGAACAAACACTATTCTGCTCATTACCCCAATTTAAAAAATTAAAACCACGAACAACAATTAATGAGACATAAAGTTATTGGGGTTTTCCCTGGCACATCCCATTCTAATTTACAACCTAGGAACACAACTTTCAGGAAGGCTCTGCTGCCCTAGTAACCAGACTTGGGAATGGAGAAATGCTGCCGCCTTGTGGCCGTTTCCCACAACAGCAGCTTTAAACACAGGGCTAAGGGTCACTTGAGATTCACAGTAATTGTAGGGCCGTAAATGACACGTGTCCTCAAAAAATGTCCTGGGGTAGGTAATGGCCAAGAAAGTTCACAACACGGAAAATTTTTCAAGAAAACAATTTGAAGAGGTAAGTGTTACTCACTCGGTTGTTTTAAAAAAAGAAGAACATGGATAAAAGCTCAATATCAGGAATTATTGGTTGGATGCAAATCCAAACTACAAAAAGATTTCACCACCCAATATTCAAAATGCCATCCGTAAAAAGTCTACAAACCATGCATGCTGACGGGTTGGGGGAGAAATGCATACCCACTATGCTGTTGGTTGGATGTAAACTGGTAACAGCTAATCATGAGAACAGAACGGAGCTGCGCTTAAAAGGTAAAAATTGAGCTACCATATCATGCGGCCGATCCCCTAATGGGCCTATACCCTAAGAAGACCAGAATGGGAAAGGCACAGACAGGCAAACATGCACTGCAGCAATATTTACAATAGCCAAGCCATGCAAGCAAGCAAAATGTCCATCAACAGACAAATGGACAAAGAAGAAGTGGTGTACGTACCGAATGGAATAGTAGCCTCGGGAAAAAAATGAACAATGCCGTTTTCAGGACTACACATGAGCCTAGAAATAATCATAGTACGTTAAGTAAGTCAAAAAGGAATGACAAATATCCTATGATATCATTTATACGTGTTATCCATCCTAAGATTGCTCCCAATGAACATATTTCCACAGAAAAACACACTCACAGACTGATAAAACAAACTAATGGTTAACCAAAATGAAAGGTGGGAGGATGGATAAATTAGGATTATGGGGGTAGCATACATATACTAATGTATGTTAAATGTATATAAACATATAACATATAAACTATATGAATTATATAATCACCAATACATATAAAATATATCATGACAAAACACCTACCAAATACCAAGGGAGGTCTACTCAACATTCTGTAATAACATACATGCTAACCGGATCCGAAGATGAACAGACATATGTATGAATCATTGACCAGATTCTGTACAGCCAGACAATCACAACACTCTAATCAAATTTCCTCCGATAAGAAATATAAATTAAATTTAAAAAACGAACATAAGTAAGGAGACATAAACTTCTGGGGGCTTGTCCCAGCACATTCCACTCTAATTTACAACCGAGGAACACGACGTCCAGGAAGACTCTGTTGCCCTAGTAACAAGAGTTGAGAACGTAACAATGCTGCCGCCTTGTGGCTGTTTCCCACAACAGCAGCTTTAAACACAGTGCTAATGGTCGCTTAATAGTCACGAGGACTGCGGGGCTGTAAATGATACCTGCCCTCAAAAAATGTCCTGGGGTAGGGAATAGGCAAGAAATTTCAACACATGACAAAGTTTTCAAGAAGTCAATATGAGAGGGAAGTTGTACTCACTCTTTAAAAAAAAAGGAAAAGAAAAAAAAAGACATGCCTAAAGCTCAGTATAAGGAATTATTAGCTGCATGCAAATCCCACGTCCACAAAGGTTTCAGCTCACACCAGTCAAATGACCATCAGCAAAGAGTCTACAAACTATAAATGCTGAAGAGGTTTTAGGGAACTGTGTACCTTCTAGCTGCTGATGGGGTGTAAAGTGCTAACAGCACTAATGAAAACTGAATGCAGCTGCTTTAAAAGGTAAAAATTGAGCTACCGTGTGATGCGGCAGGGCACCTTCTGGGCCTATAACCTAAGACCACCAGAATCGGAAAGACAGAGGCAGGCAAATGTGCACTGCAGCAATATTGAAAGAGCCAAGACATGGAAGCAAAAAAAAGCTCCATAAACAGATGAATGGACAAAGAAGAAGTGGTATATGTACAGAATGGAATATTAGCCACGAAAAAAAATAAAAGAATGGCATATGCAGCACCACGGATGAGCCTAGAGATAATCACACAACGTGAAGTAAGTCAGATTGCGAAAGACAAATGTTCTACGATATCACTTATGTTATCTGAAAATTCATAAAAATGAACATATTTCCATAGGGAAAGACGATCTCAGATGGAGAAGACAAACTTATGGTTAAGCCAAAGAAAAGGTGTGAGGAATGGACAAATTAGGATATTGGGGTTAACAAACATATACTAATACATATAAAATATATCATCCCCAAAGACCTATGGAATACCAAGAGTGGTCTATTCAACACTCTACAATAACCTACATGGAAAAGGACACAACGATCAATAGATATATGTATATGTGTACATGAACAAGATTCTGTGCAGCTAGAACAAAAGACATTTTAAAATCCAATTTGCTCTGATAAAAATGAAAACTTAAAGACACAAACAAGAATTAAGGAGGCTAAAACTTATGGGGGTTTGTCCTGACACATTCCACTCTAATCTGCAACCTAAAAGCACAACTTGCAGCAAGGTTCTGTTTCCCTAGCAAGCAGAGTTGCCAACGTAGAAATGCTGCCACCTTAAGGCCGTTTCCTCAAACAGCAGCTTTAAATCCACTGCTAATGGTCACTAATATTCACAAGGACTGCAGGGCTGTAAATGACTCATGCCCTCAAAAACTGTCCTGGGGTAGGGAATGGCCAAAAAAATCCAAACGCGGCAAATTTTTCAAGAAGGAAATTTGAAGTTGTAAGTTTAGCTGAATCTTAAAAAAAAAATGAAAAGGACATTGATCCACGCAAAACATCAGGAATTATTAGACGCATGCAAATCCAATCTACACAAACGTATCACCTCACACCAGTCAGAATGACCATCAGCAAAACGTCAACAAACAATAGATGTTGAAGAAGTTGTGGAGAATAGCGTAACCTCTCGGTCTAAGTGGGATGTAAACTGGTAACCGCCAATAATAGGAACAGAATGGCAGTGCGTTGAAAGGTAAAAATTGAGTCCCCATATGATCCGGAAGGCCCACTATTGGGCCTGTCACCTGTGAAAGCCAGCATCAAAAAGACACAGGATGGAACATCGTGTATTGCAGCAGTATTTACAATAGCCAAGACATGGAAGCAACAAAAATGTCCACCATCAGATGAATGGACGAAAAAGTGGTCCATGTACACAATGCAATATTAGACACAGAAAAGAATGAAACAATGCCGTTTGCAGCACCATAGACGAGGCTACAGACAATCACACACCTTGAAGTAAGTCAGAAAGCGAGAGACACATATCCTATGATATCACGTATAGGTCTTATCTAAAAATTGATAGGAATGAACCTATTTCCACAGAGAGGGACACTCACGTGTTCAGAAAACAAGCTTGTGCTTAACCAAACGGAAAGGTGTGAGGAATGTATAACGGAGGATATTGGGTTTAACAGACATATGCTAATACTTATAAAATATATAATCATCAGACATACCGAATACCAAGAGAGGTCTACACAACATTCTGTAATAATCTCTACGGAACAGGATCCAAACATGAAAAGATATATGAATCAATGAAAGACATTCTGTACACCTAGAACAAACACAACATTGCAATCAAATTTGCTCTGAGAAAAATGAAAATTAAACTGAGAATATCAACAACAAATAAGTAGACATAGTTTCTGGGGGTTTGTCCTGGCACATTCCACTCTACTTTACAACCTACAAACAGGACTTCCAGGAAGGCTGTGTTGCCCTAGTAACCAGAGTTGGGAATATAGAAATGCTGCCCCCTTGTGGCCGTTTCCTGCAACAGCAGCTTTAAATGCAGAACTAATGGTCATGTGATATTCACAATTACTACAGGGCTGTAAAGGACACCTGCCCTCAAAAAATGTCCTGGTGCAGGTAATGGCCACAGGAATTCAGGGAACATGGCAAATTTTTCAAGGAAACAATTTGAAGAGGTGAGTTTCTCTGTTTTACTTAAAAAAAAAACGTAGATGAAAGCTCAATATCGGGAATTATTAGACGCATGCAAATCCAACCTACAAGAAGGTATCACCACCCAACACTCAAAATGCCATCAGTAAAAAGTCTACAAACAATAAATTCTGAAGGGGTTTTAGAGAACTGTGTACCCTCTAGTTGCTGGTGGCATGTAAACTGGTAACAGCCAGTAGTGAGAACAGAATGGAGGTGCGTTGAAAGGGAAAAATTTGAACCACCATATGATCTAGTAGGCCCACTGCTGGGCCTAATCCCTGAGAAGACCAGAATCCAAAAGACACAGGCTGGCAATCCTGCACTGCATCAATATTTAGCATTGCCAAGACTTGGAAGTAACCAAAATGTCCATCCACAGATGAATGCACAAAGAAGAAGTGGTCCATGTACACAATGCAATATTCGCCATGGAAAAGGATGAAACACTGCTCTTTGCAGCACCATAGATGAGCCTAGAGATAATCACAGAACATGAGGTAAGTCGGAAAGCAGCCGACAAATAACCTGTGATATCACTCCTAGCTGTTACCTAACAACTGACACGTATGAACATATTTCCACAGAGAAAGACTCTCACAGACTTAGAAAACAAACTATGGTTATCTAAAAGGAAAGGTGGGAGGAATGGACACATTAAGATTAGGGTTACCGTACGTATACAAATACATATTAAACACACGTATCAAAAAGACCGACCATATACCAAGGGAGGTCTACTGAACGCGCTGTAATAATTTACACGGGGGCTTGCCTGGTGGCACCGTGGTTAAGAATCCACCTGCCAATGCAGGGGACACAGGTTCGATCCCTGGTTCGGGAAGGTCCCACATGCAGCAGAGCAACTAAGCCCGTGCACCACAACTAATGAGCCTACGCTCTGGAGCCCATGAGCCATAACTACTGAGCCCATGCACCACAACTACTGAAGCCCACACGCCTAGAGCCCGTGCTCCGCAACAAGAGAAGCCACTGCAGTGAGAAGCCGGTGCACCGCAACGGAGAGTAGCCCCCGCTCACCGCAACTGGAGAAAGCCCACATGCAGCAACGAAGATCCAACTCAGCCAAAAATAAATAAATAAATAAAATAAATTTATTTAAAAAAATAATAGTAATTTACATGGGAAGAGGATCTGTACATGAGTAGATATATATAATGTTCAATTGAACCTGATTGTGCACACCCAGAACAAACACTATTCTGCTCATTACCCCAATTTAAAAAATTAAAACCACGAACAACAATTAATGAGACATAAAGTTATTGGGGTTTTCCCTGGCACATCCCATTCTAATTTACAACCTAGGAACACAACTTTCAGGAAGGCTCTGCTGCCCTAGTAACCAGACTTGGGAATGGAGAAATGCTGCCGCCTTGTGGCCGTTTCCCACAACAGCAGCTTTAAACACAGGGCTAAGGGTCACTTGAGATTCACAGTAATTGTAGGGCCGTAAATGACACGTGTCCTCAAAAAATGTCCTGGGGTAGGTAATGGCCAAGAAAGTTCACAACACGGAAAATTTTTCAAGAAAACAATTTGAAGAGGTAAGTGTTACTCACTCGGTTGTTTTAAAAAAAGAAGAACATGGATAAAAGCTCAATATCAGGAATTATTGGTTGGATGCAAATCCAAACTACAAAAAGATTTCACCACCCAATATTCAAAATGCCATCCGTAAAAAGTCTACAAACCATGCATGCTGACGGGTTGGGGGAGAAATGCATACCCACTATGCTGTTGGTTGGATGTAAACTGGTAACAGCTAATCATGAGAACAGAACGGAGCTGCGCTTAAAAGGTAAAAATTGAGCTACCATATCATGCGGCCGATCCCCTAATGGGCCTATACCCTAAGAAGACCAGAATGGGAAAGGCACAGACAGGCAAACATGCACTGCAGCAATATTTACAATAGCCAAGCCATGCAAGCAAGCAAAATGTCCATCAACAGACAAATGGACAAAGAAGAAGTGGTGTACGTACCGAATGGAATAGTAGCCTCGGGAAAAAAATGAACAATGCCGTTTTCAGGACTACACATGAGCCTAGAAATAATCATAGTACGTTAAGTAAGTCAAAAAGGAATGACAAATATCCTATGATATCATTTATACGTGTTATCCATCCTAAGATTGCTCCCAATGAACATATTTCCACAGAAAAACACACTCACAGACTGATAAAACAAACTAATGGTTAACCAAAATGAAAGGTGGGAGGATGGATAAATTAGGATTATGGGGGTAGCATACATATACTAATGTATGTTAAATGTATATAAACATATAACATATAAACTATATGAATTATATAATCACCAATACATATAAAATATATCATGACAAAACACCTACCAAATACCAAGGGAGGTCTACTCAACATTCTGTAATAACATACATGCTAACCGGATCCGAAGATGAACAGACATATGTATGAATCATTGACCAGATTCTGTACAGCCAGACAATCACAACACTCTAATCAAATTTCCTCCGATAAGAAATATAAATTAAATTTAAAAAACGAACATAAGTAAGGAGACATAAACTTCTGGGGGCTTGTCCCAGCACATTCCACTCTAATTTACAACCGAGGAACACGACGTCCAGGAAGACTCTGTTGCCCTAGTAACAAGAGTTGAGAACGTAACAATGCTGCCGCCTTGTGGCTGTTTCCCACAACAGCAGCTTTAAACACAGTGCTAATGGTCGCTTAATAGTCACGAGGACTGCGGGGCTGTAAATGATACCTGCCCTCAAAAAATGTCCTGGGGTAGGGAATAGGCAAGAAATTTCAACACATGACAAAGTTTTCAAGAAGTCAATATGAGAGGGAAGTTGTACTCACTCTTTAAAAAAAAAGGAAAAGAAAAAAAAAGACATGCCTAAAGCTCAGTATAAGGAATTATTAGCTGCATGCAAATCCCACGTCCACAAAGGTTTCAGCTCACACCAGTCAAATGACCATCAGCAAAGAGTCTACAAACTATAAATGCTGAAGAGGTTTTAGGGAACTGTGTACCTTCTAGCTGCTGATGGGGTGTAAAGTGCTAACAGCACTAATGAAAACTGAATGCAGCTGCTTTAAAAGGTAAAAATTGAGCTACCGTGTGATGCGGCAGGGCACCTTCTGGGCCTATAACCTAAGACCACCAGAATCGGAAAGACAGAGGCAGGCAAATGTGCACTGCAGCAATATTGAAAGAGCCAAGACATGGAAGCAAAAAAAAGCTCCATAAACAGATGAATGGACAAAGAAGAAGTGGTATATGTACAGAATGGAATATTAGCCACGAAAAAAAATAAAAGAATGGCATATGCAGCACCACGGATGAGCCTAGAGATAATCACACAACGTGAAGTAAGTCAGATTGCGAAAGACAAATGTTCTACGATATCACTTATGTTATCTGAAAATTCATAAAAATGAACATATTTCCATAGGGAAAGACGATCTCAGATGGAGAAGACAAACTTATGGTTAAGCCAAAGAAAAGGTGTGAGGAATGGACAAATTAGGATATTGGGGTTAACAAACATATACTAATACATATAAAATATATCATCCCCAAAGACCTATGGAATACCAAGAGTGGTCTATTCAACACTCTACAATAACCTACATGGAAAAGGACACAACGATCAATAGATATATGTATATGTGTACATGAACAAGATTCTGTGCAGCTAGAACAAAAGACATTTTAAAATCCAATTTGCTCTGATAAAAATGAAAACTTAAAGACACAAACAAGAATTAAGGAGGCTAAAACTTATGGGGGTTTGTCCTGACACATTCCACTCTAATCTGCAACCTAAAAGCACAACTTGCAGCAAGGTTCTGTTTCCCTAGCAAGCAGAGTTGCCAACGTAGAAATGCTGCCACCTTAAGGCCGTTTCCTCAAACAGCAGCTTTAAATCCACTGCTAATGGTCACTAATATTCACAAGGACTGCAGGGCTGTAAATGACTCATGCCCTCAAAAACTGTCCTGGGGTAGGGAATGGCCAAAAAAATCCAAACGCGGCAAATTTTTCAAGAAGGAAATTTGAAGTTGTAAGTTTAGCTGAATCTTAAAAAAAAAATGAAAAGGACATTGATCCACGCAAAACATCAGGAATTATTAGACGCATGCAAATCCAATCTACACAAACGTATCACCTCACACCAGTCAGAATGACCATCAGCAAAACGTCAACAAACAATAGATGTTGAAGAAGTTGTGGAGAATAGCGTAACCTCTCGGTCTAAGTGGGATGTAAACTGGTAACCGCCAATAATAGGAACAGAATGGCAGTGCGTTGAAAGGTAAAAATTGAGTCCCCATATGATCCGGAAGGCCCACTATTGGGCCTGTCACCTGTGAAAGCCAGCATCAAAAAGACACAGGATGGAACATCGTGTATTGCAGCAGTATTTACAATAGCCAAGACATGGAAGCAACAAAAATGTCCACCATCAGATGAATGGACGAAAAAGTGGTCCATGTACACAATGCAATATTAGACACAGAAAAGAATGAAACAATGCCGTTTGCAGCACCATAGACGAGGCTACAGACAATCACACACCTTGAAGTAAGTCAGAAAGCGAGAGACACATATCCTATGATATCACGTATAGGTCTTATCTAAAAATTGATAGGAATGAACCTATTTCCACAGAGAGGGACACTCACGTGTTCAGAAAACAAGCTTGTGCTTAACCAAACGGAAAGGTGTGAGGAATGTATAACGGAGGATATTGGGTTTAACAGACATATGCTAATACTTATAAAATATATAATCATCAGACATACCGAATACCAAGAGAGGTCTACACAACATTCTGTAATAATCTCTACGGAACAGGATCCAAACATGAAAAGATATATGAATCAATGAAAGACATTCTGTACACCTAGAACAAACACAACATTGCAATCAAATTTGCTCTGAGAAAAATGAAAATTAAACTGAGAATATCAACAACAAATAAGTAGACATAGTTTCTGGGGGTTTGTCCTGGCACATTCCACTCTACTTTACAACCTACAAACAGGACTTCCAGGAAGGCTGTGTTGCCCTAGTAACCAGAGTTGGGAATATAGAAATGCTGCCCCCTTGTGGCCGTTTCCTGCAACAGCAGCTTTAAATGCAGAACTAATGGTCATGTGATATTCACAATTACTACAGGGCTGTAAAGGACACCTGCCCTCAAAAAATGTCCTGGTGCAGGTAATGGCCACAGGAATTCAGGGAACATGGCAAATTTTTCAAGGAAACAATTTGAAGAGGTGAGTTTCTCTGTTTTACTTAAAAAAAAAACGTAGATGAAAGCTCAATATCGGGAATTATTAGACGCATGCAAATCCAACCTACAAGAAGGTATCACCACCCAACACTCAAAATGCCATCAGTAAAAAGTCTACAAACAATAAATTCTGAAGGGGTTTTAGAGAACTGTGTACCCTCTAGTTGCTGGTGGCATGTAAACTGGTAACAGCCAGTAGTGAGAACAGAATGGAGGTGCGTTGAAAGGGAAAAATTTGAACCACCATATGATCTAGTAGGCCCACTGCTGGGCCTAATCCCTGAGAAGACCAGAATCCAAAAGACACAGGCTGGCAATCCTGCACTGCATCAATATTTAGCATTGCCAAGACTTGGAAGTAACCAAAATGTCCATCCACAGATGAATGCACAAAGAAGAAGTGGTCCATGTACACAATGCAATATTCGCCATGGAAAAGGATGAAACACTGCTCTTTGCAGCACCATAGATGAGCCTAGAGATAATCACAGAACATGAGGTAAGTCGGAAAGCAGCCGACAAATAACCTGTGATATCACTCCTAGCTGTTACCTAACAACTGACACGTATGAACATATTTCCACAGAGAAAGACTCTCACAGACTTAGAAAACAAACTATGGTTATCTAAAAGGAAAGGTGGGAGGAATGGACACATTAAGATTAGGGTTACCGTACGTATACAAATACATATTAAACACACGTATCAAAAAGACCGACCATATACCAAGGGAGGTCTACTGAACGCGCTGTAATAATTTACATGGGGGCTTGCCTGGTGGCACCGTGGTTAAGAATCCACCTGCCAATGCAGGGGACACAGGTTCGATCCCTGGTTCGGGAAGGTCCCACATGCAGCAGAGCAACTAAGCCCGTGCACCACAACTAATGAGCCTACGCTCTGGAGCCCATGAGCCATAACTACTGAAGCCCACACGCCTAGAGCCCGTGCTCCGCAACAAGAGAAGCCACTGCAGTGAGAAGCCGGTGCACCGCAACGGAGAGTAGCCCCCGCTCACCGCAACTGGAGAAAGCCCACATGCAGCAACGAAGATCCAACTCAGCCAAAAATAAATAAATAAATAAAATAAATTTATTTAAAAAAATAATAGTAATTTACATGGGAAGAGGATCTGTACATGAGTAGATATATATAATGTTCAATTGAACCTGATTGTGCACACCCAGAACAAACACTATTCTGCTCATTACCCCAATTTAAAAAATTAAAACCACGAACAACAATTAATGAGACATAAAGTTATTGGGGTTTTCCCTGGCACATCCCATTCTAATTTACAACCTAGGAACACAACTTTCAGGAAGGCTCTGCTGCCCTAGTAACCAGACTTGGGAATGGAGAAATGCTGCCGCCTTGTGGCCGTTTCCCACAACAGCAGCTTTAAACACAGGGCTAAGGGTCACTTGAGATTCACAGTAATTGTAGGGCCGTAAATGACACGTGTCCTCAAAAAATGTCCTGGGGTAGGTAATGGCCAAGAAAGTTCACAACACGGAAAATTTTTCAAGAAAACAATTTGAAGAGGTAAGTGTTACTCACTCGGTTGTTTTAAAAAAAGAAGAACATGGATAAAAGCTCAATATCAGGAATTATTGGTTGGATGCAAATCCAAACTACAAAAAGATTTCACCACCCAATATTCAAAATGCCATCCGTAAAAAGTCTACAAACAATGCATGCTGACGGGTTGGGGGAGAAATGCATACCCACTATGCTGTTGGTTGGATGTAAACTGGTAACAGCTAATCATGAGAACAGAACGGAGCTGCGCTTAAAAGGTAAAAATTGAGCTACCATATCATGCGGCCGATCCCCTAATGGGCCTATACCCTAAGAAGACCAGAATGGGAAAGGCACAGACAGGCAAACATGCACTGCAGCAATATTTACAATAGCCAAGCCATGCAAGCAAACAAAATGTCCATCAACAGACAAATGGACAAAGAAGAAGTGGTGTACGTACCGAATGGAATAGTAGCCTCGGGAAAAAAATGAACAATGCCGTTTTCAGGACTACACATGAGCCTAGAAATAATCATAGTACGTTAAGTAAGTCAAAAAGGAATGACAAATATCCTATGATATCATTTATACGTGTTATCCATCCTAAGATTGCTCCCAATGAACATATTTCCACAGAAAAACACACTCACAGACTGATAAAACAAACTAATGGTTAACCAAAATGAAAGGTGGGAGGATGGATAAATTAGGATTATGGGGGTAGCATACATATACTAATGTATGTTAAATGTATATAAACATATAACATATAAACTATATGAATTATATAATCACCAATACATATAAAATATATCATGACAAAACACCTACCAAATACCAAGGGAGGTCTACTCAACATTCTGTAATAACATACATGCTAACCGGATCCGAAGATGAACAGACATATGTATGAATCATTGACCAGATTCTGTACAGCCAGACAATCACAACACTCTAATCAAATTTCCTCCGATAAGAAATATAAATTAAATTTAAAAAACGAACATAAGTAAGGAGACATAAACTTCTGGGGGCTTGTCCCAGCACATTCCACTCTAATTTACAACCGAGGAACACGACGTCCAGGAAGACTCTGTTGCCCTAGTAACAAGAGTTGAGAACGTAACAATGCTGCCGCCTTGTGGCTGTTTCCCACAACAGCAGCTTTAAACACAGTGCTAATGGTCGCTTAATAGTCACGAGGACTGCGGGGCTGTAAATGATACCTGCCCTCAAAAAATGTCCTGGGGTAGGGAATAGGCAAGAAATTTCAACACATGACAAAGTTTTCAAGAAGTCAATATGAGAGGGAAGTTGTACTCACTCTTTAAAAAAAAAGGAAAAGAAAAAAAAAGACATGCCTAAAGCTCAGTATAAGGAATTATTAGCTGCATGCAAATCCCACGTCCACAAAGGTTTCAGCTCACACCAGTCAAATGACCATCAGCAAAGAGTCTACAAACTATAAATGCTGAAGAGGTTTTAGGGAACTGTGTACCTTCTAGCTGCTGATGGGGTGTAAAGTGCTAACAGCACTAATGAAAACTGAATGCAGCTGCTTTAAAAGGTAAAAATTGAGCTACCGTGTGATGCGGCAGGGCACCTTCTGGGCCTATAACCTAAGACCACCAGAATCGGAAAGACAGAGGCAGGCAAATGTGCACTGCAGCAATATTGAAAGAGCCAAGACATGGAAGCAAAAAAAAGCTCCATAAACAGATGAATGGACAAAGAAGAAGTGGTATATGTACAGAATGGAATATTAGCCACGAAAAAAAATAAAAGAATGGCATATGCAGCACCACGGATGAGCCTAGAGATAATCACACAACGTGAAGTAAGTCAGATTGCGAAAGACAAATGTTCTACGATATCACTTATGTTATCTGAAAATTCATAAAAATGAACATATTTCCATAGGGAAAGACGATCTCAGATGGAGAAGACAAACTTATGGTTAAGCCAAAGAAAAGGTGTGAGGAATGGACAAATTAGGATATTGGGGTTAACAAACATATACTAATACATATAAAATATATCATCCCCAAAGACCTATGGAATACCAAGAGTGGTCTATTCAACACTCTACAATAACCTACATGGAAAAGGACACAACGATCAATAGATATATGTATATGTGTACATGAACAAGATTCTGTGCAGCTAGAACAAAAGACATTTTAAAATCCAATTTGCTCTGATAAAAATGAAAACTTAAAGACACAAACAAGAATTAAGGAGGCTAAAACTTATGGGGGTTTGTCCTGACACATTCCACTCTAATCTGCAACCTAAAAGCACAACTTGCAGCAAGGTTCTGTTTCCCTAGCAAGCAGAGTTGCCAACGTAGAAATGCTGCCACCTTAAGGCCGTTTCCTCAAACAGCAGCTTTAAATCCACTGCTAATGGTCACTAATATTCACAAGGACTGCAGGGCTGTAAATGACTCATGCCCTCAAAAACTGTCCTGGGGTAGGGAATGGCCAAAAAAATCCAAACGCGGCAAATTTTTCAAGAAGGAAATTTGAAGTTGTAAGTTTAGCTGAATCTTAAAAAAAAAATGAAAAGGACATTGATCCACGCAAAACATCAGGAATTATTAGACGCATGCAAATCCAATCTACACAAACGTATCACCTCACACCAGTCAGAATGACCATCAGCAAAACGTCAACAAACAATAGATGTTGAAGAAGTTGTGGAGAATAGCGTAACCTCTCGGTCTAAGTGGGATGTAAACTGGTAACCGCCAATAATAGGAACAGAATGGCAGTGCGTTGAAAGGTAAAAATTGAGTCCCCATATGATCCGGAAGGCCCACTATTGGGCCTGTCACCTGTGAAAGCCAGCATCAAAAAGACACAGGATGGAACATCGTGTATTGCAGCAGTATTTACAATAGCCAAGACATGGAAGCAACAAAAATGTCCACCATCAGATGAATGGACGAAAAAGTGGTCCATGTACACAATGCAATATTAGACACAGAAAAGAATGAAACAATGCCGTTTGCAGCACCATAGACGAGGCTACAGACAATCACACACCTTGAAGTAAGTCAGAAAGCGAGAGACACATATCCTATGATATCACGTATAGGTCTTATCTAAAAATTGATAGGAATGAACCTATTTCCACAGAGAGGGACACTCACGTGTTCAGAAAACAAGCTTGTGCTTAACCAAACGGAAAGGTGTGAGGAATGTATAACGGAGGATATTGGGTTTAACAGACATATGCTAATACTTATAAAATATATAATCATCAGACATACCGAATACCAAGAGAGGTCTACACAACATTCTGTAATAATCTCTACGGAACAGGATCCAAACATGAAAAGATATATGAATCAATGAAAGACATTCTGTACACCTAGAACAAACACAACATTGCAATCAAATTTGCTCTGAGAAAAATGAAAATTAAACTGAGAATATCAACAACAAATAAGTAGACATAGTTTCTGGGGGTTTGTCCTGGCACATTCCACTCTACTTTACAACCTACAAACAGGACTTCCAGGAAGGCTGTGTTGCCCTAGTAACCAGAGTTGGGAATATAGAAATGCTGCCCCCTTGTGGCCGTTTCCTGCAACAGCAGCTTTAAATGCAGAACTAATGGTCATGTGATATTCACAATTACTACAGGGCTGTAAAGGACACCTGCCCTCAAAAAATGTCCTGGTGCAGGTAATGGCCACAGGAATTCAGGGAACATGGCAAATTTTTCAAGGAAACAATTTGAAGAGGTGAGTTTCTCTGTTTTACTTAAAAAAAAAACGTAGATGAAAGCTCAATATCGGGAATTATTAGACGCATGCAAATCCAACCTACAAGAAGGTATCACCACCCAACACTCAAAATGCCATCAGTAAAAAGTCTACAAACAATAAATTCTGAAGGGGTTTTAGAGAACTGTGTACCCTCTAGTTGCTGGTGGCATGTAAACTGGTAACAGCCAGTAGTGAGAACAGAATGGAGGTGCGTTGAAAGGGAAAAATTTGAACCACCATATGATCTAGTAGGCCCACTGCTGGGCCTAATCCCTGAGAAGACCAGAATCCAAAAGACACAGGCTGGCAATCCTGCACTGCATCAATATTTAGCATTGCCAAGACTTGGAAGTAACCAAAATGTCCATCCACAGATGAATGCACAAAGAAGAAGTGGTCCATGTACACAATGCAATATTCGCCATGGAAAAGGATGAAACACTGCTCTTTGCAGCACCATAGATGAGCCTAGAGATAATCACAGAACATGAGGTAAGTCGGAAAGCAGCCGACAAATAACCTGTGATATCACTCCTAGCTGTTACCTAACAACTGACACGTATGAACATATTTCCACAGAGAAAGACTCTCACAGACTTAGAAAACAAACTATGGTTATCTAAAAGGAAAGGTGGGAGGAATGGACACATTAAGATTAGGGTTACCGTACGTATACAAATACATATTAAACACACGTATCAAAAAGACCGACCATATACCAAGGGAGGTCTACTGAACGCGCTGTAATAATTTACATGGGGGCTTGCCTGGTGGCACCGTGGTTAAGAATCCACCTGCCAATGCAGGGGACACAGGTTCGATCCCTGGTTCGGGAAGGTCCCACATGCAGCAGAGCAACTAAGCCCGTGCACCACAACTAATGAGCCTACGCTCTGGAGCCCATGAGCCATAACTACTGAGCCCATGCACCACAACTACTGAAGCCCACACGCCTAGAGCCCGTGCTCCGCAACAAGAGAAGCCACTGCAGTGAGAAGCCGGTGCACCGCAACGGAGAGTAGCCCCCGCTCACCGCAACTGGAGAAAGCCCACATGCAGCAACGAAGATCCAACTCAGCCAAAAATAAATAAATAAATAAAATAAATTTATTTAAAAAAATAATAGTAATTTACATGGGAAGAGGATCTGTACATGAGTAGATATATATAATGTTCAATTGAACCTGATTGTGCACACCCAGAACAAACACTATTCTGCTCATTACCCCAATTTAAAAAATTAAAACCACGAACAACAATTAATGAGACATAAAGTTATTGGGGTTTTCCCTGGCACATCCCATTCTAATTTACAACCTAGGAACACAACTTTCAGGAAGGCTCTGCTGCCCTAGTAACCAGACTTGGGAATGGAGAAATGCTGCCGCCTTGTGGCCGTTTCCCACAACAGCAGCTTTAAACACAGGGCTAAGGGTCACTTGAGATTCACAGTAATTGTAGGGCCGTAAATGACACGTGTCCTCAAAAAATGTCCTGGGGTAGGTAATGGCCAAGAAAGTTCACAACACGGAAAATTTTTCAAGAAAACAATTTGAAGAGGTAAGTGTTACTCACTCGGTTGTTTTAAAAAAAGAAGAACATGGATAAAAGCTCAATATCAGGAATTATTGGTTGGATGCAAATCCAAACTACAAAAAGATTTCACCACCCAATATTCAAAATGCCATCCGTAAAAAGTCTACAAACAATGCATGCTGACGGGTTGGGGGAGAAATGCATACCCACTATGCTGTTGGTTGGATGTAAACTGGTAACAGCTAATCATGAGAACAGAACGGAGCTGCGCTTAAAAGGTAAAAATTGAGCTACCATATCATGCGGCCGATCCCCTAATGGGCCTATACCCTAAGAAGACCAGAATGGGAAAGGCACAGACAGGCAAACATGCACTGCAGCAATATTTACAATAGCCAAGCCATGCAAGCAAACAAAATGTCCATCAACAGACAAATGGACAAAGAAGAAGTGGTGTACGTACCGAATGGAATAGTAGCCTCGGGAAAAAAATGAACAATGCCGTTTTCAGGACTACACATGAGCCTAGAAATAATCATAGTACGTTAAGTAAGTCAAAAAGGAATGACAAATATCCTATGATATCATTTATACGTGTTATCCATCCTAAGATTGCTCCCAATGAACATATTTCCACAGAAAAACACACTCACAGACTGATAAAACAAACTAATGGTTAACCAAAATGAAAGGTGGGAGGATGGATAAATTAGGATTATGGGGGTAGCATACATATACTAATGTATGTTAAATGTATATAAACATATAACATATAAACTATATGAATTATATAATCACCAATACATATAAAATATATCATGACAAAACACCTACCAAATACCAAGGGAGGTCTACTCAACATTCTGTAATAACATACATGCTAACCGGATCCGAAGATGAACAGACATATGTATGAATCATTGACCAGATTCTGTACAGCCAGACAATCACAACACTCTAATCAAATTTCCTCCGATAAGAAATATAAATTAAATTTAAAAAACGAACATAAGTAAGGAGACATAAACTTCTGGGGGCTTGTCCCAGCACATTCCACTCTAATTTACAACCGAGGAACACGACGTCCAGGAAGACTCTGTTGCCCTAGTAACAAGAGTTGAGAACGTAACAATGCTGCCGCCTTGTGGCTGTTTCCCACAACAGCAGCTTTAAACACAGTGCTAATGGTCGCTTAATAGTCACGAGGACTGCGGGGCTGTAAATGATACCTGCCCTCAAAAAATGTCCTGGGGTAGGGAATAGGCAAGAAATTTCAACACATGACAAAGTTTTCAAGAAGTCAATATGAGAGGGAAGTTGTACTCACTCTTTAAAAAAAAAGGAAAAGAAAAAAAAAGACATGCCTAAAGCTCAGTATAAGGAATTATTAGCTGCATGCAAATCCCACGTCCACAAAGGTTTCAGCTCACACCAGTCAAATGACCATCAGCAAAGAGTCTACAAACTATAAATGCTGAAGAGGTTTTAGGGAACTGTGTACCTTCTAGCTGCTGATGGGGTGTAAAGTGCTAACAGCACTAATGAAAACTGAATGCAGCTGCTTTAAAAGGTAAAAATTGAGCTACCGTGTGATGCGGCAGGGCACCTTCTGGGCCTATAACCTAAGACCACCAGAATCGGAAAGACAGAGGCAGGCAAATGTGCACTGCAGCAATATTGAAAGAGCCAAGACATGGAAGCAAAAAAAAGCTCCATAAACAGATGAATGGACAAAGAAGAAGTGGTATATGTACAGAATGGAATATTAGCCACGAAAAAAAATAAAAGAATGGCATATGCAGCACCACGGATGAGCCTAGAGATAATCACACAACGTGAAGTAAGTCAGATTGCGAAAGACAAATGTTCTACGATATCACTTATGTTATCTGAAAATTCATAAAAATGAACATATTTCCATAGGGAAAGACGATCTCAGATGGAGAAGACAAACTTATGGTTAAGCCAAAGAAAAGGTGTGAGGAATGGACAAATTAGGATATTGGGGTTAACAAACATATACTAATACATATAAAATATATCATCCCCAAAGACCTATGGAATACCAAGAGTGGTCTATTCAACACTCTACAATAACCTACATGGAAAAGGACACAACGATCAATAGATATATGTATATGTGTACATGAACAAGATTCTGTGCAGCTAGAACAAAAGACATTTTAAAATCCAATTTGCTCTGATAAAAATGAAAACTTAAAGACACAAACAAGAATTAAGGAGGCTAAAACTTATGGGGGTTTGTCCTGACACATTCCACTCTAATCTGCAACCTAAAAGCACAACTTGCAGCAAGGTTCTGTTTCCCTAGCAAGCAGAGTTGCCAACGTAGAAATGCTGCCACCTTAAGGCCGTTTCCTCAAACAGCAGCTTTAAATCCACTGCTAATGGTCACTAATATTCACAAGGACTGCAGGGCTGTAAATGACTCATGCCCTCAAAAACTGTCCTGGGGTAGGGAATGGCCAAAAAAATCCAAACGCGGCAAATTTTTCAAGAAGGAAATTTGAAGTTGTAAGTTTAGCTGAATCTTAAAAAAAAAATGAAAAGGACATTGATCCACGCAAAACATCAGGAATTATTAGACGCATGCAAATCCAATCTACACAAACGTATCACCTCACACCAGTCAGAATGACCATCAGCAAAACGTCAACAAACAATAGATGTTGAAGAAGTTGTGGAGAATAGCGTAACCTCTCGGTCTAAGTGGGATGTAAACTGGTAACCGCCAATAATAGGAACAGAATGGCAGTGCGTTGAAAGGTAAAAATTGAGTCCCCATATGATCCGGAAGGCCCACTATTGGGCCTGTCACCTGTGAAAGCCAGCATCAAAAAGACACAGGATGGAACATCGTGTATTGCAGCAGTATTTACAATAGCCAAGACATGGAAGCAACAAAAATGTCCACCATCAGATGAATGGACGAAAAAGTGGTCCATGTACACAATGCAATATTAGACACAGAAAAGAATGAAACAATGCCGTTTGCAGCACCATAGACGAGGCTACAGACAATCACACACCTTGAAGTAAGTCAGAAAGCGAGAGACACATATCCTATGATATCACGTATAGGTCTTATCTAAAAATTGATAGGAATGAACCTATTTCCACAGAGAGGGACACTCACGTGTTCAGAAAACAAGCTTGTGCTTAACCAAACGGAAAGGTGTGAGGAATGTATAACGGAGGATATTGGGTTTAACAGACATATGCTAATACTTATAAAATATATAATCATCAGACATACCGAATACCAAGAGAGGTCTACACAACATTCTGTAATAATCTCTACGGAACAGGATCCAAACATGAAAAGATATATGAATCAATGAAAGACATTCTGTACACCTAGAACAAACACAACATTGCAATCAAATTTGCTCTGAGAAAAATGAAAATTAAACTGAGAATATCAACAACAAATAAGTAGACATAGTTTCTGGGGGTTTGTCCTGGCACATTCCACTCTACTTTACAACCTACAAACAGGACTTCCAGGAAGGCTGTGTTGCCCTAGTAACCAGAGTTGGGAATATAGAAATGCTGCCCCCTTGTGGCCGTTTCCTGCAACAGCAGCTTTAAATGCAGAACTAATGGTCATGTGATATTCACAATTACTACAGGGCTGTAAAGGACACCTGCCCTCAAAAAATGTCCTGGTGCAGGTAATGGCCACAGGAATTCAGGGAACATGGCAAATTTTTCAAGGAAACAATTTGAAGAGGTGAGTTTCTCTGTTTTACTTAAAAAAAAAACGTAGATGAAAGCTCAATATCGGGAATTATTAGACGCATGCAAATCCAACCTACAAGAAGGTATCACCACCCAACACTCAAAATGCCATCAGTAAAAAGTCTACAAACAATAAATTCTGAAGGGGTTTTAGAGAACTGTGTACCCTCTAGTTGCTGGTGGCATGTAAACTGGTAACAGCCAGTAGTGAGAACAGAATGGAGGTGCGTTGAAAGGGAAAAATTTGAACCACCATATGATCTAGTAGGCCCACTGCTGGGCCTAATCCCTGAGAAGACCAGAATCCAAAAGACACAGGCTGGCAATCCTGCACTGCATCAATATTTAGCATTGCCAAGACTTGGAAGTAACCAAAATGTCCATCCACAGATGAATGCACAAAGAAGAAGTGGTCCATGTACACAATGCAATATTCGCCATGGAAAAGGATGAAACACTGCTCTTTGCAGCACCATAGATGAGCCTAGAGATAATCACAGAACATGAGGTAAGTCGGAAAGCAGCCGACAAATAACCTGTGATATCACTCCTAGCTGTTACCTAACAACTGACACGTATGAACATATTTCCACAGAGAAAGACTCTCACAGACTTAGAAAACAAACTATGGTTATCTAAAAGGAAAGGTGGGAGGAATGGACACATTAAGATTAGGGTTACCGTACGTATACAAATACATATTAAACACACGTATCAAAAAGACCGACCATATACCAAGGGAGGTCTACTGAACGCGCTGTAATAATTTACATGGGGGCTTGCCTGGTGGCACCGTGGTTAAGAATCCACCTGCCAATGCAGGGGACACAGGTTCGATCCCTGGTTCGGGAAGGTCCCACATGCAGCAGAGCAACTAAGCCCGTGCACCACAACTAATGAGCCTACGCTCTGGAGCCCATGAGCCATAACTACTGAGCCCATGCACCACAACTACTGAAGCCCACACGCCTAGAGCCCGTGCTCCGCAACAAGAGAAGCCACTGCAGTGAGAAGCCGGTGCACCGCAACGGAGAGTAGCCCCCGCTCACCGCAACTGGAGAAAGCCCACATGCAGCAACGAAGATCCAACTCAGCCAAAAATAAATAAATAAATAAAATAAATTTATTTAAAAAAATAATAGTAATTTACATGGGAAGAGGATCTGTACATGAGTAGATATATATAATGTTCAATTGAACCTGATTGTGCACACCCAGAACAAACACTATTCTGCTCATTACCCCAATTTAAAAAATTAAAACCACGAACAACAATTAATGAGACATAAAGTTATTGGGGTTTTCCCTGGCACATCCCATTCTAATTTACAACCTAGGAACACAACTTTCAGGAAGGCTCTGCTGCCCTAGTAACCAGACTTGGGAATGGAGAAATGCTGCCGCCTTGTGGCCGTTTCCCACAACAGCAGCTTTAAACACAGGGCTAAGGGTCACTTGAGATTCACAGTAATTGTAGGGCCGTAAATGACACGTGTCCTCAAAAAATGTCCTGGGGTAGGTAATGGCCAAGAAAGTTCACAACACGGAAAATTTTTCAAGAAAACAATTTGAAGAGGTAAGTGTTACTCACTCGGTTGTTTTAAAAAAAGAAGAACATGGATAAAAGCTCAATATCAGGAATTATTGGTTGGATGCAAATCCAAACTACAAAAAGATTTCACCACCCAATATTCAAAATGCCATCCGTAAAAAGTCTACAAACAATGCATGCTGACGGGTTGGGGGAGAAATGCATACCCACTATGCTGTTGGTTGGATGTAAACTGGTAACAGCTAATCATGAGAACAGAACGGAGCTGCGCTTAAAAGGTAAAAATTGAGCTACCATATCATGCGGCCGATCCCCTAATGGGCCTATACCCTAAGAAGACCAGAATGGGAAAGGCACAGACAGGCAAACATGCACTGCAGCAATATTTACAATAGCCAAGCCATGCAAGCAAACAAAATGTCCATCAACAGACAAATGGACAAAGAAGAAGTGGTGTACGTACCGAATGGAATAGTAGCCTCGGGAAAAAAATGAACAATGCCGTTTTCAGGACTACACATGAGCCTAGAAATAATCATAGTACGTTAAGTAAGTCAAAAAGGAATGACAAATATCCTATGATATCATTTATACGTGTTATCCATCCTAAGATTGCTCCCAATGAACATATTTCCACAGAAAAACACACTCACAGACTGATAAAACAAACTAATGGTTAACCAAAATGAAAGGTGGGAGGATGGATAAATTAGGATTATGGGGGTAGCATACATATACTAATGTATGTTAAATGTATATAAACATATAACATATAAACTATATGAATTATATAATCACCAATACATATAAAATATATCATGACAAAACACCTACCAAATACCAAGGGAGGTCTACTCAACATTCTGTAATAACATACATGCTAACCGGATCCGAAGATGAACAGACATATGTATGAATCATTGACCAGATTCTGTACAGCCAGACAATCACAACACTCTAATCAAATTTCCTCCGATAAGAAATATAAATTAAATTTAAAAAACGAACATAAGTAAGGAGACATAAACTTCTGGGGGCTTGTCCCAGCACATTCCACTCTAATTTACAACCGAGGAACACGACGTCCAGGAAGACTCTGTTGCCCTAGTAACAAGAGTTGAGAACGTAACAATGCTGCCGCCTTGTGGCTGTTTCCCACAACAGCAGCTTTAAACACAGTGCTAATGGTCGCTTAATAGTCACGAGGACTGCGGGGCTGTAAATGATACCTGCCCTCGAAAAATGTCCTGGGGTAGGGAATAGGCAAGAAATTTCAACACATGACAAAGTTTTCAAGAAGTCAATATGAGAGGGAAGTTGTACTCACTCTTTAAAAAAAAAGGAAAAGAAAAAAAAAGACATGCCTAAAGCTCAGTATAAGGAATTATTAGCTGCATGCAAATCCCACGTCCACAAAGGTTTCAGCTCACACCAGTCAAATGACCATCAGCAAAAAGTCTACAAACTATAAATGCTGAAGAGGTTTTAGGGAACTGTGTACCTTCTAGCTGCTGATGGGGTGTAAAGTGCTAACAGCACTAATGAAAACTGAATGCAGCTGCTTTAAAAGGTAAAAATTGAGCTACCGTGTGATGCGGCAGGGCACCTTCTGGGCCTATAACCTAAGACCACCAGAATCGGAAAGACAGAGGCAGGCAAATGTGCACTGCAGCAATATTGAAAGAGCCAAGACATGGAAGCAAAAAAAAGCTCCATAAACAGATGAATGGACAAAGAAGAAGTGGTATATGTACAGAATGGAATATTAGCCACGAAAAAAAATAAAAGAATGGCATATGCAGCACCACGGATGAGCCTAGAGATAATCACACAACGTGAAGTAAGTCAGATTGCGAAAGACAAATGTTCTACGATATCACTTATGTTATCTGAAAATTCATAAAAATGAACATATTTCCATAGGGAAAGACGATCTCAGATGGAGAAGACAAACTTATGGTTAAGCCAAAGAAAAGGTGTGAGGAATGGACAAATTAGGATATTGGGGTTAACAAACATATACTAATACATATAAAATATATCATCCCCAAAGACCTATGGAATACCAAGAGTGGTCTATTCAACACTCTACAATAACCTACATGGAAAAGGACACAAAGATCAATAGATATATGTATATGTGTACATGAACAAGATTCTGTGCAGCTAGAACAAAAGACATTTTAAAATCCAATTTGCTCTGATAAAAATGAAAACTTAAAGACACAAACAAGAATTAAGGAGGCTAAAACTTATGGGGGTTTGTCCTGACACATTCCACTCTAATCTGCAACCTAAAAGCACAACTTGCAGCAAGGTTCTGTTTCCCTAGCAAGCAGAGTTGGCAACGTAGAAATGCTGCCACCTTAAGGCCGTTTCCTCAAACAGCAGCTTTAAATCCACTGCTAATGGTCACTGATATTCACAAGGACTGCAGGGCTGTAAATGACTCATGCCCTCAAAAACTGTCCTGGGGTAGGGAATGGCCAAAAAAATCCAAACGCGGCAAATTTTTCAAGAAGGAAATTTGAAGTTGTAAGTTTAGCTGAATCTTAAAAAAAAATGAAAAGGACATTGATCCACGCAAAACATCAGGAATTATTAGACGCATGCAAATCCAATCTACACAAACGTATCACCTCACACCAGTCAGAATGACCATCAGCAAAACGTCAACAAACAATAGATGTTGAAGAAGTTGTGGAGAATAGCGTAACCTCTCGGTCTAAGTGGGATGTAAACTGGTAACCGCCAATAATAGGAACAGAATGGCAGTGCGTTGAAAGGTAAAAATTGAGTCCCCATATGATCCGGAAGGCCCACTATTGGGCCTGTCACCTGTGAAAGCCAGCATCAAAAAGACACAGGATGGAACATCGTGTATTGCAGCAGTATTTACAATAGCCAAGACATGGAAGCAACAAAAATGTCCATCATCAGATGAATGGACGAAAAAGTGGTCCATGTACACAATGCAATATTAGACACAGAAAAGAATGAAACAATGCCGTTTGCAGCACCATAGACGAGGCTACAGACAATCACACACCTTGAAGTAAGTCAGAAAGCGAGAGACACATATCCTATGATATCACGTATAGGTCTTATCTAAAAATTGATAGGAATGAACCTATTTCCACAGAGAGGGACACTCACGTGTTCAGAAAACAAGCTTGTGCTTAACCAAACGGAAAGGTGTGAGGAATGTATAACGGAGGATATTGGGTTTAACAGACATATGCTAATACTTATAAAATATATAATCATCAGACATACCGAATACCAAGAGAGGTCTACACAACATTCTGTAATAATCTCTACGGAACAGGATCCAAACATGAAAAGATATATGAATCAATGAAAGACATTCTGTACACCTAGAACAAACACAACATTGCAATCAAATTTGCTCTGAGAAAAATGAAAATTAAACTGAGAATATCAACAACAAATAAGTAGACATAGTTTCTGGGGGTTTGTCCTGGCACATTCCACTCTACTTTACAACCTACAAACAGGACTTCCAGGAAGGCTGTGTTGCCCTAGTAACCAGAGTTGGGAATATAGAAATGCTGCCCCCTTGTGGCCGTTTCCTGCAACAGCAGCTTTAAATGCAGAACTAATGGTCATGTGATATTCACAATTACTACAGGGCTGTAAAGGACACCTGCCCTCAAAAAATGTCCTGGTGCAGGTAATGGCCACAGGAATTCAGGGAACATGGCAAATTTTTCAAGGAAACAATTTGAAGAGGTGAGTTTCTCTGTTTTACTTAAAAAAAAAACGTAGATGAAAGCTCAATATCGGGAATTATTAGACGCATGCAAATCCAACCTACAAGAAGGTATCACCACCCAACACTCAAAATGCCATCAGTAAAAAGTCTACAAACAATAAATTCTGAAGGGGTTTTAGAGAACTGTGTACCCTCTAGTTGCTGGTGGCATGTAAACTGGTAACAGCCAGTAGTGAGAACAGAATGGAGGTGCGTTGAAAGGGAAAAATTTGAACCACCATATGATCTAGTAGGCCCACTGCTGGGCCTAATCCCTGAGAAGACCAGAATCCAAAAGACACAGGCTGGCAATCCTGCACTGCATCAATATTTAGCATTGCCAAGACTTGGAAGTAACCAAAATGTCCATCCACAGATGAATGCACAAAGAAGAAGTGGTCCATGTACACAATGCAATATTCGCCATGGAAAAGGATGAAACACTGCTCTTTGCAGCACCATAGATGAGCCTAGAGATAATCACAGAACATGAGGTAAGTCGGAAAGCAGCCGACAAATAACCTGTGATATCACTCCTAGCTGTTACCTAACAACTGACACGTATGAACATATTTCCACAGAGAAAGACTCTCACAGACTTAGAAAACAAACTATGGTTATCTAAAAGGAAAGGTGGGAGGAATGGACACATTAAGATTAGGGTTACCGTACGTATACAAATACATATTAAACACACGTATCAAAAAGACCGACCATATACCAAGGGAGGTCTACTGAACGCGCTGTAATAATTTACACGGGGGCTTGCCTGGTGGCACCGTGGTTAAGAATCCACCTGCCAATGCAGGGGACACAGGTTCGATCCCTGGTTCGGGAAGGTCCCACATGCAGCAGAGCAACTAAGCCCGTGCACCACAACTAATGAGCCTACGCTCTGGAGCCCATGAGCCATAACTACTGAGCCCATGCACCACAACTACTGAAGCCCACACGCCTAGAGCCCGTGCTCCGCAACAAGAGAAGCCACTGCAGTGAGAAGCCGGTGCACCGCAACGGAGAGTAGCCCCCGCTCACCGCAACTGGAGAAAGCCCACATGCAGCAACGAAGATCCAACTCAGCCAAAAATAAATAAATAAATAAAATAAATTTATTTAAAAAAATAATAGTAATTTACATGGGAAGAGGATCTGTACATGAGTAGATATATATAATGTTCAATTGAACCTGATTGTGCACACCCAGAACAAACACTATTCTGCTCATTACCCCAATTTAAAAAATTAAAACCACGAACAACAATTAATGAGACATAAAGTTATTGGGGTTTTCCCTGGCACATCCCATTCTAATTTACAACCTAGGAACACAACTTTCAGGAAGGCTCTGCTGCCCTAGTAACCAGACTTGGGAATGGAGAAATGCTGCCGCCTTGTGGCCGTTTCCCACAACAGCAGCTTTAAACACAGGGCTAAGGGTCACTTGAGATTCACAGTAATTGTAGGGCCGTAAATGACACGTGTCCTCAAAAAATGTCCTGGGGTAGGTAATGGCCAAGAAAGTTCACAACACGGAAAATTTTTCAAGAAAACAATTTGAAGAGGTAAGTGTTACTCACTCGGTTGTTTTAAAAAAAGAAGAACATGGATAAAAGCTCAATATCAGGAATTATTGGTTGGATGCAAATCCAAACTACAAAAAGATTTCACCACCCAATATTCAAAATGCCATCCGTAAAAAGTCTACAAACAATGCATGCTGACGGGTTGGGGGAGAAATGCATACCCACTATGCTGTTGGTTGGATGTAAACTGGTAACAGCTAATCATGAGAACAGAACGGAGCTGCGCTTAAAAGGTAAAAATTGAGCTACCATATCATGCGGCCGATCCCCTAATGGGCCTATACCCTAAGAAGACCAGAATGGGAAAGGCACAGACAGGCAAACATGCACTGCAGCAATATTTACAATAGCCAAGCCATGCAAGCAAACAAAATGTCCATCAACAGACAAATGGACAAAGAAGAAGTGGTGTACGTACCGAATGGAATAGTAGCCTCGGGAAAAAAATGAACAATGCCGTTTTCAGGACTACACATGAGCCTAGAAATAATCATAGTACGTTAAGTAAGTCAAAAAGGAATGACAAATATCCTATGATATCATTTATACGTGTTATCCATCCTAAGATTGCTCCCAATGAACATATTTCCACAGAAAAACACACTCACAGACTGATAAAACAAACTAATGGTTAACCAAAATGAAAGGTGGGAGGATGGATAAATTAGGATTATGGGGGTAGCATACATATACTAATGTATGTTAAATGTATATAAACATATAACATATAAACTATATGAATTATATAATCACCAATACATATAAAATATATCATGACAAAACACCTACCAAATACCAAGGGAGGTCTACTCAACATTCTGTAATAACGTACATGGTAACAGGATCCGAAGATGAACAGACATATGTATGAATCATTGACCAGATTCTGTACAGCCAGACAATCACAACACTCTAATCAAATTTCCTCCGATAAGAAATATAAATTAAATTTAAAAAACGAACATAAGTAAGGAGACATAAACTTCTGGGGGCTTGTCCCAGCACATTCCACTCTAATTTACAACCGAGGAACACGACGTCCAGGAAGACTCTGTTGCCCTAGTAACAAGAGTTGAGAACGTAATAATGCTGCCGCCTTGTGGCTGTTTCCCACAACAGCAGCTTTAAACACAGTGCTAATGGTCGCTTAATAGTCACGAGGACTGCGGGGCTGTAAATGATACCTGCCCTCAAAAAATGTCCTGGGGTAGGGAATAGGCAAGAAATTTCAACACATGACAAAGTTTTCAAGAAGTCAATATGAGAGGGAAGTTGTACTCACTCTTTAAAAAAAAAGGAAAAGAAAAAAAAAGACATGCCTATAGCTCAGTTTAAGGAATTATTAGCTGCATGCAAATCCCACGTCCACAAAGGTTTCAGCTCACACCAGTCAAATGACCATCAGCAAAAAGTCTACAAACTATAAATGCTGAAGAGGTTTTAGGGAACTGTGTACCTTCTAGCTGCTGATGGGGTGTAAAGTGCTAACAGCACTAATGAAAACTGAATGCAGCTGCTTTAAAAGGTAAAAATTGAGCTACCGTATGATGCGGCAGGGCACCTTCTGGGCCTATAACCTAAGACCACCAGAATCGGAAAGACAGAGGCAGGCAAATGTGCACTGCAGCAATATTGAAAGAGCCAAGACATGGAAGCAAAAAAAAGCTCCATAAACAGATGAATGGACAAAGAAGAAGTGGTATATGTACAGAATGGAATATTAGCCACGAAAAAAAATAAAAGAATGGCATATGCAGCACCACGGATGAGCCTAGAGATAATCACACAACGTGAAGTAAGTCAGATTGCGAAAGACAAATGTTCTACGATATCACTTATGTTATCTGAAAATTCATAAAAATGAACATATTTCCATAGGGAAAGACAATCTCAGATGGAGAAGACAAACTTATGGTTAAGCCAAAGAAAAGGTGTGAGGAATGGACAAATTAGGATATTGGGGTTAACAAACATATACTAATACATATAAAATATATCATCCCCAAAGACCTATGGAATACCAAGAGTGGTCTATTCAACACTCTACAATAACCTACATGGAAAAGGACACAACGATCAATAGATATATGTATATGTGTACATGAACAAGATTCTGTGCAGCTAGAACAAAAGACATTTTAAAATCCAATTTGCTCTGATAAAAATGAAAACTTAAAGACACAAACAAGAATTAAGGAGGCTAAAACTTATGGGGGTTTGTCCTGACACATTCCACTCTAATCTGCAACCTAAAAGCACAACTTGCAGCAAGGTTCTGTTTCCCTAGCAAGCAGAGTTGCCAACGTAGAAATGCTGCCACCTTAAGGCCGTTTCCTCAAACAGCAGCTTTAAATCCACTGCTAATGGTCACTGATATTCACAAGGACTGCAGGGCTGTAAATGACTCATGCCCTCAAAAACTGTCCTGGGGTAGGGAATGGCCAAAAAAATCCAAACGCGGCAAATTTTTCAAGAAGGAAATTTGAAGTTGTAAGTTTAGCTGAATCTTAAAAAAAAATGAAAAGGACATTGATCCACGCAAAACATCAGGAATTATTAGACGCATGCAAATCCAATCTACACAAACGTATCACCTCACACCAGTCAGAATGACCATCAGCAAAACGTCAACAAACAATAGATGTTGAAGAAGTTGTGGAGAATAGCGTAACCTCTCGGTCTAAGTGGGATGTAAACTGGTAACCGCCAATAATAGGAACAGAATGGCAGTGCGTTGAAAGGTAAAAATTGAGTCCCCATATGATCCGGAAGGCCCACTATTGGGCCTGTCACCTGTGAAAGCCAGCATCAAAAAGACACAGGATGGAACATCGTGTATTGCAGCAGTATTTACAATAGCCAAGACATGGAAGCAACAAAAATGTCCATCATCAGATGAATGGACGAAAAAGTGGTCCATGTACACAATGCAATATTAGACACAGAAAAGAATGAAACAATGCCGTTTGCAGCACCATAGACGAGGCTACAGACAATCACACACCTTGAAGTAAGTCAGAAAGCGAGAGACACATATCCTATGATATCACGTATAGGTCTTATCTAAAAATTGATAGGAATGAACCTATTTCCACAGAGAGGGACACTCACGTGTTCAGAAAACAAGCTTGTGCTTAACCAAACGGAAAGGTGTGAGGAATGTATAACGGAGGATATTGGGTTTAACAGACATATGCTAATACTTATAAAATATATAATCATCAGACATACCGAATACCAAGAGAGGTCTACACAACATTCTGTAATAATCTCTACGGAACAGGATCCAAACATGAAAAGATATATGAATCAATGAAAGACATTCTGTACACCTAGAACAAACACAACATTGCAATCAAATTTGCTCTGAGAAAAATGAAAATTAAACTGAGAATATCAACAACAAATAAGTAGACATAGTTTCTGGGGGTTTGTCCTGGCACATTCCACTCTACTTTACAACCTACAAACAGGACTTCCAGGAAGGCTGTGTTGCCCTAGTAACCAGAGTTGGGAATATAGAAATGCTGCCCCCTTGTGGCCGTTTCCTGCAACAGCAGCTTTAAATGCAGAACTAATGGTCATGTGATATTCACAATTACTACAGGGCTGTAAAGGACACCTGCCCTCAAAAAATGTCCTGGTGCAGGTAATGGCCACAGGAATTCAGGGAACATGGCAAATTTTTCAAGGAAACAATTTGAAGAGGTGAGTTTCTCTGTTTTACTTAAAAAAAAAACGTAGATGAAAGCTCAATATCGGGAATTATTAGACGCATGCAAATCCAACCTACAAGAAGGTATCACCACCCAACACTCAAAATGCCATCAGTAAAAAGTCTACAAACAATAAATTCTGAAGGGGTTTTAGAGAACTGTGTACCCTCTAGTTGCTGGTGGCATGTAAACTGGTAACAGCCAGTAGTGAGAACAGAATGGAGGTGCGTTGAAAGGGAAAAATTTGAACCACCATATGATCTAGTAGGCCCACTGCTGGGCCTAATCCCTGAGAAGACCAGAATCCAAAAGACACAGGCTGGCAATCCTGCACTGCATCAATATTTAGCATTGCCAAGACTTGGAAGTAACCAAAATGTCCATCCACAGATGAATGCACAAAGAAGAAGTGGTCCATGTACACAATGCAATATTCGCCATGGAAAAGGATGAAACACTGCTCTTTGCAGCACCATAGATGAGCCTAGAGATAATCACAGAACATGAGGTAAGTCGGAAAGCAGCCGACAAATAACCTGTGATATCACTCCTAGCTGTTACCTAACAACTGACACGTATGAACATATTTCCACAGAGAAAGACTCTCACAGACTTAGAAAACAAACTATGGTTATCTAAAAGGAAAGGTGGGAGGAATGGACACATTAAGATTAGGGTTACCGTACGTATACAAATACATATTAAACACACGTATCAAAAAGACCGACCATATACCAAGGGAGGTCTACTGAACGCGCTGTAATAATTTACACGGGGGCTTGCCTGGTGGCACCGTGGTTAAGAATCCACCTGCCAATGCAGGGGACACAGGTTCGATCCCTGGTTCGGGAAGGTCCCACATGCAGCAGAGCAACTAAGCCCGTGCACCACAACTAATGAGCCTACGCTCTGGAGCCCATGAGCCATAACTACTGAAGCCCACACGCCTAGAGCCCGTGCTCCGCAACAAGAGAAGCCACTGCAGTGAGAAGCCGGTGCACCGCAACGGAGAGTAGCCCCCGCTCACCGCAACTGGAGAAAGCCCACATGCAGCAACGAAGATCCAACTCAGCCAAAAATAAATAAATAAATAAAATAAATTTATTTAAAAAAATAATAGTAATTTACATGGGAAGAGGATCTGTACATGAGTAGATATATATAATGTTCAATTGAACCTGATTGTGCACACCCAGAACAAACACTATTCTGCTCATTACCCCAATTTAAAAAATTAAAACCACGAACAACAATTAATGAGACATAAAGTTATTGGGGTTTTCCCTGGCACATCCCATTCTAATTTACAACCTAGGAACACAACTTTCAGGAAGGCTCTGCTGCCCTAGTAACCAGACTTGGGAATGGAGAAATGCTGCCGCCTTGTGGCCGTTTCCCACAACAGCAGCTTTAAACACAGGGCTAAGGGTCACTTGAGATTCACAGTAATTGTAGGGCCGTAAATGACACGTGTCCTCAAAAAATGTCCTGGGGTAGGTAATGGCCAAGAAAGTTCACAACACGGAAAATTTTTCAAGAAAACAATTTGAAGAGGTAAGTGTTACTCACTCGGTTGTTTTAAAAAAAGAAGAACATGGATAAAAGCTCAATATCAGGAATTATTGGTTGGATGCAAATCCAAACTACAAAAAGATTTCACCACCCAATATTCAAAATGCCATCCGTAAAAAGTCTACAAACCATGCATGCTGACGGGTTGGGGGAGAAATGCATACCCACTATGCTGTTGGTTGGATGTAAACTGGTAACAGCTAATCATGAGAACAGAACGGAGCTGCGCTTAAAAGGTAAAAATTGAGCTACCATATCATGCGGCCGATCCCCTAATGGGCCTATACCCTAAGAAGACCAGAATGGGAAAGGCACAGACAGGCAAACATGCACTGCAGCAATATTTACAATAGCCAAGCCATGCAAGCAAACAAAATGTCCATCAACAGACAAATGGACAAAGAAGAAGTGGTGTACGTACCGAATGGAATAGTAGCCTCGGGAAAAAAATGAACAATGCCGTTTTCAGGACTACACATGAGCCTAGAAATAATCATAGTACGTTAAGTAAGTCAAAAAGGAATGACAAATATCCTATGATATCATTTATACGTGTTATCCATCCTAAGATTGCTCCCAATGAACATATTTCCACAGAAAAACACACTCACAGACTGATAAAACAAACTAATGGTTAACCAAAATGAAAGGTGGGAGGATGGATAAATTAGGATTATGGGGGTAGCATACATATACTAATGTATGTTAAATGTATATAAACATATAACATATAAACTATATGAATTATATAATCACCAATACATATAAAATATATCATGACAAAACACCTACCAAATACCAAGGGAGGTCTACTCAACATTCTGTAATAACATACATGCTAACCGGATCCGAAGATGAACAGACATATGTATGAATCATTGACCAGATTCTGTACAGCCAGACAATCACAACACTCTAATCAAATTTCCTCCGATAAGAAATATAAATTAAATTTAAAAAACGAACATAAGTAAGGAGACATAAACTTCTGGGGGCTTGTCCCAGCACATTCCACTCTAATTTACAACCGAGGAACACGACGTCCAGGAAGACTCTGTTGCCCTAGTAACAAGAGTTGAGAACGTAACAATGCTGCCGCCTTGTGGCTGTTTCCCACAACAGCAGCTTTAAACACAGTGCTAATGGTCGCTTAATAGTCACGAGGACTGCGGGGCTGTAAATGATACCTGCCCTCAAAAAATGTCCTGGGGTAGGGAATAGGCAAGAAATTTCAACACATGACAAAGTTTTCAAGAAGTCAATATGAGAGGGAAGTTGTACTCACTCTTTAAAAAAAAAGGAAAAGAAAAAAAAAGACATGCCTAAAGCTCAGTATAAGGAATTATTAGCTGCATGCAAATCCCACGTCCACAAAGGTTTCAGCTCACACCAGTCAAATGACCATCAGCAAAGAGTCTACAAACTATAAATGCTGAAGAGGTTTTAGGGAACTGTGTACCTTCTAGCTGCTGATGGGGTGTAAAGTGCTAACAGCACTAATGAAAACTGAATGCAGCTGCTTTAAAAGGTAAAAATTGAGCTACCGTGTGATGCGGCAGGGCACCTTCTGGGCCTATAACCTAAGACCACCAGAATCGGAAAGACAGAGGCAGGCAAATGTGCACTGCAGCAATATTGAAAGAGCCAAGACATGGAAGCAAAAAAAAGCTCCATAAACAGATGAATGGACAAAGAAGAAGTGGTATATGTACAGAATGGAATATTAGCCACGAAAAAAAATAAAAGAATGGCATATGCAGCACCACGGATGAGCCTAGAGATAATCACACAACGTGAAGTAAGTCAGATTGCGAAAGACAAATGTTCTACGATATCACTTATGTTATCTGAAAATTCATAAAAATGAACATATTTCCATAGGGAAAGACGATCTCAGATGGAGAAGACAAACTTATGGTTAAGCCAAAGAAAAGGTGTGAGGAATGGACAAATTAGGATATTGGGGTTAACAAACATATACTAATACATATAAAATATATCATCCCCAAAGACCTATGGAATACCAAGAGTGGTCTATTCAACACTCTACAATAACCTACATGGAAAAGGACACAACGATCAATAGATATATGTATATGTGTACATGAACAAGATTCTGTGCAGCTAGAACAAAAGACATTTTAAAATCCAATTTGCTCTGATAAAAATGAAAACTTAAAGACACAAACAAGAATTAAGGAGGCTAAAACTTATGGGGGTTTGTCCTGACACATTCCACTCTAATCTGCAACCTAAAAGCACAACTTGCAGCAAGGTTCTGTTTCCCTAGCAAGCAGAGTTGCCAACGTAGAAATGCTGCCACCTTAAGGCCGTTTCCTCAAACAGCAGCTTTAAATCCACTGCTAATGGTCACTAATATTCACAAGGACTGCAGGGCTGTAAATGACTCATGCCCTCAAAAACTGTCCTGGGGTAGGGAATGGCCAAAAAAATCCAAACGCGGCAAATTTTTCAAGAAGGAAATTTGAAGTTGTAAGTTTAGCTGAATCTTAAAAAAAAAATGAAAAGGACATTGATCCACGCAAAACATCAGGAATTATTAGACGCATGCAAATCCAATCTACAGAAATGTATCACCTCACACCAGTCAGAATGACCATCAGCAAAACGTCAACAAACAATAGATGTTGAAGAAGTTGTGGAGAATAGCGTAACCTCTCTGTCTAAGTGGGATGTAAACTGGTAACCGCCAATAATAGGAACAGAATGGCAGTGCGTTGAAAGGTAAAAATTGAGTCCCCATATGATCCGGAAGGCCCACTATTGGGCCTGTCACCTGTGAAAGCCAGAATCAAAAAGACACAGGATGGAACATCGTGTATTGCAGCAGTATTTACAATAGCCAAGACATGGAAGCAACAAAAATGTCCATCATCAGATGAATGGACGAAAAAGTGGTCCATGTACACAATGCAATATTAGACACAGAAAAGAATGAAACAATGCCGTTTGCAGCACCATAGACGAGGCTACAGACAATCACACACCTTGAAGTAAGTCAGAAAGCGAGAGACACATATCCTATGATATCACGTATAGGTCTTATCTAAAAATTGATAGGAATGAACCTATTTCCACAGAGAGGGACACTCACGTGTTCAGAAAACAAGCTTGTGCTTAACCAAACGGAAAGGTGTGAGGAATGTATAACGGAGGATATTGGGTTTAACAGACATATGCTAATACTTATAAAATATATAATCATCAGACATACCGAATACCAAGAGAGGTCTACACAACATTCTGTAATAATCTCTACGGAACAGGATCCAAACATGAAAAGATATATGAATCAATGAAAGACATTCTGTACACCTAGAACAAACACAACATTGCAATCAAATTTGCTCTGAGAAAAATGAAAATTAAACTGAGAATATCAACAACAAATAAGTAGACATAGTTTCTGGGGGTTTGTCCTGGCACATTCCACTCTACTTTACAACCTACAAACAGGACTTCCAGGAAGGCTGTGTTGCCCTAGTAACCAGAGTTGGGAATATAGAAATGCTGCCCCCTTGTGGCCGTTTCCTGCAACAGCAGCTTTAAATGCAGAACTAATGGTCATGTGATATTCACAATTACTACAGGGCTGTAAAGGACACCTGCCCTCAAAAAATGTCCTGGTGCAGGTAATGGCCACAGGAATTCAGGGAACATGGCAAATTTTTCAAGGAAACAATTTGAAGAGGTGAGTTTCTCTGTTTTACTTAAAAAAAAACGTAGATGAAAGCTCAATATCGGGAATTATTAGACGCATGCAAATCCAACCTACAAGAAGGTATCACCACCCAACACTCAAAATGCCATCAGTAAAAAGTCTACAAACAATAAATTCTGAAGGGGTTTTAGAGAACTGTGTACCCTCTAGTTGCTGGTGGCATGTAAACTGGTAACAGCCAGTAGTGAGAACAGAATGGAGGTGCGTTGAAAGGGAAAAATTTGAACCACCATATGATCTAGTAGGCCCACTGCTGGGCCTAATCCCTGAGAAGACCAGAATCCAAAAGACACAGGCTGGCAATCCTGCACTGCATCAATATTTAGCATTGCCAAGACTTGGAAGTAACCAAAATGTCCATCCACAGATGAATGCACAAAGAAGAAGTGGTCCATGTACACAATGCAATATTCGCCATGGAAAAGGATGAAACACTGCTCTTTGCAGCACCATAGATGAGCCTAGAGATAATCACAGAACATGAGGTAAGTCGGAAAGCAGCCGACAAATAACCTGTGATATCACTCCTAGCTGTTACCTAACAACTGACACGTATGAACATATTTCCACAGAGAAAGACTCTCACAGACTTAGAAAACAAACTATGGTTATCTAAAAGGAAAGGTGGGAGGAATGGACACATTAAGATTAGGGTTACCGTACGTATACAAATACATATTAAACACACGTATCAAAAAGACCGACCATATACCAAGGGAGGTCTACTGAACGCGCTGTAATAATTTACACGGGGGCTTGCCTGGTGGCACCGTGGTTAAGAATCCACCTGCCAATGCAGGGGACACAGGTTCGATCCCTGGTTCGGGAAGGTCCCACATGCAGCAGAGCAACTAAGCCCGTGCACCACAACTAATGAGCCTACGCTCTGGAGCCCATGAGCCATAACTACTGAGCCCATGCACCACAACTACTGAAGCCCACACGCCTAGAGCCCGTGCTCCGCAACAAGAGAAGCCACTGCAGTGAGAAGCCGGTGCACCGCAACGGAGAGTAGCCCCCGCTCACCGCAACTGGAGAAAGCCCACATGCAGCAACGAAGATCCAACTCAGCCAAAAATAAATAAATAAATAAAATAAATTTATTTAAAAAAATAATAGTAATTTACATGGGAAGAGGATCTGTACATGAGTAGATATATATAATGTTCAATTGAACCTGATTGTGCACACCCAGAACAAACACTATTCTGCTCATTACCCCAATTTAAAAAATTAAAACCACGAACAACAATTAATGAGACATAAAGTTATTGAGGTTTTCCCTGGCACATCCCATTCTAATTTACAACCTAGGAACACAACTTTCAGGAAGGCTCTGCTGCCCTAGTAACCAGACTTGGGAATGGAGAAATGCTGCCGCCTTGTGGCCGTTTCCCACAACAGCAGCTTTAAACACAGGGCTAAGGGTCACTTGAGATTCACAGTAATTGTAGGGCCGTAAATGACACGTGTCCTCAAAAAATGTCCTGGGGTAGGTAATGGCCAAGAAAGTTCAAAACACGGAAAATTTTTCAAGAAAACAATTTGAAGAGGTAAGTGTTACTCACTCGGTTGTTCTAAAAAAAGAAGAACATGGATAAAAGCTCAATATCAGGAATTATTGGTTGGATGCAAATCCAAACTACAAAAAGATTTCACCACCCAATATTCAAAATGCCATCCGTAAAAAGTCTACAAACCATGCATGCTGACGGGTTGGGGGAGAAATGCATACCCACTATGCTGTTGGTTGGATGTAAACTGGTAACAGCTAATCATGAGAACAGAACGGAGCTGCGCTTAAAAGGTAAAAATTGAGCTACCATATCATGCGGCCGATCCCCTAATGGGCCTATACCCTAAGAAGACCAGAATGGGAAAGGCACAGACAGGCAAACATGCACTGCAGCAATATTTACAATAGCCAAGCCATGCAAGCAAGCAAAATGTCCATCAACAGACAAATGGACAAAGAAGAAGTGGTGTACGTACCGAATGGAATAGTAGCCTCGGGAAAAAAATGAACAATGCCGTTTTCAGGACTACACATGAGCCTAGAAATAATCATAGTACGTTAAGTAAGTCAAAAAGGAATGACAAATATCCTATGATATCATTTATACGTGTTATCCATCCTAAGATTGCTCCCAATGAACATATTTCCACAGAAAAACACACTCACAGACTGATAAAACAAACTAATGGTTAACCAAAATGAAAGGTGGGAGGATGGATAAATTAGGATTATGGGGGTAGCATACATATACTAATGTATGTTAAATGTATATAAACATATAACATATAAACTATATGAATTATATAATCACCAATACATATAAAATATATCATGACGAAACACCTACCAAATACCAAGGGAGGTCTACTCAACATTCTGTAATAACATACATGCTAACCGGATCCGAAGATGAACAGACATATGTATGAATCATTGACCAGATTCTGTACAGCCAGACAATCACAACACTCTAATCAAATTTCCTCCGATAAGAAATATAAATTAAATTTAAAAAACGAACATAAGTAAGGAGACATAAACTTCTGGGGGCTTGTCCCAGCACATTCCACTCTAATTTACAACCGAGGAACACGACGTCCAGGAAGACTCTGTTGCCCTAGTAACAAGAGTTGAGAACGTAATAATGCTGCCGCCTTGTGGCTGTTTCCCACAACAGCAGCTTTAAACACAGTGCTAATGGTCGCTTAATAGTCACGAGGACTGCGGGGCTGTAAATGATACCTGCCCTCAAAAAATGTCCTGGGGTAGGGAATAGGCAAGAAATTTCAACACATGACAAAGTTTTCAAGAAGTCAATATGAGAGGGAAGTTGTACTCACTCTTTAAAAAAAAAGGAAAAGAAAAAAAAAGACATGCCTAAAGCTCAGTATAAGGAATTATTAGCTGCATGCAAATCCCACGTCCACAAAGGTTTCAGCTCACACCAGTCAAATGACCATCAGCAAAGAGTCTACAAACTATAAATGCTGAAGAGGTTTTAGGGAACTGTGTACCTTCTAGCTGCTGATGGGGTGTAAAGTGCTAACAGCACTAATGAAAACTGAATGCAGCTGCTTTAAAAGGTAAAAATTGAGCTACCGTGTGATGCGGCAGGGCACCTTCTGGGCCTATAACCTAAGACCACCAGAATCGGAAAGACAGAGGCAGGCAAATGTGCACTGCAGCAATATTGAAAGAGCCAAGACATGGAAGCAAAAAAAAGCTCCATAAACAGATGAATGGACAAAGAAGAAGTGGTATATGTACAGAATGGAATATTAGCCACGAAAAAAAATAAAAGAATGGCATATGCAGCACCACGGATGAGCCTAGAGATAATCACACAACGTGAAGTAAGTCAGATTGCGAAAGACAAATGTTCTACGATATCACTTATGTTATCTGAAAATTCATAAAAATGAACATATTTCCATAGGGAAAGACGATCTCAGATGGAGAAGACAAACTTATGGTTAAGCCAAAGAAAAGGTGTGAGGAATGGACAAATTAGGATATTGGGGTTAACAAACATATACTAATACATATAAAATATATCATCCCCAAAGACCTATGGAATACCAAGAGTGGTCTATTCAACACTCTACAATAACCTACATGGAAAAGGACACAACGATCAATAGATATATGTATATGTGTACATGAACAAGATTCTGTGCAGCTAGAACAAAAGACATTTTAAAATCCAATTTGCTCTGATAAAAATGAAAACTTAAAGACACAAACAAGAATTAAGGAGGCTAAAACTTATGGGGGTTTGTCCTGACACATTCCACTCTAATCTGCAACCTAAAAGCACAACTTGCAGCAAGGTTCTGTTTCCCTAGCAAGCAGAGTTGCCAACGTAGAAATGCTGCCACCTTAAGGCCGTTTCCTCAAACAGCAGCTTTAAATCCACTGCTAATGGTCACTAATATTCACAAGGACTGCAGGGCTGTAAATGACTCATGCCCTCAAAAACTGTCCTGGGGTAGGGAATGGCCAAAAAAATCCAAACGCGGCAAATTTTTCAAGAAGGAAATTTGAAGTTGTAAGTTTAGCTGAATCTTAAAAAAAAAATGAAAAGGACATTGATCCACGCAAAACATCAGGAATTATTAGACGCATGCAAATCCAATCTACACAAACGTATCACCTCACACCAGTCAGAATGACCATCAGCAAAACGTCAACAAACAATAGATGTTGAAGAAGTTGTGGAGAATAGCGTAACCTCTCGGTCTAAGTGGGATGTAAACTGGTAACCGCCAATAATAGGAACAGAATGGCAGTGCGTTGAAAGGTAAAAATTGAGTCCCCATATGATCCGGAAGGCCCACTATTGGGCCTGTCACCTGTGAAAGCCAGCATCAAAAAGACACAGGATGGAACATCGTGTATTGCAGCAGTATTTACAATAGCCAAGACATGGAAGCAACAAAAATGTCCACCATCAGATGAATGGACGAAAAAGTGGTCCATGTACACAATGCAATATTAGACACAGAAAAGAATGAAACAATGCCGTTTGCAGCACCATAGACGAGGCTACAGACAATCACACACCTTGAAGTAAGTCAGAAAGCGAGAGACACATATCCTATGATATCACGTATAGGTCTTATCTAAAAATTGATAGGAATGAACCTATTTCCACAGAGAGGGACACTCACGTGTTCAGAAAACAAGCTTGTGCTTAACCAAACGGAAAGGTGTGAGGAATGTATAACGGAGGATATTGGGTTTAACAGACATATGCTAATACTTATAAAATATATAATCATCAGACATACCGAATACCAAGAGAGGTCTACACAACATTCTGTAATAATCTCTACGGAACAGGATCCAAACATGAAAAGATATATGAATCAATGAAAGACATTCTGTACACCTAGAACAAACACAACATTGCAATCAAATTTGCTCTGAGAAAAATGAAAATTAAACTGAGAATATCAACAACAAATAAGTAGACATAGTTTCTGGGGGTTTGTCCTGGCACATTCCACTCTACTTTACAACCTACAAACAGGACTTCCAGGAAGGCTGTGTTGCCCTAGTAACCAGAGTTGGGAATATAGAAATGCTGCCCCCTTGTGGCCGTTTCCTGCAACAGCAGCTTTAAATGCAGAACTAATGGTCATGTGATATTCACAATTACTACAGGGCTGTAAAGGACACCTGCCCTCAAAAAATGTCCTGGTGCAGGTAATGGCCACAGGAATTCAGGGAACATGGCAAATTTTTCAAGGAAACAATTTGAAGAGGTGAGTTTCTCTGTTTTACTTTTAAAAAAAAACGTAGATGAAAGCTCAATATCGGGAATTATTAGACGCATGCAAATCCAACCTACAAGAAGGTATCACCACCCAACACTCAAAATGCCATCAGTAAAAAGTCTACAAACAATAAATTCTGAAGGGGTTTTAGAGAACTGTGTACCCTCTAGTTGCTGGTGGCATGTAAACTGGTAACAGCCAGTAGTGAGAACAGAATGGAGGTGCGTTGAAAGGGAAAAATTTGAACCACCATATGATCTAGTAGGCCCACTGCTGGGCCTAATCCCTGAGAAGACCAGAATCCAAAAGACACAGGCTGGCAATCCTGCACTGCATCAATATTTAGCATTGCCAAGACTTGGAAGTAACCAAAATGTCCATCCACAGATGAATGCACAAAGAAGAAGTGGTCCATGTACACAATGCAATATTCGCCATGGAAAAGGATGAAACACTGCTCTTTGCAGCACCATAGATGAGCCTAGAGATAATCACAGAACATGAGGTAAGTCGGAAAGCAGCCGACAAATAACCTGTGATATCACTCCTAGCTGTTACCTAACAACTGACACGTATGAACATATTTCCACAGAGAAAGACTCTCACAGACTTAGAAAACAAACTATGGTTATCTAAAAGGAAAGGTGGGAGGAATGGACACATTAAGATTAGGGTTACTGTACGTATACAAATACATATTAAACACACGTATCAAAAAGACCGACCATATACCAAGGGAGGTCTACTGAACGCGCTGTAATAATTTACACGGGGGCTTGCCTGGTGGCACCGTGGTTAAGAATCCACCTGCCAATGCAGGGGACACAGGTTCGATCCCTGGTTCGGGAAGGTCCCACATGCAGCAGAGCAACTAAGCCCGTGCACCACAACTAATGAGCCTACGCTCTGGAGCCCATGAGCCATAACTACTGAGCCCATGCACCACAACTACTGAAGCCCACACGCCTAGAGCCCGTGCTCCGCAACAAGAGAAGCCACTGCAGTGAGAAGCCGGTGCACCGCAACGGAGAGTAGCCCCCGCTCACCGCAACTGGAGAAAGCCCACATGCAGCAACGAAGATCCAACTCAGCCAAAAATAAATAAATAAATAAAATAAATTTATTTAAAAAAATAATAGTAATTTACATGGGAAGAGGATCTGTACATGAGTAGATATATATAATGTTCAATTGAACCTGATTGTGCACACCCAGAACAAACACTATTCTGCTCATTACCCCAATTTAAAAAATTAAAACCACGAACAACAATTAATGAGACATAAAGTTATTGGGGTTTTCCCTGGCACATCCCATTCTAATTTACAACCTAGGAACACAACTTTCAGGAAGGCTCTGCTGCCCTAGTAACCAGACTTGGGAATGGAGAAATGCTGCCGCCTTGTGGCCGTTTCCCACAACAGCAGCTTTAAACACAGGGCTAAGGGTCACTTGAGATTCACAGTAATTGTAGGGCCGTAAATGACACGTGTCCTCAAAAAATGTCCTGGGGTAGGTAATGGCCAAGAAAGTTCAAAACACGGAAAATTTTTCAAGAAAACAATTTGAAGAGGTAAGTGTTACTCACTCGGTTGTTCTAAAAAAAGAAGAACATGGATAAAAGCTCAATATCAGGAATTATTGGTTGGATGCAAATCCAAACTACAAAAAGATTTCACCACCCAATATTCAAAATGCCATGCGTAAAAAGTCTACAAACCATGCATGCTGACGGGTTGGGGGAGAAATGCATACCCACTATGCTGTTGGTTGGATGTAAACTGGTAACAGCTAATCATGAGAACAGAACGGAGCTGCGCTTAAAAGGTAAAAATTGAGCTACCATATCATGCGGCCGATCCCCTAATGGGCCTATACCCTAAGAAGACCAGAATGGGAAAGGCACAGACAGGCAAACATGCACTGCAGCAATATTTACAATAGCCAAGCCATGCAAGCAAGCAAAATGTCCATCAACAGACAAATGGACAAAGAAGAAGTGGTGTACGTACCGAATGGAATAGTAGCCTCGGGAAAAAAATGAACAATGCCGTTTTCAGGACTACACATGAGCCTAGAAATAATCATAGTACGTTAAGTAAGTCAAAAAGGAATGACAAATATCCTATGATATCATTTATACGTGTTATCCATCCTAAGATTGCTCCCAATGAACATATTTCCACAGAAAAACACACTCACAGACTGATAAAACAAACTAATGGTTAACCAAAATGAAAGGTGGGAGGATGGATAAATTAGGATTATGGGGGTAGCATACATATACTAATGTATGTTAAATGTATATAAACATATAACATATAAACTATATGAATTATATAATCACCAATACATATAAAATATATCATGACAAAACACCTACCAAATACCAAGGGAGGTCTACTCAACATTCTGTAATAACATACATGGTAACCGGATCCGAAGATGAACAGACATATGTATGAATCATTGACCAGATTCTGTACAGCCAGACAATCACAACACTCTAATCAAATTTCCTCCGATAAGAAATATAAATTAAATTTAAAAAACGAACATAAGTAAGGAGACATAAACTTCTGGGGGCTTGTCCCAGCACATTCCACTCTAATTTACAACCGAGGAACACGACGTCCAGGAAGACTCTGTTGCCCTAGTAACAAGAGTTGAGAACGTAACAATGCTGCCGCCTTGTGGCTGTTTCCCACAACAGCAGCTTTAAACACAGTGCTAATGGTCGCTTAATAGTCACGAGGACTGCGGGGCTGTAAATGATACCTGCCCTCGAAAAATGTCCTGGGGTAGGGAATAGGCAAGAAATTTCAACACATGACAAAGTTTTCAAGAAGTCAATATGAGAGGGAAGTTGTACTCACTCTTTAAAAAAAAAGGAAAAGGAAAAAAAAGACATGCCTATAGCTCAGTATAAGGAATTATTAGCTGCATGCAAATCCCACGTCCACAAAGGTTTCAGCTCACACCAGTCAAATGACCATCAGCAAAGAGTCTACAAACTATAAATGCTGAAGAGGTTTTAGGGAACTGTGTACCTTCTAGCTGCTGATGGGGTGTAAAGTGCTAACAGCACTAATGAAAACTGAATGCAGCTGCTTTAAAAGGTAAAAATTGAGCTACCGTATGATGCGGCAGGGCACCTTCTGGGCCTATAACCTAAGACCACCAGAATCGGAAAGACAGAGGCAGGCAAATGTGCACTGCAGCAATATTGAAAGAGCCAAGACATGGAAGCAAAAAAAAGCTCCATAAACAGATGAATGGACAAAGAAGAAGTGGTATATGTACAGAATGGAATATTAGCCACGAAAAAAAATAAAAGAATGGCATATGCAGCACCACGGATGAGCCTAGAGATAATCACACAACGTGAAGTAAGTCAGATTGCGAAAGACAAATGTTCTACGATATCACTTATGTTATCTGAAAATTCATAAAAATGAACATATTTCCATAGGGAAAGACGATCTCAGATGGAGAAGACAAACTTATGGTTAAGCCAAAGAAAAGGTGTGAGGAATGGACAAATTAGGATATTGGGGTTAACAAACATATACTAATACATATAAAATATATCATCCCCAAAGACCTATGGAATACCAAGAGTGGTCTATTCAACACTCTACAATAACCTACATGGAAAAGGACACAACGATCAATAGATATATGTATATGTGTACATGAACAAGATTCTGTGCAGCTAGAACAAAAGACATTTTAAAATCCAATTTGCTCTGATAAAAATGAAAACTTAAAGACACAAACAAGAATTAAGGAGGCTAAAACTTATGGGGGTTTGTCCTGACACATTCCACTCTAATCTGCAACCTAAAAGCACAACTTGCAGCAAGGTTCTGTTTCCCTAGCAAGCAGAGTTGCCAACGTAGAAATGCTGCCACCTTAAGGCCGTTTCCTCAAACAGCAGCTTTAAATCCACTGCTAATGGTCACTAATATTCACAAGGACTGCAGGGCTGTAAATGACTCATGCCCTCAAAAACTGTCCTGGGGTAGGGAATGGCCAAAAAAATCCAAACGCGGCAAATTTTTCAAGAAGGAAATTTGAAGTTGTAAGTTTAGCTGAATCTTAAAAAAAAAATGAAAAGGACATTGATCCACGCAAAACATCAGGAATTATTAGACGCATGCAAATCCAATCTACACAAACGTATCACCTCACACCAGTCAGAATGACCATCAGCAAAACGTCAACAAACAATAGATGTTGAAGAAGTTGTGGAGAATAGCGTAACCTCTCGGTCTAAGTGGGATGTAAACTGGTAACCGCCAATAATAGGAACAGAATGGCAGTGCGTTGAAAGGTAAAAATTGAGTCCCCATATGATCCGGAAGGCCCACTATTGGGCCTGTCACCTGTGAAAGCCAGCATCAAAAAGACACAGGATGGAACATCGTGTATTGCAGCAGTATTTACAATAGCCAAGACATGGAAGCAACAAAAATGTCCACCATCAGATGAATGGACGAAAAAGTGGTCCATGTACACAATGCAATATTAGACACAGAAAAGAATGAAACAATGCCGTTTGCAGCACCATAGACGAGGCTACAGACAATCACACACCTTGAAGTAAGTCAGAAAGCGAGAGACACATATCCTATGATATCACGTATAGGTCTTATCTAAAAATTGATAGGAATGAACCTATTTCCACAGAGAGGGACACTCACGTGTTCAGAAAACAAGCTTGTGCTTAACCAAACGGAAAGGTGTGAGGAATGTATAACGGAGGATATTGGGTTTAACAGACATATGCTAATACTTATAAAATATATAATCATCAGACATACCGAATACCAAGAGAGGTCTACACAACATTCTGTAATAATCTCTACGGAACAGGATCCAAACATGAAAAGATATATGAATCAATGAAAGACATTCTGTACACCTAGAACAAACACAACATTGCAATCAAATTTGCTCTGAGAAAAATGAAAATTAAACTGAGAATATCAACAACAAATAAGTAGACATAGTTTCTGGGGGTTTGTCCTGGCACATTCCACTCTACTTTACAACCTACAAACAGGACTTCCAGGAAGGCTGTGTTGCCCTAGTAACCAGAGTTGGGAATATAGAAATGCTGCCCCCTTGTGGCCGTTTCCTGCAACAGCAGCTTTAAATGCAGAACTAATGGTCATGTGATATTCACAATTACTACAGGGCTGTAAAGGACACCTGCCCTCAAAAAATGTCCTGGTGCAGGTAATGGCCACAGGAATTCAGGGAACATGGCAAATTTTTCAAGGAAACAATTTGAAGAGGTGAGTTTCTCTGTTTTACTTAAAAAAAAAACGTAGATGAAAGCTCAATATCGGGAATTATTAGACGCATGCAAATCCAACCTACAAGAAGGTATCACCACCCAACACTCAAAATGCCATCAGTAAAAAGTCTACAAACAATAAATTCTGAAGGGGTTTTAGAGAACTGTGTACCCTCTAGTTGCTGGTGGCATGTAAACTGGTAACAGCCAGTAGTGAGAACAGAATGGAGGTGCGTTGAAAGGGAAAAATTTGAACCACCATATGATCTAGTAGGCCCACTGCTGGGCCTAATCCCTGAGAAGACCAGAATCCAAAAGACACAGGCTGGCAATCCTGCACTGCATCAATATTTAGCATTGCCAAGACTTGGAAGTAACCAAAATGTCCATCCACAGATGAATGCACAAAGAAGAAGTGGTCCATGTACACAATGCAATATTCGCCATGGAAAAGGATGAAACACTGCTCTTTGCAGCACCATAGATGAGCCTAGAGATAATCACAGAACATGAGGTAAGTCGGAAAGCAGCCGACAAATAACCTGTGATATCACTCCTAGCTGTTACCTAACAACTGACACGTATGAACATATTTCCACAGAGAAAGACTCTCACAGACTTAGAAAACAAACTATGGTTATCTAAAAGGAAAGGTGGGAGGAATGGACACATTAAGATTAGGGTTACCGTACGTATACAAATACATATTAAACACACGTATCAAAAAGACCGACCATATACCAAGGGAGGTCTACTGAACGCGCTGTAATAATTTACACGGGGGCTTGCCTGGTGGCACCGTGGTTAAGAATCCACCTGCCAATGCAGGGGACACATGTTCGATCCCTGGTTCGGGAAGGTCCCACATGCAGCAGAGCAACTAAGCCCGTGCACCACAACTAATGAGCCTACGCTCTGGAGCCCATGAGCCATAACTACTGAGCCCATGCACCACAACTACTGAAGCCCACACGCCTAGAGCCCGTGCTCCGCAACAAGAGAAGCCACTGCAGTGAGAAGCCGGTGCACCGCAACGGAGAGTAGCCCCCGCTCACCGCAACTGGAGAAAGCCCACATGCAGCAACGAAGATCCAACTCAGCCAAAAATAAATAAATAAATAAAATAAATTTATTTAAAAAAATAATAGTAATTTACATGGGAAGAGGATCTGTACATGAGTAGATATATATAATGTTCAATTGAACCTGATTGTGCACACCCAGAACAAACACTATTCTGCTCATTACCCCAATTTAAAAAATTAAAACCACGAACAACAATTAATGAGACATAAAGTTATTGGGGTTTTCCCTGGCACATCCCATTCTAATTTACAACCTAGGAACACAACTTTCAGGAAGGCTCTGCTGCCCTAGTAACCAGACTTGGGAATGGAGAAATGCTGCCGCCTTGTGGCCGTTTCCCACAACAGCAGCTTTAAACACAGGGCTAAGGGTCACTTGAGATTCACAGTAATTGTAGGGCCGTAAATGACACGTGTCCTCAAAAAATGTCCTGGGGTAGGTAATGGCCAAGAAAGTTCACAACACGGAAAATTTTTCAAGAAAACAATTTGAAGAGGTAAGTGTTACTCACTCGGTTGTTCTAAAAAAAGAAGAACATGGATAAAAGCTCAATATCAGGAATTATTGGTTGGATGCAAATCCAAACTACAAAAAGATTTCACCACCCAATATTCAAAATGCCATCCGTAAAAAGTCTACAAACCATGCATGCTGACGGGTTGGGGGAGAAATGCATACCCACTATGCTGTTGGTTGGATGTAAACTGGTAACAGCTAATCATGAGAACAGAACGGAGCTGCGTTTAAAAGGTAAAAATTGAGCTACCATATCATGCGGCCGATCCCCTAATGGGCCTATACCCTAAGAAGACCAGAATGGGAAAGGCACAGACAGGCAAACATGCACTGCAGCAATATTTACAATAGCCAAGCCATGCAAGCAAACAAAATGTCCATCAACAGACAAATGGACAAAGAAGAAGTGGTGTACGTACCGAATGGAATAGTAGCCTCGGGAAAAAAATGAACAATGCCGTTTTCAGGACTACACATGAGCCTAGAAATAATCATAGTACGTTAAGTAAGTCAAAAAGGAATGACAAATATCCTATGATATCATTTATACGTGTTATCCATCCTAAGATTGCTCCCAATGAACATATTTCCACAGAAAAACACACTCACAGACTGATAAAACAAACTAATGGTTAACCAAAATGAAAGGTGGGAGGATGGATAAATTAGGATTATGGGGGTAGCATACATATACTAATGTATGTTAAATGTATATAAACATATAACATATAAACTATATGAATTATATAATCACCAATACATATAAAATATATCATGACAAAACACCTACCAAATACCAAGGGAGGTCTACTCAACATTCTGTAATAACATACATGGTAACAGGATCCGAAGATGAACAGACATATGTATGAATCATTGACCAGATTCTGTACAGCCAGACAATCACAACACTCTAATCAAATTTCCTCCGATAAGAAATATAAATTAAATTTAAAAAACGAACATAAGTAAGGAGACATAAACTTCTGGGGGCTTGTCCCAGCACATTCCACTCTAATTTACAACCGAGGAACACGACGTCCAGGAAGACTCTGTTGCCCTAGTAACAAGAGTTGAGAACGTAACAATGCTGCCGCCTTGTGGCTGTTTCCCACAACAGCAGCTTTAAACACAGTGCTAATGGTCGCTTAATAGTCACGAGGACTGCGGGGCTGTAAATGATACCTGCCCTCGAAAAATGTCCTGGGGTAGGGAATAGGCAAGAAATTTCAACACATGACAAAGTTTTCAAGAAGTCAATATGAGAGGGAAGTTGTACTCACTCTTTAAAAAAAAAGGAAAAGGAAAAAAAAGACATGCCTATAGCTCAGTATAAGGAATTATTAGCTGCATGCAAATCCCACGTCCACAAAGGTTTCAGCTCACACCAGTCAAATGACCATCAGCAAAGAGTCTACAAACTATAAATGCTGAAGAGGTTTTAGGGAACTGTGTACCTTCTAGCTGCTGATGGGGTGTAAAGTGCTAACAGCACTAATGAAAACTGAATGCAGCTGCTTTAAAAGGTAAAAATTGAGCTACCGTGTGATGCGGCAGGGCACCTTCTGGGCCTATAACCTAAGACCACCAGAATCGGAAAGACAGAGGCAGGCAAATGTGCACTGCAGCAATATTGAAAGAGCCAAGACATGGAAGCAAAAAAAAGCTCCATAAACAGATGAATGGACAAAGAAGAAGTGGTATATGTACAGAATGGAATATTAGCCACGAAAAAAAATAAAAGAATGGCATATGCAGCACCACGGATGAGCCTAGAGATAATCACACAACGTGAAGTAAGTCAGATTGCGAAAGACAAATGTTCTACGATATCACTTATGTTATCTGAAAATTCATAAAAATGAACATATTTCCATAGGGAAAGACGATCTCAGATGGAGAAGACAAACTTATGGTTAAGCCAAAGAAAAGGTGTGAGGAATGGACAAATTAGGATATTGGGGTTAACAAACATATACTAATACATATAAAATATATCATCCCCAAAGACCTATGGAATACCAAGAGTGGTCTATTCAACACTCTACAATAACCTACATGGAAAAGGACACAACGATCAATAGATATATGTATATGTGTACATGAACAAGATTCTGTGCAGCTAGAACAAAAGACATTTTAAAATCCAATTTGCTCTGATAAAAATGAAAACTTAAAGACACAAACAAGAATTAAGGAGGCTAAAACTTATGGGGGTTTGTCCTGACACATTCCACTCTAATCTGCAACCTAAAAGCACAACTTGCAGCAAGGTTCTGTTTCCCTAGCAAGCAGAGTTGCCAACGTAGAAATGCTGCCACCTTAAGGCCGTTTCCTCAAACAGCAGCTTTAAATCCACTGCTAATGGTCACTAATATTCACAAGGACTGCAGGGCTGTAAATGACTCATGCCCTCAAAAACTGTCCTGGGGTAGGGAATGGCCAAAAAAATCCAAACGCGGCAAATTTTTCAAGAAGGAAATTTGAAGTTGTAAGTTTAGCTGAATCTTAAAAAAAAAATGAAAAGGACATTGATCCACGCAAAACATCAGGAATTATTAGACGCATGCAAATCCAATCTACACAAACGTATCACCTCACACCAGTCAGAATGACCATCAGCAAAACGTCAACAAACAATAGATGTTGAAGAAGTTGTGGAGAATAGCGTAACCTCTCGGTCTAAGTGGGATGTAAACTGGTAACCGCCAATAATAGGAACAGAATGGCAGTGCGTTGAAAGGTAAAAATTGAGTCCCCATATGATCCGGAAGGCCCACTATTGGGCCTGTCACCTGTGAAAGCCAGAATCAAAAAGACACAGGATGGAACATCGTGTATTGCAGCAGTATTTACAATAGCCAAGACATGGAAGCAACAAAAATGTCCACCATCAGATGAATGGACGAAAAAGTGGTCCATGTACACAATGCAATATTAGACACAGAAAAGAATGAAACAATGCCGTTTGCAGCACCATAGACGAGGCTACAGACAATCACACACCTTGAAGTAAGTCAGAAAGCGAGAGACACATATCCTATGATATCACGTATAGGTCTTATCTAAAAATTGATAGGAATGAACCTATTTCCACAGAGAGGGACACTCACGTGTTCAGAAAACAAGCTTGTGCTTAACCAAACGGAAAGGTGTGAGGAATGTATAACGGAGGATATTGGGTTTAACAGACATATGCTAATACTTATAAAATATATAATCATCAGACATACCGAATACCAAGAGAGGTCTACACAACATTCTGTAATAATCTCTACGGAACAGGATCCAAACATGAAAAGATATATGAATCAATGAAAGACATTCTGTACACCTAGAACAAACACAACATTGCAATCAAATTTGCTCTGAGAAAAATGAAAATTAAACTGAGAATATCAACAACAAATAAGTAGACATAGTTTCTGGGGGTTTGTCCTGGCACATTCCACTCTACTTTACAACCTACAAACAGGACTTCCAGGAAGGCTGTGTTGCCCTAGTAACCAGAGTTGGGAATATAGAAATGCTGCCCCCTTGTGGCCGTTTCCTGCAACAGCAGCTTTAAATGCAGAACTAATGGTCATGTGATATTCACAATTACTACAGGGCTGTAAAGGACACCTGCCCTCAAAAAATGTCCTGGTGCAGGTAATGGCCACAGGAATTCAGGGAACATGGCAAATTTTTCAAGGAAACAATTTGAAGAGGTGAGTTTCTCTGTTTTACTTAAAAAAAAAACGTAGATGAAAGCTCAATATCGGGAATTATTAGACGCATGCAAATCCAACCTACAAGAAGGTATCACCACCCAACACTCAAAATGCCATCAGTAAAAAGTCTACAAACAATAAATTCTGAAGGGGTTTTAGAGAACTGTGTACCCTCTAGTTGCTGGTGGCATGTAAACTGGTAACAGCCAGTAGTGAGAACAGAATGGAGGTGCGTTGAAAGGGAAAAATTTGAACCACCATATGATCTAGTAGGCCCACTGCTGGGCCTAATCCCTGAGAAGACCAGAATCCAAAAGACACAGGCTGGCAATCCTGCACTGCATCAATATTTAGCATTGCCAAGACTTGGAAGTAACCAAAATGTCCATCCACAGATGAATGCACAAAGAAGAAGTGGTCCATGTACACAATGCAATATTCGCCATGGAAAAGGATGAAACACTGCTCTTTGCAGCACCATAGATGAGCCTAGAGATAATCACAGAACATGAGGTAAGTCGGAAAGCAGCCGACAAATAACCTGTGATATCACTCCTAGCTGTTACCTAACAACTGACACGTATGAACATATTTCCACAGAGAAAGACTCTCACAGACTTAGAAAACAAACTATGGTTATCTAAAAGGAAAGGTGGGAGGAATGGACACATTAAGATTAGGGTTACCGTACGTATACAAATACATATTAAACACACGTATCAAAAAGACCGACCATATACCAAGGGAGGTCTACTGAACGCGCTGTAATAATTTACACGGGGGCTTGCCTGGTGGCACCGTGGTTAAGAATCCACCTGCCAATGCAGGGGACACAGGTTCGATCCCTGGTTCGGGAAGGTCCCACATGCAGCAGAGCAACTAAGCCCGTGCACCACAACTAATGAGCCTACGCTCTGGAGCCCATGAGCCATAACTACTGAGCCCATGCACCACAACTACTGAAGCCCACACGCCTAGAGCCCGTGCTCCGCAACAAGAGAAGCCACTGCAGTGAGAAGCCGGTGCACCGCAACGGAGAGTAGCCCCCGCTCACCGCAACTGGAGAAAGCCCACATGCAGCAACGAAGATCCAACTCAGCCAAAAATAAATAAATAAATAAAATAAATTTATTTAAAAAAATAATAGTAATTTACATGGGAAGAGGATCTGTACATGAGTAGATATATATAATGTTCAATTGAACCTGATTGTGCACACCCAGAACAAACACTATTCTGCTCATTACCCCAATTTAAAAAATTAAAACCACGAACAACAATTAATGAGACATAAAGTTATTGGGGTTTTCCCTGGCACATCCCATTCTAATTTACAACCTAGGAACACAACTTTCAGGAAGGCTCTGCTGCCCTAGTAACCAGACTTGGGAATGGAGAAATGCTGCCGCCTTGTGGCCGTTTCCCACAACAGCAGCTTTAAACACAGGGCTAAGGGTCACTTGAGATTCACAGTAATTGTAGGGCCGTAAATGACACGTGTCCTCAAAAAATGTCCTGGGGTAGGTAATGGCCAAGAAAGTTCACAACACGGAAAATTTTTCAAGAAAACAATTTGAAGAGGTAAGTGTTACTCACTCGGTTGTTCTAAAAAAAGAAGAACATGGATAAAAGCTCAATATCAGGAATTATTGGTTGGATGCAAATCCAAACTACAAAAAGATTTCACCACCCAATATTCAAAATGCCATCCGTAAAAAGTCTACAAACCATGCATGCTGACGGGTTGGGGGAGAAATGCATACCCACTATGCTGTTGGTTGGATGTAAACTGGTAACAGCTAATCATGAGAACAGAACGGAGCTGCGTTTAAAAGGTAAAAATTGAGCTACCATATCATGCGGCCGATCCCCTAATGGGCCTATACCCTAAGAAGACCAGAATGGGAAAGGCACAGACAGGCAAACATGCACTGCAGCAATATTTACAATAGCCAAGCCATGCAAGCAAACAAAATGTCCATCAACAGACAAATGGACAAAGAAGAAGTGGTGTACGTACCGAATGGAATAGTAGCCTCGGGAAAAAAATGAACAATGCCGTTTTCAGGACTACACATGAGCCTAGAAATAATCATAGTACGTTAAGTAAGTCAAAAAGGAATGACAAATATCCTATGATATCATTTATACGTGTTATCCATCCTAAGATTGCTCCCAATGAACATATTTCCACAGAAAAACACACTCACAGACTGATAAAACAAACTAATGGTTAACCAAAATGAAAGGTGGGAGGATGGATAAATTAGGATTATGGGGGTAGCATACATATACTAATGTATGTTAAATGTATATAAACATATAACATATAAACTATATGAATTATATAATCACCAATACATATAAAATATATCATGACGAAACACCTACCAAATACCAAGGGAGGTCTACTCAACATTCTGTAATAACATACATGGTAACAGGATCCGAAGATGAACAGACATATGTATGAATCATTGACCAGATTCTGTACAGCCAGACAATCACAACACTCTAATCAAATTTCCTCCGATAAGAAATATAAATTAAATTTAAAAAACGAACATAAGTAAGGAGACATAAACTTCTGGGGGCTTGTCCCAGCACATTCCACTCTAATTTACAACCGAGGAACACGACGTCCAGGAAGACTCTGTTGCCCTAGTAACAAGAGTTGAGAACGTAACAATGCTGCCGCCTTGTGGCTGTTTCCCACAACAGCAGCTTTAAACACAGTGCTAATGGTCGCTTAATAGTCACGAGGACTGCGGGGCTGTAAATGATACCTGCCCTCGAAAAATGTCCTGGGGTAGGGAATAGGCAAGAAATTTCAACACATGACAAAGTTTTCAAGAAGTCAATATGAGAGGGAAGTTGTACTCACTCTTTAAAAAAAAAGGAAAAGGAAAAAAAAGACATGCCTATAGCTCAGTATAAGGAATTATTAGCTGCATGCAAATCCCACGTCCACAAAGGTTTCAGCTCACACCAGTCAAATGACCATCAGCAAAGAGTCTACAAACTATAAATGCTGAAGAGGTTTTAGGGAACTGTGTACCTTCTAGCTGCTGATGGGGTGTAAAGTGCTAACAGCACTAATGAAAACTGAATGCAGCTGCTTTAAAAGGTAAAAATTGAGCTACCGTGTGATGCGGCAGGGCACCTTCTGGGCCTATAACCTAAGACCACCAGAATCGGAAAGACAGAGGCAGGCAAATGTGCACTGCAGCAATATTGAAAGAGCCAAGACATGGAAGCAAAAAAAAGCTTCATAAACAGATGAATGGACAAAGAAGAAGTGGTATATGTACAGAATGGAATATTAGCCACGAAAAAAAATAAAAGAATGGCATATGCAGCACCACGGATGAGCCTAGAGATAATCACACAACGTGAAGTAAGTCAGATTGCGAAAGACAAATGTTCTACGATATCACTTATGTTATCTGAAAATTCATAAAAATGAACATATTTCCATAGGGAAAGACGATCTCAGATGGAGAAGACAAACTTATGGTTAAGCCAAAGAAAAGGTGTGAGGAATGGACAAATTAGGATATTGGGGTTAACAAACATATACTAATACATATAAAATATATCATCCCCAAAGACCTATGGAATACCAAGAGTGGTCTATTCAACACTCTACAATAACCTACATGGAAAAGGACACAACGATCAATAGATATATGTATATGTGTACATGAACAAGATTCTGTGCAGCTAGAACAAAAGACATTTTAAAATCCAATTTGCTCTGATAAAAATGAAAACTTAAAGACACAAACAAGAATTAAGGAGGCTAAAACTTATGGGGGTTTGTCCTGACACATTCCACTCTAATCTGCAACCTAAAAGCACAACTTGCAGCAAGGTTCTGTTTCCCTAGCAAGCAGAGTTGCCAACGTAGAAATGCTGCCACCTTAAGGCCGTTTCCTCAAACAGCAGCTTTAAATCCACTGCTAATGGTCACTAATATTCACAAGGACTGCAGGGCTGTAAATGACTCATGCCCTCAAAAACTGTCCTGGGGTAGGGAATGGCCAAAAAAATCCAAACGCGGCAAATTTTTCAAGAAGGAAATTTGAAGTTGTAAGTTTAGCTGAATCTTAAAAAAAAAAATGAAAAGGACATTGATCCACGCAAAACATCAGGAATTATTAGACGCATGCAAATCCAATCTACACAAACGTATCACCTCACACCAGTCAGAATGACCATCAGCAAAACGTCAACAAACAATAGATGTTGAAGAAGTTGTGGAGAATAGCGTAACCTCTCGGTCTAAGTGGGATGTAAACTGGTAACCGCCAATAATAGGAACAGAATGGCAGTGCGTTGAAAGGTAAAAATTGAGTCCCCATATGATCCGGAAGGCCCACTATTGGGCCTGTCACCTGTGAAAGCCAGAATCAAAAAGACACAGGATGGAACATCGTGTATTGCAGCAGTATTTACAATAGCCAAGACATGGAAGCAACAAAAATGTCCACCATCAGATGAATGGACGAAAAAGTGGTCCATGTACACAATGCAATATTAGACACAGAAAAGAATGAAACAATGCCGTTTGCAGCACCATAGACGAGGCTACAGACAATCACACACCTTGAAGTAAGTCAGAAAGCGAGAGACACATATCCTATGATATCACGTATAGGTCTTATCTAAAAATTGATAGGAATGAACCTATTTCCACAGAGAGGGACACTCACGTGTTCAGAAAACAAGCTTGTGCTTAACCAAACGGAAAGGTGTGAGGAATGTATAACGGAGGATATTGGGTTTAACAGACATATGCTAATACTTATAAAATATATAATCATCAGACATACCGAATACCAAGAGAGGTCTACACAACATTCTGTAATAATCTCTACGGAACAGGATCCAAACATGAAAAGATATATGAATCAATGAAAGACATTCTGTACACCTAGAACAAACACAACATTGCAATCAAATTTGCTCTGAGAAAAATGAAAATTAAACTGAGAATATCAACAACAAATAAGTAGACATAGTTTCTGGGGGTTTGTCCTGGCACATTCCACTCTACTTTACAACCTACAAACAGGACTTCCAGGAAGGCTGTGTTGCCCTAGTAACCAGAGTTGGGAATATAGAAATGCTGCCCCCTTGTGGCCGTTTCCTGCAACAGCAGCTTTAAATGCAGAACTAATGGTCATGTGATATTCACAATTACTACAGGGCTGTAAAGGACACCTGCCCTCAAAAAATGTCCTGGTGCAGGTAATGGCCACAGGAATTCAGGGAACATGGCAAATTTTTCAAGGAAACAATTTGAAGAGGTGAGTTTCTCTGTTTTACTTAAAAAAAAAACGTAGATGAAAGCTCAATATCGGGAATTATTAGACGCATGCAAATCCAACCTACAAGAAGGTATCACCACCCAACACTCAAAATGCCATCAGTAAAAAGTCTACAAACAATAAATTCTGAAGGGGTTTTAGAGAACTGTGTACCCTCTAGTTGCTGGTGGCATGTAAACTGGTAACAGCCAGTAGTGAGAACAGAATGGAGGTGCGTTGAAAGGGAAAAATTTGAACCACCATATGATCTAGTAGGCCCACTGCTGGGCCTAATCCCTGAGAAGACCAGAATCCAAAAGACACAGGCTGGCAATCCTGCACTGCATCAATATTTAGCATTGCCAAGACTTGGAAGTAACCAAAATGTCCATCCACAGATGAATGCACAAAGAAGAAGTGGTCCATGTACACAATGCAATATTCGCCATGGAAAAGGATGAAACACTGCTCTTTGCAGCACCATAGATGAGCCTAGAGATAATCACAGAACATGAGGTAAGTCGGAAAGCAGCCGACAAATAACCTGTGATATCACTCCTAGCTGTTACCTAACAACTGACACGTATGAACATATTTCCACAGAGAAAGACTCTCACAGACTTAGAAAACAAACTATGGTTATCTAAAAGGAAAGGTGGGAGGAATGGACACATTAAGATTAGGGTTACCGTACGTATACAAATACATATTAAACACACGTATCAAAAAGACCGACCATATACCAAGGGAGGTCTACTGAACGCGCTGTAATAATTTACACGGGGGCTTGCCTGGTGGCACCGTGGTTAAGAATCCACCTGCCAATGCAGGGGACACAGGTTCGATCCCTGGTTCGGGAAGGTCCCACATGCAGCAGAGCAACTAAGCCCGTGCACCACAACTAATGAGCCTACGCTCTGGAGCCCATGAGCCATAACTACTGAGCCCATGCACCACAACTACTGAAGCCCACACGCCTAGAGCCCGTGCTCCGCAACAAGAGAAGCCACTGCAGTGAGAAGCCAGTGCACCGCAACGGAGAGTAGCCCCCGCTCACCGCAACTGGAGAAAGCCCACATGCAGCAACGAAGATCCAACTCAGCCAAAAATAAATAAATAAATAAAATAAATTTATTTAAAAAAATAATAGTAATTTACATGGGAAGAGGATCTGTACATGAGTAGATATATATAATGTTCAATTGAACCTGATTGTGCACACCCAGAACAAACACTATTCTGCTCATTACCCCAATTTAAAAAATTAAAACCACGAACAACAATTAATGAGACATAAAGTTATTGGGGTTTTCCCTGGCACATCCCATTCTAATTTACAACCTAGGAACACAACTTTCAGGAAGGCTCTGCTGCCCTAGTAACCAGACTTGGGAATGGAGAAATGCTGCCGCCTTGTGGCCGTTTCCCACAACAGCAGCTTTAAACACAGGGCTAAGGGTCACTTGAGATTCACAGTAATTGTAGGGCCGTAAATGACACGTGTCCTCAAAAAATGTCCTGGGGTAGGTAATGGCCAAGAAAGTTCACAACACGGAAAATTTTTCAAGAAAACAATTTGAAGAGGTAAGTGTTACTCACTCGGTTGTTCTAAAAAAAGAAGAACATGGATAAAAGCTCAATATCAGGAATTATTGGTTGGATGCAAATCCAAACTACAAAAAGATTTCACCACCCAATATTCAAAATGCCATCCGTAAAAAGTCTACAAACCATGCATGCTGACGGGTTGGGGGAGAAATGCATACCCACTATGCTGTTGGTTGGATGTAAACTGGTAACAGCTAATCATGAGAACAGAACGGAGCTGCGTTTAAAAGGTAAAAATTGAGCTACCATATCATGCGGCCGATCCCCTAATGGGCCTATACCCTAAGAAGACCAGAATGGGAAAGGCACAGACAGGCAAACATGCACTGCAGCAATATTTACAATAGCCAAGCCATGCAAGCAAACAAAATGTCCATCAACAGACAAATGGACAAAGAAGAAGTGGTGTACGTACCGAATGGAATAGTAGCCTCGGGAAAAAAATGAACAATGCCGTTTTCAGGACTACACATGAGCCTAGAAATAATCATAGTACGTTAAGTAAGTCAAAAAGGAATGACAAATATCCTATGATATCATTTATACGTGTTATCCATCCTAAGATTGCTCCCAATGAACATATTTCCACAGAAAAACACACTCACAGACTGATAAAACAAACTAATGGTTAACCAAAATGAAAGGTGGGAGGATGGATAAATTAGGATTATGGGGGTAGCATACATATACTAATGTATGTTAAATGTATATAAACATATAACATATAAACTATATGAATTATATAATCACCAATACATATAAAATATATCATGACGAAACACCTACCAAATACCAAGGGAGGTCTACTCAACATTCTGTAATAACATACATGGTAACAGGATCCGAAGATGAACAGACATATGTATGAATCATTGACCAGATTCTGTACAGCCAGACAATCACAACACTCTAATCAAATTTCCTCCGATAAGAAATATAAATTAAATTTAAAAAACGAACATAAGTAAGGAGACATAAACTTCTGGGGGCTTGTCCCAGCACATTCCACTCTAATTTACAACCGAGGAACACGACGTCCAGGAAGACTCTGTTGCCCTAGTAACAAGAGTTGAGAACGTAACAATGCTGCCGCCTTGTGGCTGTTTCCCACAACAGCAGCTTTAAACACAGTGCTAATGGTCGCTTAATAGTCACGAGGACTGCGGGGCTGTAAATGATACCTGCCCTCGAAAAATGTCCTGGGGTAGGGAATAGGCAAGAAATTTCAACACATGACAAAGTTTTCAAGAAGTCAATATGAGAGGGAAGTTGTACTCACTCTTTAAAAAAAAAGGAAAAGGAAAAAAAAGACATGCCTATAGCTCAGTATAAGGAATTATTAGCTGCATGCAAATCCCACGTCCACAAAGGTTTCAGCTCACACCAGTCAAATGACCATCAGCAAAGAGTCTACAAACTATAAATGCTGAAGAGGTTTTAGGGAACTGTGTACCTTCTAGCTGCTGATGGGGTGTAAAGTGCTAACAGCACTAATGAAAACTGAATGCAGCTGCTTTAAAAGGTAAAAATTGAGCTACCGTGTGATGCGGCAGGGCACCTTCTGGGCCTATAACCTAAGACCACCAGAATCGGAAAGACAGAGGCAGGCAAATGTGCACTGCAGCAATATTGAAAGAGCCAAGACATGGAAGCAAAAAAAAGCTTCATAAACAGATGAATGGACAAAGAAGAAGTGGTATATGTACAGAATGGAATATTAGCCACGAAAAAAAATAAAAGAATGGCATATGCAGCACCACGGATGAGCCTAGAGATAATCACACAACGTGAAGTAAGTCAGATTGCGAAAGACAAATGTTCTACGATATCACTTATGTTATCTGAAAATTCATAAAAATGAACATATTTCCATAGGGAAAGACGATCTCAGATGGAGAAGACAAACTTATGGTTAAGCCAAAGAAAAGGTGTGAGGAATGGACAAATTAGGATATTGGGGTTAACAAACATATACTAATACATATAAAATATATCATCCCCAAAGACCTATGGAATACCAAGAGTGGTCTATTCAACACTCTACAATAACCTACATGGAAAAGGACACAACGATCAATAGATATATGTATATGTGTACATGAACAAGATTCTGTGCAGCTAGAACAAAAGACATTTTAAAATCCAATTTGCTCTGATAAAAATGAAAACTTAAAGACACAAACAAGAATTAAGGAGGCTAAAACTTATGGGGGTTTGTCCTGACACATTCCACTCTAATCTGCAACCTAAAAGCACAACTTGCAGCAAGGTTCTGTTTCCCTAGCAAGCAGAGTTGCCAACGTAGAAATGCTGCCACCTTAAGGCCGTTTCCTCAAACAGCAGCTTTAAATCCACTGCTAATGGTCACTAATATTCACAAGGACTGCAGGGCTGTAAATGACTCATGCCCTCAAAAACTGTCCTGGGGTAGGGAATGGCCAAAAAAATCCAAACGCGGCAAATTTTTCAAGAAGGAAATTTGAAGTTGTAAGTTTAGCTGAATCTTAAAAAAAAAATGAAAAGGACATTGATCCACGCAAAACATCAGGAATTATTAGACACATGCAAATCCAATCTACACAAACGTATCACCTCACACCAGTCAGAATGACCATCAGCAAAACGTCAACAAACAATAGATGTTGAAGAAGTTGTGGAGAATAGCGTAACCTCTCGGTCTAAGTGGGATGTAAACTGGTAACCGCCAATAATAGGAACAGAATGGCAGTGCGTTGAAAGGTAAAAATTGAGTCCCCATATGATCCGGAAGGCCCACTATTGGGCCTGTCACCTGTGAAAGCCAGAATCAAAAAGACACAGGATGGAACATCGTGTATTGCAGCAGTATTTACAATAGCCAAGACATGGAAGCAACAAAAATGTCCACCATCAGATGAATGGACGAAAAAGTGGTCCATGTACACAATGCAATATTAGACACAGAAAAGAATGAAACAATGCCGTTTGCAGCACCATAGACGAGGCTACAGACAATCACGCACCTTGAAGTAAGTCAGAAAGCGAGAGACACATATCCTATGATATCACGTATAGGTCTTATCTAAAAATTGATAGGAATGAACCTATTTCCACAGAGAGGGACACTCACGTGTTCAGAAAACAAGCTTGTGCTTAACCAAACGGAAAGGTGTGAGGAATGTATAACGGAGGATATTGGGTTTAACAGACATATGCTAATACTTATAAAATATATAATCATCAGACATACCGAATACCAAGAGAGGTCTACACAACATTCTGTAATAATCTCTACGGAACAGGATCCAAACATGAAAAGATATATGAATCAATGAAAGACATTCTGTACACCTAGAACAAACACAACATTGCAATCAAATTTGCTCTGAGAAAAATGAAAATTAAACTGAGAATATCAACAACAAATAAGTAGACATAGTTTCTGGGGGTTTGTCCTGGCACATTCCACTCTACTTTACAACCTACAAACAGGACTTCCAGGAAGGCTGTGTTGCCCTAGTAACCAGAGTTGGGAATATAGAAATGCTGCCCCCTTGTGGCCGTTTCCTGCAACAGCAGCTTTAAATGCAGAACTAATGGTCATGTGATATTCACAATTACTACAGGGCTGTAAAGGACACCTGCCCTCAAAAAATGTCCTGGTGCAGGTAATGGCCACAGGAATTCAGGGAACATGGCAAATTTTTCAAGGAAACAATTTGAAGAGGTGAGTTTCTCTGTTTTACTTAAAAAAAAAACGTAGATGAAAGCTCAATATCGGGAATTATTAGACGCATGCAAATCCAACCTACAAGAAGGTATCACCACCCAACACTCAAAATGCCATCAGTAAAAAGTCTACAAACAATAAATTCTGAAGGGGTTTTAGAGAACTGTGTACCCTCTAGTTGCTGGTGGCATGTAAACTGGTAACAGCCAGTAGTGAGAACAGAATGGAGGTGCGTTGAAAGGGAAAAATTTGAACCACCATATGATCTAGTAGGCCCACTGCTGGGCCTAATCCCTGAGAAGACCAGAATCCAAAAGACACAGGCTGGCAATCCTGCACTGCATCAATATTTAGCATTGCCAAGACTTGGAAGTAACCAAAATGTCCATCCACAGATGAATGCACAAAGAAGAAGTGGTCCATGTACACAATGCAATATTCGCCATGGAAAAGGATGAAACACTGCTCTTTGCAGCACCATAGATGAGCCTAGAGATAATCACAGAACATGAGGTAAGTCGGAAAGCAGCCGACAAATAACCTGTGATATCACTCCTAGCTGTTACCTAACAACTGACACGTATGAACATATTTCCACAGAGAAAGACTCTCACAGACTTAGAAAACAAACTATGGTTATCTAAAAGGAAAGGTGGGAGGAATGGACACATTAAGATTAGGGTTACCGTACGTATACAAATACATATTAAACACACGTATCAAAAAGACCGACCATATACCAAGGGAGGTCTACTGAACGCGCTGTAATAATTTACACGGGGGCTTGCCTGGTGGCACCGTGGTTAAGAATCCACCTGCCAATGCAGGGGACACAGGTTCGATCCCTGGTTCGGGAAGGTCCCACATGCAGCAGAGCAACTAAGCCCGTGCACCACAACTAATGAGCCTACGCTCTGGAGCCCATGAGCCATAACTACTGAGCCCATGCACCACAACTACTGAAGCCCACACGCCTAGAGCCCGTGCTCCGCAACAAGAGAAGCCACTGCAGTGAGAAGCCGGTGCACCGCAACGGAGAGTAGCCCCCGCTCACCGCAACTGGAGAAAGCCCACATGCAGCAACGAAGATCCAACTCAGCCAAAAATAAATAAATAAATAAAATAAATTTATTTAAAAAAATAATAGTAATTTACATGGGAAGAGGATCTGTACATGAGTAGATATATATAATGTTCAATTGAACCTGATTGTGCACACCCAGAACAAACACTATTCTGCTCATTACCCCAATTTAAAAAATTAAAACCACGAACAACAATTAATGAGACATAAAGTTATTGGGGTTTTCCCTGGCACATCCCATTCTAATTTACAACCTAGGAACACAACTTTCAGGAAGGCTCTGCTGCCCTAGTAACCAGACTTGGGAATGGAGAAATGCTGCCGCCTTGTGGCCGTTTCCCACAACAGCAGCTTTAAACACAGGGCTAAGGGTCACTTGAGATTCACAGTAATTGTAGGGCCGTAAATGACACGTGTCCTCAAAAAATGTCCTGGGGTAGGTAATGGCCAAGAAAGTTCACAACACGGAAAATTTTTCAAGAAAACAATTTGAAGAGGTAAGTGTTACTCACTCGGTTGTTCTAAAAAAAGAAGAACATGGATAAAAGCTCAATATCAGGAATTATTGGTTGGATGCAAATCCAAACTACAAAAAGATTTCACCACCCAATATTCAAAATGCCATCCGTAAAAAGTCTACAAACCATGCATGCTGACGGGTTGGGGGAGAAATGCATACCCACTATGCTGTTGGTTGGATGTAAACTGGTAACAGCTAATCATGAGAACAGAACGGAGCTGCGCTTAAAAGGTAAAAATTGAGCTACCATATCATGCGGCCGATCCCCTAATGGGCCTATACCCTAAGAAGACCAGAATGGGAAAGGCACAGACAGGCAAACATGCACTGCAGCAATATTTACAATAGCCAAGCCATGCAAGCAAACAAAATGTCCATCAACAGACAAATGGACAAAGAAGAAGTGGTGTACGTACCGAATGGAATAGTAGCCTCGGGAAAAAAATGAACAATGCCGTTTTCAGGACTACACATGAGCCTAGAAATAATCATAGTACGTTAAGTAAGTCAAAAAGGAATGACAAATATCCTATGATATCATTTATACGTGTTATCCATCCTAAGATTGCTCCCAATGAACATATTTCCACAGAAAAACACACTCACAGACTGATAAAACAAACTAATGGTTAACCAAAATGAAAGGTGGGAGGATGGATAAATTAGGATTATGGGGGTAGCATACATATACTAATGTATGTTAAATGTATATAAACATATAACATATAAACTATATGAATTATATAATCACCAATACATATAAAATATATCATGACAAAACACCTACCAAATACCAAGGGAGGTCTACTCAACATTCTGTAATAACATACATGGTAACAGGATCCGAAGATGAACAGACATATGTATGAATCATTGACCAGATTCTGTACAGCCAGACAATCACAACACTCTAATCAAATTTCCTCCGATAAGAAATATAAATTAAATTTAAAAAACGAACATAAGTAAGGAGACATAAACTTCTGGGGGCTTGTCCCAGCACATTCCACTCTAATTTACAACCGAGGAACACGACGTCCAGGAAGACTCTGTTGCCCTAGTAACAAGAGTTGAGAACGTAACAATGCTGCCGCCTTGTGGCTGTTTCCCACAACAGCAGCTTTAAACACAGTGCTAATGGTCGCTTAATAGTCACGAGGACTGCGGGGCTGTAAATGATACCTGCCCTCAAAAAATGTCCTGGGGTAGGGAATAGGCAAGAAATTTCAACACATGACAAAGTTTTCAAGAAGTCAATATGAGAGGGAAGTTGTACTCATTCTTTAAAAAAAAAGGAAAAGAAAAAAAAAGACATGCCTAAAGCTCAGTATAAGGAATTATTAGCTGCATGCAAATCCCACGTCCACAAAGGTTTCAGCTCACACCAGTCAAATGACCATCAGCGAAAAGTCTACAAACTATAAATGCTGAAGAGGTTTTAGGGAACTGTGTACCTTCTAGCTGCTGATGGGGTGTAAAGTGCTAACAGCACTAATGAAAACTGAATGCAGCTGCTTTAAAAGGTAAAAATTGAGCTACCGTATGATGCGGCAGGGCACCTTCTGGGCCTATAACCTAAGACCACCAGAATCGGAAAGACAGAGGCAGGCAAATGTGCACTGCAGCAATATTGAAAGAGCCAAGACATGGAAGCAATAAAAAGCTCCATAAACAGATGAATGGACAAAGAAGAAGTGGTATATGTACAGAATGGAATATTAGCCACGAAAAAAAATAAAAGAATGGCATATGCAGCACCACGGATGAGCCTAGAGATAATCACACAACGTGAAGTAAGTCAGATTGCGAAAGACAAATGTTCTACGATATCACTTATGTTATCTGAAAATTCATAAAAATGAACATATTTCCATAGGGAAAGACGATCTCAGATGGAGAAGACAAACTTATGGTTAAGCCAAAGAAAAGGTGTGAGGAATGGACAAATTAGGATATTGGGGTTAACAAACATATACTAATACATATAAAATATATCATCCCCAAAGACCTATGGAATACCAAGAGTGGTCTATTCAACACTCTACAATAACCTACATGGAAAAGGACACAACGATCAATAGATATATGTATATGTGTACATGAACAAGATTCTGTGCAGCTAGAACAAAAGACATTTTAAAATCCAATTTGCTCTGATAAAAATGAAAACTTAAAGACACAAACAAGAATTAAGGAGGCTAAAACTTATGGGGGTTTGTCCTGACACATTCCACTCTAATCTGCAACCTAAAAGCACAACTTGCAGCAAGGTTCTGTTTCCCTAGCAAGCAGAGTTGCCAACGTAGAAATGCTGCCACCTTAAGGCCGTTTCCTCAAACAGCAGCTTTAAATCCACTGCTAATGGTCACTAATATTCACAAGGACTGCAGGGCTGTAAATGACTCATGCCCTCAAAAACTGTCCTGGGGTAGGGAATGGCCAAAAAAATCCAAACGCGGCAAATTTTTCAAGAAGGAAATTTGAAGTTGTAAGTTTAGCTGAATCTTAAAAAAAAAATGAAAAGGACATTGATCCACGCAAAACATCAGGAATTATTAGACGCATGCAAATCCAATCTACACAAACGTATCACCTCACACCAGTCAGAATGACCATCAGCAAAACGTCAACAAACAATAGATGTTGAAGAAGTTGTGGAGAATAGCGTAACCTCTCGGTCTAAGTGGGATGTAAACTGGTAACCGCCAATAATAGGAACAGAATGGCAGTGCGTTGAAAGGTAAAAATTGAGTCCCCATATGATCCGGAAGGCCCACTATTGGGCCTGTCACCTGTGAAAGCCAGAATCAAAAAGACACAGGATGGAACATCGTGTATTGCAGCAGTATTTACAATAGCCAAGACATGGAAGCAACAAAAATGTCCACCATCAGATGAATGGACGAAAAAGTGGTCCATGTACACAATGCAATATTAGACACAGAAAAGAATGAAACAATGCCATTTGCAGCACCATAGACGAGGCTACAGACAATCACACACCTTGAAGTAAGTCAGAAAGCGAGAGACACATATCCTATGATATCACGTATAGGTCTTATCTAAAAATTGATAGGAATGAACCTATTTCCACAGAGAGGGACACTCACGTGTTCAGAAAACAAGCTTGTGCTTAACCAAACGGAAAGGTGTGAGGAATGTATAACGGAGGATATTGGGTTTAACAGACATATGCTAATACTTATAAAATATATAATCATCAGACATACCGAATACCAAGAGAGGCCTACACAACATTCTGTAATAATCTCTACGGAACAGGATCCAAACATGAAAAGATATATGAATCAATGAAAGACATTCTGTACACCTAGAACAAACACAACATTGCAATCAAATTTGCTCTGAGAAAAATGAAAATTAAACTGAGAATATCAACAACAAATAAGTAGACATAGTTTCTGGGGGTTTGTCCTGGCACATTCCACTCTACTTTACAACCTACAAACAGGACTTCCAGGAAGGCTGTGTTGCCCTAGTAACCAGAGTTGGGAATATAGAAATGCTGCCCCCTTGTGGCCGTTTCCTGCAACAGCAGCTTTAAATGCAGAACTAATGGTCATGTGATATTCACAATTACTACAGGGCTGTAAAGGACACCTGCCCTCAAAAAATGTCCTGGTGCAGGTAATGGCCACAGGAATTCAGGGAACATGGCAAATTTTTCAAGGAAACAATTTGAAGAGGTGAGTTTCTCTGTTTTACTTAAAAAAAAAACGTAGATGAAAGCTCAATATCGGGAATTATTAGACGCATGCAAATCCAACCTACAAGAAGGTATCACCACCCAACACTCAAAATGCCATCAGTAAAAAGTCTACAAACAATAAATTCTGAAGGGGTTTTAGAGAACTGTGTACCCTCTAGTTGCTGGTGGCATGTAAACTGGTAACAGCCAGTAGTGAGAACAGAATGGAGGTGCGTTGAAAGGGAAAAATTTGAACCACCATATGATCTAGTAGGCCCACTGCTGGGCCTAATCCCTGAGAAGACCAGAATCCAAAAGACACAGGCTGGCAATCCTGCACTGCATCAATATTTAGCATTGCCAAGACTTGGAAGTAACCAAAATGTCCATCCACAGATGAATGCACAAAGAAGAAGTGGTCCATGTACACAATGCAATATTCGCCATGGAAAAGGATGAAACACTGCTCTTTGCAGCACCATAGATGAGCCTAGAGATAATCACAGAACATGAGGTAAGTCGGAAAGCAGCCGACAAATAACCTGTGATATCACTCCTAGCTGTTACCTAACAACTGACACGTATGAACATATTTCCACAGAGAAAGACTCTCACAGACTTAGAAAACAAACTATGGTTATCTAAAAGGAAAGGTGGGAGGAATGGACACATTAAGATTAGGGTTACCGTACGTATACAAATACATATTAAACACACGTATCAAAAAGACCGACCATATACCAAGGGAGGTCTACTGAACGCGCTGTAATAATTTACACGGGGGCTTGCCTGGTGGCACCGTGGTTAAGAATCCACCTGCCAATGCAGGGGACACAGGTTCGATCCCTGGTTCGGGAAGGTCCCACATGCAGCAGAGCAACTAAGCCCGTGCACCACAACTAATGAGCCTACGCTCTGGAGCCCATGAGCCATAACTACTGAGCCCATGCACCACAACTACTGAAGCCCACACGCCTAGAGCCCGTGCTCCGCAACAAGAGAAGCCACTGCAGTGAGAAGCCGGTGCACCGCAACGGAGAGTAGCCCCCGCTCACCGCAACTGGAGAAAGCCCACATGCAGCAACGAAGATCCAACTCAGCCAAAAATAAATAAATAAATAAAATAAATTTATTTTAAAAAATAATAGTAATTTACATGGGAAGAGGATCTGTACATGAGTAGATATATATAATGTTCAATTGAACCTGATTGTGCACACCCAGAACAAACACTATTCTGCTCATTACCCCAATTTAAAAAATTAAAACCACGAACAACAATTAATGAGACATAAAGTTATTGGGGTTTTCCCTGGCACATCCCATTCTAATTTACAACCTAGGAACACAACTTTCAGGAAGGCTCTGCTGCCCTAGTAACCAGACTTGGGAATGGAGAAATGCTGCCGCCTTGTGGCCGTTTCCCACAACAGCAGCTTTAAACACAGGGCTAAGGGTCACTTGAGATTCACAGTAATTGTAGGGCCGTAAATGACACGTGTCCTCAAAAAATGTCCTGGGGTAGGTAATGGCCAAGAAAGTTCACAACACGGAAAATTTTTCAAGAAAACAATTTGAAGAGGTAAGTGTTACTCACTCGGTTGTTCTAAAAAAAGAAGAACATGGATAAAAGCTCAATATCAGGAATTATTGGTTGGATGCAAATCCAAACTACAAAAAGATTTCACCACCCAATATTCAAAATGCCATCCGTAAAAAGTCTACAAACCATGCATGCTGACGGGTTGGGGGAGAAATGCATACCCACTATGCTGTTGGTTGGATGTAAACTGGTAACAGCTAATCATGAGAACAGAACGGAGCTGCGTTTAAAAGGTAAAAATTGAGCTACCATATCATGCGGCCGATCCCCTAATGGGCCTATACCCTAAGAAGACCAGAATGGGAAAGGCACAGACAGGCAAACATGCACTGCAGCAATATTTACAATAGCCAAGCCATGCAAGCAAACAAAATGTCCATCAACAGACAAATGGACAAAGAAGAAGTGGTGTACGTACCGAATGGAATAGTAGCCTCGGGAAAAAAATGAACAATGCCGTTTTCAGGACTACACATGAGCCTAGAAATAATCATAGTACGTTAAGTAAGTCAAAAAGGAATGACAAATATCCTATGATATCATTTATACGTGTTATCCATCCTAAGATTGCTCCCAATGAACATATTTCCACAGAAAAACACACTCACAGACTGATAAAACAAACTAATGGTTAACCAAAATGAAAGGTGGGAGGATGGATAAATTAGGATTATGGGGGTAGCATACATATACTAATGTATGTTAAATGTATATAAACATATAACATATAAACTATATGAATTATATAATCACCAATACATATAAAATATATCATGACAAAACACCTACCAAATACCAAGGGAGGTCTACTCAACATTCTGTAATAACATACATGGTAACAGGATCCGAAGATGAACAGACATATGTATGAATCATTGACCAGATTCTGTACAGCCAGACAATCACAACACTCTAATCAAATTTCCTCCGATAAGAAATATAAATTAAATTTAAAAAACGAACATAAGTAAGGAGACATAAACTTCTGGGGGCTTGTCCCAGCACATTCCACTCTAATTTACAACCGAGGAACACGACGTCCAGGAAGACTCTGTTGCCCTAGTAACAAGAGTTGAGAACGTAACAATGCTGCCGCCTTGTGGCTGTTTCCCACAACAGCAGCTTTAAACACAGTGCTAATGGTCGCTTAATAGTCACGAGGACTGCGGGGCTGTAAATGATACCTGCCCTCGAAAAATGTCCTGGGGTAGGGAATAGGCAAGAAATTTCAACACATGACAAAGTTTTCAAGAAGTCAATATGAGAGGGAAGTTGTACTCACTCTTTAAAAAAAAAGGAAAAGAAAAAAAAAGACATGCCTATAGCTCAGTATAAGGAATTATTAGCTGCATGCAAATCCCACGTCCACAAAGGTTTCAGCTCACACCAGTCAAATGACCATCAGCAAAGAGTCTACAAACTATAAATGCTGAAGAGGTTTTAGGGAACTGTGTACCTTCTAGCTGCTGATGGGGTGTAAAGTGCTAACAGCACTAATGAAAACTGAATGCAGCTGCTTTAAAAGGTAAAAATTGAGCTACCGTGTGATGCGGCAGGGCACCTTCTGGGCCTATAACCTAAGACCACCAGAATCGGAAAGACAGAGGCAGGCAAATGTGCACTGCAGCAATATTGAAAGAGCCAAGACATGGAAGCAAAAAAAAGCTCCATAAACAGATGAATGGACAAAGAAGAAGTGGTATATGTACAGAATGGAATATTAGCCACGAAAAAAAATAAAAGAATGGCATATGCAGCACCACGGATGAGCCTAGAGATAATCACACAACGTGAAGTAAGTCAGATTGCGAAAGACAAATGTTCTACGATATCACTTATGTTATCTGAAAATTCATAAAAATGAACATATTTCCATAGGGAAAGACGATCTCAGATGGAGAAGACAAACTTATGGTTAAGCCAAAGAAAAGGTGTGAGGAATGGACAAATTAGGATATTGGGGTTAACAAACATATACTAATACATATAAAATATATCATCCCCAAAGACCTATGGAATACCAAGAGTGGTCTATTCAACACTCTACAATAACCTACATGGAAAAGGACACAACGATCAATAGATATATGTATATGTGTACATGAACAAGATTCTGTGCAGCTAGAACAAAAGACATTTTAAAATCCAATTTGCTCTGATAAAAATGAAAACTTAAAGACACAAACAAGAATTAAGGAGGCTAAAACTTATGGGGGTTTGTCCTGACACATTCCACTCTAATCTGCAACCTAAAAGCACAACTTGCAGCAAGGTTCTGTTTCCCTAGCAAGCAGAGTTGCCAACGTAGAAATGCTGCCACCTTAAGGCCGTTTCCTCAAACAGCAGCTTTAAATCCACTGCTAATGGTCACTAATATTCACAAGGACTGCAGGGCTGTAAATGACTCATGCCCTCAAAAACTGTCCTGGGGTAGGGAATGGCCAAAAAAATCCAAACGCGGCAAATTTTTCAAGAAGGAAATTTGAAGTTGTAAGTTTAGCTGAATCTTAAAAAAAAAATGAAAAGGACATTGATCCACGCAAAACATCAGGAATTATTAGACGCATGCAAATCCAATCTACACAAACGTATCACCTCACACCAGTCAGAATGACCATCAGCAAAACGTCAACAAACAATAGATGTTGAAGAAGTTGTGGAGAATAGCGTAACCTCTCGGTCTAAGTGGGATGTAAACTGGTAACCGCCAATAATAGGAACAGAATGGCAGTGCGTTGAAAGGTAAAAATTGAGTCCCCATATGATCCGGAAGGCCCACTATTGGGCCTGTCACCTGTGAAAGCCAGAATCAAAAAGACACAGGATGGAACATCGTGTATTGCAGCAGTATTTACAATAGCCAAGACATGGAAGCAACAAAAATGTCCACCATCAGATGAATGGACGAAAAAGTGGTCCATGTACACAATGCAATATTAGACACAGAAAAGAATGAAACAATGCCGTTTGCAGCACCATAGACGAGGCTACAGACAATCACACACCTTGAAGTAAGTCAGAAAGCGAGAGACACATATCCTATGATATCACGTATAGGTCTTATCTAAAAATTGATAGGAATGAACCTATTTCCACAGAGAGGGACACTCACGTGTTCAGAAAACAAGCTTGTGCTTAACCAAACGGAAAGGTGTGAGGAATGTATAACGGAGGATATTGGGTTTAACAGACATATGCTAATACTTATAAAATATATAATCATCAGACATACCGAATACCAAGAGAGGTCTACACAACATTCTGTAATAATCTCTACGGAACAGGATCCAAACATGAAAAGATATATGAATCAATGAAAGACATTCTGTACACCTAGAACAAACACAACATTGCAATCAAATTTGCTCTGAGAAAAATGAAAATTAAACTGAGAATATCAACAACAAATAAGTAGACATAGTTTCTGGGGGTTTGTCCTGGCACATTCCACTCTACTTTACAACCTACAAACAGGACTTCCAGGAAGGCTGTGTTGCCCTAGTAACCAGAGTTGGGAATATAGAAATGCTGCCCCCTTGTGGCCGTTTCCTGCAACAGCAGCTTTAAATGCAGAACTAATGGTCATGTGATATTCACAATTACTACAGGGCTGTAAAGGACACCTGCCCTCAAAAAATGTCCTGGTGCAGGTAATGGCCACAGGAATTCAGGGAACATGGCAAATTTTTCAAGGAAACAATTTGAAGAGGTGAGTTTCTCTGTTTTACTTAAAAAAAAAACGTAGATGAAAGCTCAATATCGGGAATTATTAGACGCATGCAAATCCAACCTACAAGAAGGTATCACCACCCAACACTCAAAATGCCATCAGTAAAAAGTCTACAAACAATAAATTCTGAAGGGGTTTTAGAGAACTGTGTACCCTCTAGTTGCTGGTGGGATGTAAACTGGTAACAGCCAGTAGTGAGAACAGAATGGAGGTGCGTTGAAAGGGAAAAATTTGAACCACCATATGATCTAGTAGGCCCACTGCTGGGCCTAATCCCTGAGAAGACCAGAATCCAAAAGACACAGGCTGGCAATCCTGCACTGCATCAATATTTAGCATTGCCAAGACTTGGAAGTAACCAAAATGTCCATCCACAGATGAATGCACAAAGAAGAAGTGGTCCATGTACACAATGCAATATTCGCCATGGAAAAGGATGAAACACTGCTCTTTGCAGCACCATAGATGAGCCTAGAGATAATCACAGAACATGAGGTAAGTCGGAAAGCAGCCGACAAATAACCTGTGATATCACTCCTAGCTGTTACCTAACAACTGACACGTATGAACATATTTCCACAGAGAAAGACTCTCACAGACTTAGAAAACAAACTATGGTTATCTAAAAGGAAAGGTGGGAGGAATGGACACATTAAGATTAGGGTTACCGTACGTATACAAATACATATTAAACACACGTATCAAAAAGACCGACCATATACCAAGGGAGGTCTACTGAACGCGCTGTAATAATTTACACGGGGGCTTGCCTGGTGGCACCGTGGTTAAGAATCCACCTGCCAATGCAGGGGACACAGGTTCGATCCCTGGTTCGGGAAGGTCCCACATGCAGCAGAGCAACTAAGCCCGTGCACCACAACTAATGAGCCTACGCTCTGGAGCCCATGAGCCATAACTACTGAGCCCATGCACCACAACTACTGAAGCCCACACGCCTAGAGCCCGTGCTCCGCAACAAGAGAAGCCACTGCAGTGAGAAGCCGGTGCACCGCAACGGAGAGTAGCCCCCGCTCACCGCAACTGGAGAAAGCCCACATGCAGCAACGAAGATCCAACTCAGCCAAAAATAAATAAATAAATAAAATAAATTTATTTAAAAAAATAATAGTAATTTACATGGGAAGAGGATCTGTACATGAGTAGATATATATAATGTTCAATTGAACCTGATTGTGCACACCCAGAACAAACACTATTCTGCTCATTACCCCAATTTAAAAAATTAAAACCACGAACAACAATTAATGAGACATAAAGTTATTGGGGTTTTCCCTGGCACATCCCATTCTAATTTACAACCTAGGAACACAACTTTCAGGAAGGCTCTGCTGCCCTAGTAACCAGACTTGGGAATGGAGAAATGCTGCCGCCTTGTGGCCGTTTCCCACAACAGCAGCTTTAAACACAGGGCTAAGGGTCACTTGAGATTCACAGTAATTGTAGGGCCGTAAATGACACGTGTCCTCAAAAAATGTCCTGGGGTAGGTAATGGCCAAGAAAGTTCACAACACGGAAAATTTTTCAAGAAAACAATTTGAAGAGGTAAGTGTTACTCACTCGGTTGTTCTAAAAAAAGAAGAACATGGATAAAAGCTCAATATCAGGAATTATTGGTTGGATGCAAATCCAAACTACAAAAAGATTTCACCACCCAATATTCAAAATGCCATCCGTAAAAAGTCTACAAACCATGCATGCTGACGGGTTGGGGGAGAAATGCATACCCACTATGCTGTTGGTTGGATGTAAACTGGTAACAGCTAATCATGAGAACAGAACGGAGCTGCGTTTAAAAGGTAAAAATTGAGCTACCATATCATGCGGCCGATCCCCTAATGGGCCTATACCCTAAGAAGACCAGAATGGGAAAGGCACAGACAGGCAAACATGCACTGCAGCAATATTTACAATAGCCAAGCCATGCAAGCAAACAAAATGTCCATCAACAGACAAATGGACAAAGAAGAAGTGGTGTACGTACCGAATGGAATAGTAGCCTCGGGAAAAAAATGAACAATGCCGTTTTCAGGACTACACATGAGCCTAGAAATAATCATAGTACGTTAAGTAAGTCAAAAAGGAATGACAAATATCCTATGATATCATTTATACGTGTTATCCATCCTAAGATTGCTCCCAATGAACATATTTCCACAGAAAAACACACTCACAGACTGATAAAACAAACTAATGGTTAACCAAAATGAAAGGTGGGAGGATGGATAAATTAGGATTATGGGGGTAGCATACATATACTAATGTATGTTAAATGTATATAAACATATAACATATAAACTATATGAATTATATAATCACCAATACATATAAAATATATCATGACAAAACACCTACCAAATACCAAGGGAGGTCTACTCAACATTCTGTAATAACATACATGGTAACAGGATCCGAAGATGAACAGACATATGTATGAATCATTGACCAGATTCTGTACAGCCAGACAATCACAACACTCTAATCAAATTTCCTCCGATAAGAAATATAAATTAAATTTAAAAAACGAACATAAGTAAGGAGACATAAACTTCTGGGGGCTTGTCCCAGCACATTCCACTCTAATTTACAACCGAGGAACACGACGTCCAGGAAGACTCTGTTGCCCTAGTAACAAGAGTTGAGAACGTAACAATGCTGCCGCCTTGTGGCTGTTTCCCACAACAGCAGCTTTAAACACAGTGCTAATGGTCGCTTAATAGTCACGAGGACTGCGGGGCTGTAAATGATACCTGCCCTCGAAAAATGTCCTGGGGTAGGGAATAGGCAAGAAATTTCAACACATGACAAAGTTTTCAAGAAGTCAATATGAGAGGGAAGTTGTACTCACTCTTTAAAAAAAAAGGAAAAGAAAAAAAAAGACATGCCTATAGCTCAGTATAAGGAATTATTAGCTGCATGCAAATCCCACGTCCACAAAGGTTTCAGCTCACACCAGTCAAATGACCATCAGCAAAGAGTCTACAAACTATAAATGCTGAAGAGGTTTTAGGGAACTGTGTACCTTCTAGCTGCTGATGGGGTGTAAAGTGCTAACAGCACTAATGAAAACTGAATGCAGCTGCTTTAAAAGGTAAAAATTGAGCTACCGTGTGATGCGGCAGGGCACCTTCTGGGCCTATAACCTAAGACCACCAGAATCGGAAAGACAGAGGCAGGCAAATGTGCACTGCAGCAATATTGAAAGAGCCAAGACATGGAAGCAAAAAAAAGCTCCATAAACAGATGAATGGACAAAGAAGAAGTGGTATATGTACAGAATGGAATATTAGCCACGAAAAAAAATAAAAGAATGGCATATGCAGCACCACGGATGAGCCTAGAGATAATCACACAACGTGAAGTAAGTCAGATTGCGAAAGACAAATGTTCTACGATATCACTTATGTTATCTGAAAATTCATAAAAATGAACATATTTCCATAGGGAAAGACGATCTCAGATGGAGAAGACAAACTTATGGTTAAGCCAAAGAAAAGGTGTGAGGAATGGACAAATTAGGATATTGGGGTTAACAAACATATACTAATACATATAAAATATATCATCCCCAAAGACCTATGGAATACCAAGAGTGGTCTATTCAACACTCTACAATAACCTACATGGAAAAGGACACAACGATCAATAGATATATGTATATGTGTACATGAACAAGATTCTGTGCAGCTAGAACAAAAGACATTTTAAAATCCAATTTGCTCTGATAAAAATGAAAACTTAAAGACACAAACAAGAATTAAGGAGGCTAAAACTTATGGGGGTTTGTCCTGACACATTCCACTCTAATCTGCAACCTAAAAGCACAACTTGCAGCAAGGTTCTGTTTCCCTAGCAAGCAGAGTTGCCAACGTAGAAATGCTGCCACCTTAAGGCCGTTTCCTCAAACAGCAGCTTTAAATCCACTGCTAATGGTCACTAATATTCACAAGGACTGCAGGGCTGTAAATGACTCATGCCCTCAAAAACTGTCCTGGGGTAGGGAATGGCCAAAAAAATCCAAACGCGGCAAATTTTTCAAGAAGGAAATTTGAAGTTGTAAGTTTAGCTGAATCTTAAAAAAAAAATGAAAAGGACATTGATCCACGCAAAACATCAGGAATTATTAGACGCATGCAAATCCAATCTACACAAACGTATCACCTCACACCAGTCAGAATGACCATCAGCAAAACGTCAACAAACAATAGATGTTGAAGAAGTTGTGGAGAATAGCGTAACCTCTCGGTCTAAGTGGGATGTAAACTGGTAACCGCCAATAATAGGAACAGAATGGCAGTGCGTTGAAAGGTAAAAATTGAGTCCCCATATGATCCGGAAGGCCCACTATTGGGCCTGTCACCTGTGAAAGCCAGAATCAAAAAGACACAGGATGGAACATCGTGTATTGCAGCAGTATTTACAATAGCCAAGACATGGAAGCAACAAAAATGTCCACCATCAGATGAATGGACGAAAAAGTGGTCCATGTACACAATGCAATATTAGACACAGAAAAGAATGAAACAATGCCGTTTGCAGCACCATAGACGAGGCTACAGACAATCACACACCTTGAAGTAAGTCAGAAAGCGAGAGACACATATCCTATGATATCACGTATAGGTCTTATCTAAAAATTGATAGGAATGAACCTATTTCCACAGAGAGGGACACTCACGTGTTCAGAAAACAAGCTTGTGCTTAACCAAACGGAAAGGTGTGAGGAATGTATAACGGAGGATATTGGGTTTAACAGACATATGCTAATACTTATAAAATATATAATCATCAGACATACCGAATACCAAGAGAGGTCTACACAACATTCTGTAATAATCTCTACGGAACAGGATCCAAACATGAAAAGATATATGAATCAATGAAAGACATTCTGTACACCTAGAACAAACACAACATTGCAATCAAATTTGCTCTGAGAAAAATGAAAATTAAACTGAGAATATCAACAACAAATAAGTAGACATAGTTTCTGGGGGTTTGTCCTGGCACATTCCACTCTACTTTACAACCTACAAACAGGACTTCCAGGAAGGCTGTGTTGCCCTAGTAACCAGAGTTGGGAATATAGAAATGCTGCCCCCTTGTGGCCGTTTCCTGCAACAGCAGCTTTAAATGCAGAACTAATGGTCATGTGATATTCACAATTACTACAGGGCTGTAAAGGACACCTGCCCTCAAAAAATGTCCTGGTGCAGGTAATGGCCACAGGAATTCAGGGAACATGGCAAATTTTTCAAGGAAACAATTTGAAGAGGTGAGTTTCTCTGTTTTACTTAAAAAAAAAACGTAGATGAAAGCTCAATATCGGGAATTATTAGACGCATGCAAATCCAACCTACAAGAAGGTATCACCACCCAACACTCAAAATGCCATCAGTAAAAAGTCTACAAACAATAAATTCTGAAGGGGTTTTAGAGAACTGTGTACCCTCTAGTTGCTGGTGGGATGTAAACTGGTAACAGCCAGTAGTGAGAACAGAATGGAGGTGCGTTGAAAGGGAAAAATTTGAACCACCATATGATCTAGTAGGCCCACTGCTGGGCCTAATCCCTGAGAAGACCAGAATCCAAAAGACACAGGCTGGCAATCCTGCACTGCATCAATATTTAGCATTGCCAAGACTTGGAAGTAACCAAAATGTCCATCCACAGATGAATGCACAAAGAAGAAGTGGTCCATGTACACAATGCAATATTCGCCATGGAAAAGGATGAAACACTGCTCTTTGCAGCACCATAGATGAGCCTAGAGATAATCACAGAACATGAGGTAAGTCGGAAAGCAGCCGACAAATAACCTGTGATATCACTCCTAGCTGTTACCTAACAACTGACACGTATGAACATATTTCCACAGAGAAAGACTCTCACAGACTTAGAAAACAAACTATGGTTATCTAAAAGGAAAGGTGGGAGGAATGGACACATTAAGATTAGGGTTACCGTACGTATACAAATACATATTAAACACACGTATCAAAAAGACCGACCATATACCAAGGGAGGTCTACTGAACGCGCTGTAATAATTTACACGGGGGCTTGCCTGGTGGCACCGTGGTTAAGAATCCACCTGCCAATGCAGGGGACACAGGTTCGATCCCTGGTTCGGGAAGGTCCCACATGCAGCAGAGCAACTAAGCCCGTGCACCACAACTAATGAGCCTACGCTCTGGAGCCCATGAGCCATAACTACTGAGCCCATGCACCACAACTACTGAAGCCCACACGCCTAGAGCCCGTGCTCCGCAACAAGAGAAGCCACTGCAGTGAGAAGCCGGTGCACCGCAACGGAGAGTAGCCCCCGCTCACCGCAACTGGAGAAAGCCCACATGCAGCAACGAAGATCCAACTCAGCCAAAAATAAATAAATAAATAAAATAAATTTATTTAAAAAAATAATAGTAATTTACATGGGAAGAGGATCTGTACATGAGTAGATATATATAATGTTCAATTGAACCTGATTGTGCACACCCAGAACAAACACTATTCTGCTCATTACCCCAATTTAAAAAATTAAAACCACGAACAACAATTAATGAGACATAAAGTTATTGGGGTTTTCCCTGGCACATCCCATTCTAATTTACAACCTAGGAACACAACTTTCAGGAAGGCTCTGCTGCCCTAGTAACCAGACTTGGGAATGGAGAAATGCTGCCGCCTTGTGGCCGTTTCCCACAACAGCAGCTTTAAACACAGGGCTAAGGGTCACTTGAGATTCACAGTAATTGTAGGGCCGTAAATGACACGTGTCCTCAAAAAATGTCCTGGGGTAGGTAATGGCCAAGAAAGTTCACAACACGGAAAATTTTTCAAGAAAACAATTTGAAGAGGTAAGTGTTACTCACTCGGTTGTTCTAAAAAAAGAAGAACATGGATAAAAGCTCAATATCAGGAATTATTGGTTGGATGCAAATCCAAACTACAAAAAGATTTCACCACCCAATATTCAAAATGCCATCCGTAAAAAGTCTACAAACCATGCATGCTGACGGGTTGGGGGAGAAATGCATACCCACTATGCTGTTGGTTGGATGTAAACTGGTAACAGCTAATCATGAGAACAGAACGGAGCTGCGTTTAAAAGGTAAAAATTGAGCTACCATATCATGCGGCCGATCCCCTAATGGGCCTATACCCTAAGAAGACCAGAATGGGAAAGGCACAGACAGGCAAACATGCACTGCAGCAATATTTACAATAGCCAAGCCATGCAAGCAAACAAAATGTCCATCAACAGACAAATGGACAAAGAAGAAGTGGTGTACGTACCGAATGGAATAGTAGCCTCGGGAAAAAAATGAACAATGCCGTTTTCAGGACTACACATGAGCCTAGAAATAATCATAGTACGTTAAGTAAGTCAAAAAGGAATGACAAATATCCTATGATATCATTTATACGTGTTATCCATCCTAAGATTGCTCCCAATGAACATATTTCCACAGAAAAACACACTCAAAGACTGATAAAACAAACTAATGGTTAACCAAAATGAAAGGTGGGAGGATGGATAAATTAGGATTATGGGGGTAGCATACATATACTAATGTATGTTAAATGTATATAAACATATAACATATAAACTATATGAATTATATAATCACCAATACATATAAAATATATCATGACAAAACACCTACCAAATACCAAGGGAGGTCTACTCAACATTCTGTAATAACATACATGGTAACAGGATCCGAAGATGAACAGACATATGTATGAATCATTGACCAGATTCTGTACAGCCAGACAATCACAACACTCTAATCAAATTTCCTCCGATAAGAAATATAAATTAAATTTAAAAAACGAACATAAGTAAGGAGACATAAACTTCTGGGGGCTTGTCCCAGCACATTCCACTCTAATTTACAACCGAGGAACACGACGTCCAGGAAGACTCTGTTGCCCTAGTAACAAGAGTTGAGAACGTAACAATGCTGCCGCCTTGTGGCTGTTTCCCACAACAGCAGCTTTAAACACAGTGCTAATGGTCGCTTAATAGTCACGAGGACTGCGGGGCTGTAAATGATACCTGCCCTCGAAAAATGTCCTGGGGTAGGGAATAGGCAAGAAATTTCAACACATGACAAAGTTTTCAAGAAGTCAATATGAGAGGGAAGTTGTACTCACTCTTTAAAAAAAAAGGAAAAGAAAAAAAAAGACATGCCTATAGCTCAGTATAAGGAATTATTAGCTGCATGCAAATCCCACGTCCACAAAGGTTTCAGCTCACACCAGTCAAATGACCATCAGCAAAGAGTCTACAAACTATAAATGCTGAAGAGGTTTTAGGGAACTGTGTACCTTCTAGCTGCTGATGGGGTGTAAAGTGCTAACAGCACTAATGAAAACTGAATGCAGCTGCTTTAAAAGGTAAAAATTGAGCTACCGTGTGATGCGGCAGGGCACCTTCTGGGCCTATAACCTAAGACCACCAGAATCGGAAAGACAGAGGCAGGCAAATGTGCACTGCAGCAATATTGAAAGAGCCAAGACATGGAAGCAAAAAAAAGCTCCATAAACAGATGAATGGACAAAGAAGAAGTGGTATATGTACAGAATGGAATATTAGCCACGAAAAAAAATAAAAGAATGGCATATGCAGCACCACGGATGAGCCTAGAGATAATCACACAACGTGAAGTAAGTCAGATTGCGAAAGACAAATGTTCTACGATATCACTTATGTTATCTGAAAATTCATAAAAATGAACATATTTCCATAGGGAAAGACAATCTCAGATGGAGAAGACAAACTTATGGTTAAGCCAAAGAAAAGGTGTGAGGAATGGACAAATTAGGATATTGGGGTTAACAAACATATACTAATACATATAAAATATATCATCCCCAAAGACCTATGGAATACCAAGAGTGGTCTATTCAACACTCTACAATAACCTACATGGAAAAGGACACAACGATCAATAGATATATGTATATGTGTACATGAACAAGATTCTGTGCAGCTAGAACAAAAGACATTTTAAAATCCAATTTGCTCTGATAAAAATGAAAACTTAAAGACACAAACAAGAATTAAGGAGGCTAAAACTTATGGGGGTTTGTCCTGACACATTCCACTCTAATCTGCAACCTAAAAGCACAACTTGCAGCAAGGTTCTGTTTCCCTAGCAAGCAGAGTTGCCAACGTAGAAATGCTGCCACCTTAAGGCCGTTTCCTCAAACAGCAGCTTTAAATCCACTGCTAATGGTCACTAATATTCACAAGGACTGCAGGGCTGTAAATGACTCATGCCCTCAAAAACTGTCCTGGGGTAGGGAATGGCCAAAAAAATCCAAACGCGGCAAATTTTTCAAGAAGGAAATTTGAAGTTGTAAGTTTAGCTGAATCTTAAAAAAAAAATGAAAAGGACATTGATCCACGCAAAACATCAGGAATTATTAGACGCATGCAAATCCAATCTACACAAACGTATCACCTCACACCAGTCAGAATGACCATCAGCAAAACGTCAACAAACAATAGATGTTGAAGAAGTTGTGGAGAATAGCGTAACCTCTCGGTCTAAGTGGGATGTAAACTGGTAACCGCCAATAATAGGAACAGAATGGCAGTGCGTTGAAAGGTAAAAATTGAGTCCCCATATGATCCGGAAGGCCCACTATTGGGCCTGTCACCTGTGAAAGCCAGAATCAAAAAGACACAGGATGGAACATCGTGTATTGCAGCAGTATTTACAATAGCCAAGACATGGAAGCAACAAAAATGTCCACCATCAGATGAATGGACGAAAAAGTGGTCCATGTACACAATGCAATATTAGACACAGAAAAGAATGAAACAATGCCGTTTGCAGCACCATAGACGAGGCTACAGACAATCACGCACCTTGAAGTAAGTCAGAAAGCGAGAGACACATATCCTATGATATCACGTATAGGTCTTATCTAAAAATTGATAGGAATGAACCTATTTCCACAGAGAGGGACACTCACGTGTTCAGAAAACAAGCTTGTGCTTAACCAAACGGAAAGGTGTGAGGAATGTATAACGGAGGATATTGGGTTTAACAGACATATGCTAATACTTATAAAATATATAATCATCAGACATACCGAATACCAAGAGAGGCCTACACAACATTCTGTAATAATCTCTACGGAACAGGATCCAAACATGAAAAGATATATGAATCAATGAAAGACATTCTGTACACCTAGAACAAACACAACATTGCAATCAAATTTGCTCTGAGAAAAATGAAAATTAAACTGAGAATATCAACAACAAATAAGTAGACATAGTTTCTGGGGGTTTGTCCTGGCACATTCCACTCTACTTTACAACCTACAAACAGGACTTCCAGGAAGGCTGTGTTGCCCTAGTAACCAGAGTTGGGAATATAGAAATGCTGCCCCCTTGTGGCCGTTTCCTGCAACAGCAGCTTTAAATGCAGAACTAATGGTCATGTGATATTCACAATTACTACAGGGCTGTAAAGGACACCTGCCCTCAAAAAATGTCCTGGTGCAGGTAATGGCCACAGGAATTCAGGGAACATGGCAAATTTTTCAAGGAAACAATTTGAAGAGGTGAGTTTCTCTGTTTTACTTAAAAAAAAAACGTAGATGAAAGCTCAATATCGGGAATTATTAGACGCATGCAAATCCAACCTACAAGAAGGTATCACCACCCAACACTCAAAATGCCATCAGTAAAAAGTCTACAAACAATAAATTCTGAAGGGGTTTTAGAGAACTGTGTACCCTCTAGTTGCTGGTGGCATGTAAACTGGTAACAGCCAGTAGTGAGAACAGAATGGAGGTGCGTTGAAAGGGAAAAATTTGAACCACCATATGATCTAGTAGGCCCACTGCTGGGCCTAATCCCTGAGAAGACCAGAATCCAAAAGACACAGGCTGGCAATCCTGCACTGCATCAATATTTAGCATTGCCAAGACTTGGAAGTAACCAAAATGTCCATCCACAGATGAATGCACAAAGAAGAAGTGGTCCATGTACACAATGCAATATTCGCCATGGAAAAGGATGAAACACTGCTCTTTGCAGCACCATAGATGAGCCTAGAGATAATCACAGAACATGAGGTAAGTCGGAAAGCAGCCGACAAATAACCTGTGATATCACTCCTAGCTGTTACCTAACAACTGACACGTATGAACATATTTCCACAGAGAAAGACTCTCACAGACTTAGAAAACAAACTATGGTTATCTAAAAGGAAAGGTGGGAGGAATGGACACATTAAGATTAGGGTTACCGTACGTATACAAATACATATTAAACACACGTATCAAAAAGACCGACCATATACCAAGGGAGGTCTACTGAACGCGCTGTAATAATTTACACGGGGGCTTGCCTGGTGGCACCGTGGTTAAGAATCCACCTGCCAATGCAGGGGACACAGGTTCGATCCCTGGTTCGGGAAGGTCCCACATGCAGCAGAGCAACTAAGCCCGTGCACCACAACTAATGAGCCTACGCTCTGGAGCCCATGAGCCATAACTACTGAGCCCATGCACCACAACTACTGAAGCCCACACGCCTAGAGCCCGTGCTCCGCAACAAGAGAAGCCACTGCAGTGAGAAGCCGGTGCACCGCAACGGAGAGTAGCCCCCGCTCACCGCAACTGGAGAAAGCCCACATGCAGCAACGAAGATCCAACTCAGCCAAAAATAAATAAATAAATAAAATAAATTTATTTAAAAAAATAATAGTAATTTACATGGGAAGAGGATCTGTACATGAGTAGATATATATAATGTTCAATTGAACCTGATTGTGCACACCCAGAACAAACACTATTCTGCTCATTACCCCAATTTAAAAAATTAAAACCACGAACAACAATTAATGAGACATAAAGTTATTGGGGTTTTCCCTGGCACATCCCATTCTAATTTACAACCTAGGAACACAACTTTCAGGAAGGCTCTGCTGCCCTAGTAACCAGACTTGGGAATGGAGAAATGCTGCCGCCTTGTGGCCGTTTCCCACAACAGCAGCTTTAAACACAGGGCTAAGGGTCACTTGAGATTCACAGTAATTGTAGGGCCGTAAATGACACGTGTCCTCAAAAAATGTCCTGGGGTAGGTAATGGCCAAGAAAGTTCACAACACGGAAAATTTTTCAAGAAAACAATTTGAAGAGGTAAGTGTTACTCACTCGGTTGTTCTAAAAAAAGAAGAACATGGATAAAAGCTCAATATCAGGAATTATTGGTTGGATGCAAATCCAAACTACAAAAAGATTTCACCACCCAATATTCAAAATGCCATCCGTAAAAAGTCTACAAACCATGCATGCTGACGGATTGGGGGAGAAATGCATACCCACTATGCTGTTGGTTGGATGTAAACTGGTAACAGCTAATCATGAGAACAGAACGGAGCTGCGTTTAAAAGGTAAAAATTGAGCTACCATATCATGCGGCCGATCCCCTAATGGGCCTATACCCTAAGAAGACCAGAATGGGAAAGGCACAGACAGGCAAACATGCACTGCAGCAATATTTACAATAGCCAAGCCATGCAAGCAAACAAAATGTCCATCAACAGACAAATGGACAAAGAAGAAGTGGTGTACGTACCGAATGGAATAGTAGCCTCGGGAAAAAAATGAACAATGCCGTTTTCAGGACTACACATGAGCCTAGAAATAATCATAGTACGTTAAGTAAGTCAAAAAGGAATGACAAATATCCTATGATATCATTTATACGTGTTATCCATCCTAAGATTGCTCCCAATGAACATATTTCCACAGAAAAACACACTCACAGACTGATAAAACAAACTAATGGTTAACCAAAATGAAAGGTGGGAGGATGGATAAATTAGGATTATGGGGGTAGCATACATATACTAATGTATGTTAAATGTATATAAACATATAACATATAAACTATATGAATTATATAATCACCAATACATATAAAATATATCATGACAAAACACCTACCAAATACCAAGGGAGGTCTCCTCAACATTCTGTAATAACATACATGCTAACAGGATCCGAAGATGAACAGACATATGTATGAATCATTGACCAGATTCTGTACAGCCAGACAATCACAACACTCTAATCAAATTTCCTCCGATAAGAAATATAAATTAAATTTAAAAAACGAACATAAGTAAGGAGACATAAACTTCTGGGGGCTTGTCCCAGCACATTCCACTCTAATTTACAACCGAGGAACACGACGTCCAGGAAGACTCTGTTGCCCTAGTAACAAGAGTTGAGAACGTAACAATGCTGCCGCCTTGTGGCTGTTTCCCACAACAGCAGCTTTAAACACAGTGCTAATGGTCGCTTAATAGTCACGAGGACTGCGGGGCTGTAAATGATACCTGCCCTCGAAAAATGTCCTGGGGTAGGGAATAGGCAAGAAATTTCAACACATGACAAAGTTTTCAAGAAGTCAATATGAGAGGGAAGTTGTACTCACTCTTTAAAAAAAAAGGAAAAGAAAAAAAAAGACATGCCTATAGCTCAGTATAAGGAATTATTAGCTGCATGCAAATCCCACGTCCACAAAGGTTTCAGCTCACACCAGTCAAATGACCATCAGCAAAGAGTCTACAAACTATAAATGCTGAAGAGGTTTTAGGGAACTGTGTACCTTCTAGCTGCTGATGGGGTGTAAAGTGCTAACAGCACTAATGAAAACTGAATGCAGCTGCTTTAAAAGGTAAAAATTGAGCTACCGTGTGATGCGGCAGGGCACCTTCTGGGCCTATAACCTAAGACCACCAGAATCGGAAAGACAGAGGCAGGCAAATGTGCACTGCAGCAATATTGAAAGAGCCAAGACATGGAAGCAAAAAAAAGCTCCATAAACAGATGAATGGACAAAGAAGAAGTGGTATATGTACAGAATGGAATATTAGCCACGAAAAAAAATAAAAGAATGGCATATGCAGCACCACGGATGAGCCTAGAGATAATCACACAACGTGAAGTAAGTCAGATTGCGAAAGACAAATGTTCTACGATATCACTTATGTTATCTGAAAATTCATAAAAATGAACATATTTCCATAGGGAAAGACGATCTCAGATGGAGAAGACAAACTTATGGTTAAGCCAAAGAAAAGGTGTGAGGAATGGACAAATTAGGATATTGGGGTTAACAAACATATACTAATACATATAAAATATATCATCCCCAAAGACCTATGGAATACCAAGAGTGGTCTATTCAACACTCTACAATAACCTACATGGAAAAGGACACAACGATCAATAGATATATGTATATGTGTACATGAACAAGATTCTGTGCAGCTAGAACAAAAGACATTTTAAAATCCAATTTGCTCTGATAAAAATGAAAACTTAAAGACACAAACAAGAATTAAGGAGGCTAAAACTTATGGGGGTTTGTCCTGACACATTCCACTCTAATCTGCAACCTAAAAGCACAACTTGCAGCAAGGTTCTGTTTCCCTAGCAAGCAGAGTTGCCAACGTAGAAATGCTGCCACCTTAAGGCCGTTTCCTCAAACAGCAGCTTTAAATCCACTGCTAATGGTCACTAATATTCACAAGGACTGCAGGGCTGTAAATGACTCATGCCCTCAAAAACTGTCCTGGGGTAGGGAATGGCCAAAAAAATCCAAACGCGGCAAATTTTTCAAGAAGGAAATTTGAAGTTGTAAGTTTAGCTGAATCTTAAAAAAAAAATGAAAAGGACATTGATCCACGCAAAACATCAGGAATTATTAGACGCATGCAAATCCAATCTACACAAACGTATCACCTCACACCAGTCAGAATGACCATCAGCAAAACGTCAACAAACAATAGATGTTGAAGAAGTTGTGGAGAATAGCGTAACCTCTCGGTCTAAGTGGGATGTAAACTGGTAACCGCCAATAATAGGAACAGAATGGCAGTGCGTTGAAAGGTAAAAATTGAGTCCCCATATGATCCGGAAGGCCCACTATTGGGCCTGTCACCTGTGAAAGCCAGAATCAAAAAGACACAGGATGGAACATCGTGTATTGCAGCAGTATTTACAATAGCCAAGACATGGAAGCAACAAAAATGTCCACCATCAGATGAATGGACGAAAAAGTGGTCCATGTACACAATGCAATATTAGACACAGAAAAGAATGAAACAATGCCGTTTGCAGCACCATAGACGAGGCTACAGACAATCACGCACCTTGAAGTAAGTCAGAAAGCGAGAGACACATATCCTATGATATCACGTATAGGTCTTATCTAAAAATTGATAGGAATGAACCTATTTCCACAGAGAGGGACACTCACGTGTTCAGAAAACAAGCTTGTGCTTAACCAAACGGAAAGGTGTGAGGAATGTATAACGGAGGATATTGGGTTTAACAGACATATGCTAATACTTATAAAATATATAATCATCAGACATACCGAATACCAAGAGAGGTCTACACAACATTCTGTAATAATCTCTACGGAACAGGATCCAAACATGAAAAGATATATGAATCAATGAAAGACATTCTGTACACCTAGAACAAACACAACATTGCAATCAAATTTGCTCTGAGAAAAATGAAAATTAAACTGAGAATATCAACAACAAATAAGTAGACATAGTTTCTGGGGGTTTGTCCTGGCACATTCCACTCTACTTTACAACCTACAAACAGGACTTCCAGGAAGGCTGTGTTGCCCTAGTAACCAGAGTTGGGAATATAGAAATGCTGCCCCCTTGTGGCCGTTTCCTGCAACAGCAGCTTTAAATGCAGAACTAATGGTCATGTGATATTCACAATTACTACAGGGCTGTAAAGGACACCTGCCCTCAAAAAATGTCCTGGTGCAGGTAATGGCCACAGGAATTCAGGGAACATGGCAAATTTTTCAAGGAAACAATTTGAAGAGGTGAGTTTCTCTGTTTTACTTAAAAAAAAAACGTAGATGAAAGCTCAATATCGGGAATTATTAGACGCATGCAAATCCAACCTACAAGAAGGTATCACCACCCAACACTCAAAATGCCATCAGTAAAAAGTCTACAAACAATAAATTCTGAAGGGGTTTTAGAGAACTGTGTACCCTCTAGTTGCTGGTGGCATGTAAACTGGTAACAGCCAGTAGTGAGAACAGAATGGAGGTGCGTTGAAAGGGAAAAATTTGAACCACCATATGATCTAGTAGGCCCACTGCTGGGCCTAATCCCTGAGAAGACCAGAATCCAAAAGACACAGGCTGGCAATCCTGCACTGCATCAATATTTAGCATTGCCAAGACTTGGAAGTAACCAAAATGTCCATCCACAGATGAATGCACAAAGAAGAAGTGGTCCATGTACACAATGCAATATTCGCCATGGAAAAGGATGAAACACTGCTCTTTGCAGCACCATAGATGAGCCTAGAGATAATCACAGAACATGAGGTAAGTCGGAAAGCAGCCGACAAATAACCTGTGATATCACTCCTAGCTGTTACCTAACAACTGACACGTATGAACATATTTCCACAGAGAAAGACTCTCACAGACTTAGAAAACAAACTATGGTTATCTAAAAGGAAAGGTGGGAGGAATGGACACATTAAGATTAGGGTTACCGTACGTATACAAATACATATTAAACACACGTATCAAAAAGACCGACCATATACCAAGGGAGGTCTACTGAACGCGCTGTAATAATTTACACGGGGGCTTGCCTGGTGGCACCATGGTTAAGAATCCACCTGCCAATGCAGGGGACACAGGTTTGATCCCTGGTTCGGGAAGGTCCCACATGCAGCAGAGCAACTAAGCCCGTGCACCACAACTAATGAGCCTACGCTCTGGAGCCCATGAGCCATAACTACTGAGCCCATGCACCACAACTACTGAAGCCCACACGCCTAGAGCCCGTGCTCCGCAACAAGAGAAGCCACTGCAGTGAGAAGCCGGTGCACCGCAACGGAGAGTAGCCCCCGCTCACCGCAACTGGAGAAAGCCCACATGCAGCAACGAAGATCCAACTCAGCCAAAAATAAATAAATAAATAAAATAAATTTATTTAAAAAAATAATAGTAATTTACATGGGAAGAGGATCTGTACATGAGTAGATATATATAATGTTCCATTGAACCTGATTGTGCACACCCAGAACAAACACTATTCTGCTCATTACCCCAATTTAAAAAATTAAAACCACGAACAACAATTAATGAGACATAAAGTTATTGGGGTTTTCCCTGGCACATCCCATTCTAATTTACAACCTAGGAACACAACTTTCAGGAAGGCTCTGCTGCCCTAGTAACCAGACTTGGGAATGGAGAAATGCTGCCGCCTTGTGGCCGTTTCCCACAACAGCAGCTTTAAACACAGGGCTAAGGGTCACTTGAGATTCACAGTAATTGTAGGGCCGTAAATGACACGTGTCCTCAAAAAATGTCCTGGGGTAGGTAATGGCCAAGAAAGTTCACAACACGGAAAATTTTTCAAGAAAACAATTTGAAGAGGTAAGTGTTACTCACTCGGTTGTTTTAAAAAAAGAAGAACATGGATAAAAGCTCAATATCAGGAATTATTGGTTGGATGCAAATCCAAACTACAAAAAGATTTCACCACCCAATATTCAAAATGCCATCCGTAAAAAGTCTACAAACCATGCATGCTGACGGGTTGGGGGAGAAATGCATACCCACTATGCTGTTGGTTGGATGTAAACTGGTAACAGCTAATCATGAGAACAGAACGGAGCTGCGTTTAAAAGGTAAAAATTGAGCTACCATATCATGCGGCCGATCCCCTAATGGGCCTATACCCTAAGAAGACCAGAATGGGAAAGGCACAGACAGGCAAACATGCACTGCAGCAATATTTACAATAGCCAAGCCATGCAAGCAAACAAAATGTCCATCAACAGACAAATGGACAAAGAAGAAGTGGTGTACGTACCGAATGGAATAGTAGCCTCGGGAAAAAAATGAACAATGCCGTTTTCAGGACTACACATGAGCCTAGAAATAATCATAGTACGTTAAGTAAGTCAAAAAGGAATGACAAATATCCTATGATATCATTTATACGTGTTATCCATCCTAAGATTGCTCCCAATGAACATATTTCCACAGAAAAACACACTCACAGACTGATAAAACAAACTAATGGTTAACCAAAATGAAAGGTGGGAGGATGGATAAATTAGGATTATGGGGGTAGCATACATATACTAATGTATGTTAAATGTATATAAACATATAACATATAAACTATATGAATTATATAATCACCAATACATATAAAATATATCATGACAAAACACCTACCAAATACCAAGGGAGGTCTACTCAACATTCTGTAATAACATACATGGTAACAGGATCCGAAGATGAACAGACATATGTATGAATCATTGACCAGATTCTGTACAGCCAGACAATCACAACACTCTAATCAAATTTCCTCCGATAAGAAATATAAATTAAATTTAAAAAACGAACATAAGTAAGGAGACATAAACTTCTGGGGGCTTGTCCCAGCACATTCCACTCTAATTTACAACCGAGGAACACGACGTCCAGGAAGACTCTGTTGCCCTAGTAACAAGAGTTGAGAACGTAACAATGCTGCCGCCTTGTGGCTGTTTCCCACAACAGCAGCTTTAAACACAGTGCTAATGGTCGCTTAATAGTCACGAGGACTGCGGGGCTGTAAATGATACCTGCCCTCGAAAAATGTCCTGGGGTAGGGAATAGGCAAGAAATTTCAACACATGACAAAGTTTTCAAGAAGTCAATATGAGAGGGAAGTTGTACTCACTCTTTAAAAAAAAAGGAAAAGGAAAAAAAAGACATGCCTATAGCTCAGTATAAGGAATTATTAGCTGCATGCAAATCCCACGTCCACAAAGGTTTCAGCTCACACCAGTCAAATGACCATCAGCAAAGAGTCTACAAACTATAAATGCTGAAGAGGTTTTAGGGAACTGTGTACCTTCTAGCTGCTGATGGGGTGTAAAGTGCTAACAGCACTAATGAAAACTGAATGCAGCTGCTTTAAAAGGTAAAAATTGAGCTACCGTGTGATGCGGCAGGGCACCTTCTGGGCCTATAACCTAAGACCACCAGAATCGGAAAGACAGAGGCAGGCAAATGTGCACTGCAGCAATATTGAAAGAGCCAAGACATGGAAGCAAAAAAAAGCTCCATAAACAGATGAATGGACAAAGAAGAAGTGGTATATGTACAGAATGGAATATTAGCCACGAAAAAAAATAAAAGAATGGCATATGCAGCACCACGGATGAGCCTAGAGATAATCACACAACGTGAAGTAAGTCAGATTGCGAAAGACAAATGTTCTACGATATCACTTATGTTATCTGAAAATTCATAAAAATGAACATATTTCCATAGGGAAAGACGATCTCAGATGGAGAAGACAAACTTATGGTTAAGCCAAAGAAAAGGTGTGAGGAATGGACAAATTAGGATATTGGGGTTAACAAACATATACTAATACATATAAAATATATCATCCCCAAAGACCTATGGAATACCAAGAGTGGTCTATTCAACACTCTACAATAACCTACATGGAAAAGGACACAACGATCAATAGATATATGTATATGTGTACATGAACAAGATTCTGTGCAGCTAGAACAAAAGACATTTTAAAATCCAATTTGCTCTGATAAAAATGAAAACTTAAAGACACAAACAAGAATTAAGGAGGCTAAAACTTATGGGGGTTTGTCCTGACACATTCCACTCTAATCTGCAACCTAAAAGCACAACTTGCAGCAAGGTTCTGTTTCCCTAGCAAGCAGAGTTGCCAACGTAGAAATGCTGCCACCTTAAGGCCGTTTCCTCAAACAGCAGCTTTAAATCCACTGCTAATGGTCACTAATATTCACAAGGACTGCAGGGCTGTAAATGACTCATGCCCTCAAAAACTGTCCTGGGGTAGGGAATGGCCAAAAAAATCCAAACGCGGCAAATTTTTCAAGAAGGAAATTTGAAGTTGTAAGTTTAGCTGAATCTTAAAAAAAAAATGAAAAGGACATTGATCCACGCAAAACATCAGGAATTATTAGACGCATGCAAATCCAATCTACACAAACGTATCACCTCACACCAGTCAGAATGACCATCAGCAAAACGTCAACAAACAATAGATGTTGAAGAAGTTGTGGAGAATAGCGTAACCTCTCGGTCTAAGTGGGATGTAAACTGGTAACCGCCAATAATAGGAACAGAATGGCAGTGCGTTGAAAGGTAAAAATTGAGTCCCCATATGATCCCACTATTGGGCCTGTCACCTGTGAAAGCCAGAATCAAAAAGACACAGGATGGAACATCGTGTATTGCAGCAGTATTTACAATAGCCAAGACATGGAAGCAACAAAAATGTCCACCATCAGATGAATGGACGAAAAAGTGGTCCATGTACACAATGCAATATTAGACACAGAAAAGAATGAAACAATGCCGTTTGCAGCACCATAGACGAGGCTACAGACAATCACGCACCTTGAAGTAAGTCAGAAAGCGAGAGACACATATCCTATGATATCACGTATAGGTCTTATCTAAAAATTGATAGGAATGAACCTATTTCCACAGAGAGGGACACTCACGTGTTCAGAAAACAAGCTTGTGCTTAACCAAACGGAAAGGTGTGAGGAATGTATAACGGAGGATATTGGGTTTAACAGACATATGCTAATACTTATAAAATATATAATCATCAGACATACCGAATACCAAGAGAGGTCTACACAACATTCTGTAATAATCTCTACGGAACAGGATCCAAACATGAAAAGATATATGAATCAATGAAAGACATTCTGTACACCTAGAACAAACACAACATTGCAATCAAATTTGCTCTGAGAAAAATGAAAATTAAACTGAGAATATCAACAACAAATAAGTAGACATAGTTTCTGGGGGTTTGTCCTGGCACATTCCACTCTACTTTACAACCTACAAACAGGACTTCCAGGAAGGCTGTGTTGCCCTAGTAACCAGAGTTGGGAATATAGAAATGCTGCCCCCTTGTGGCCGTTTCCTGCAACAGCAGCTTTAAATGCAGAACTAATGGTCATGTGATATTCACAATTACTACAGGGCTGTAAAGGACACCTGCCCTCAAAAAATGTCCTGGTGCAGGTAATGGCCACAGGAATTCAGGGAACATGGCAAATTTTTCAAGGAAACAATTTGAAGAGGTGAGTTTCTCTGTTTTACTTAAAAAAAAAACGTAGATGAAAGCTCAATATCGGGAATTATTAGACGCATGCAAATCCAACCTACAAGAAGGTATCACCACCCAACACTCAAAATGCCATCAGTAAAAAGTCTACAAACAATAAATTCTGAAGGGGTTTTAGAGAACTGTGTACCCTCTAGTTGCTGGTGGCATGTAAACTGGTAACAGCCAGTAGTGAGAACAGAATGGAGGTGCGTTGAAAGGGAAAAATTTGAACCACCATATGATCTAGTAGGCCCACTGCTGGGCCTAATCCCTGAGAAGACCAGAATCCAAAAGACACAGGCTGGCAATCCTGCACTGCATCAATATTTAGCATTGCCAAGACTTGGAAGTAACCAAAATGTCCATCCACAGATGAATGCACAAAGAAGAAGTGGTCCATGTACACAATGCAATATTCGCCATGGAAAAGGATGAAACACTGCTCTTTGCAGCACCATAGATGAGCCTAGAGATAATCACAGAACATGAGGTAAGTCGGAAAGCAGCCGACAAATAACCTGTGATATCACTCCTAGCTGTTACCTAACAACTGACACGTATGAACATATTTCCACAGAGAAAGACTCTCACAGACTTAGAAAACAAACTATGGTTATCTAAAAGGAAAGGTGGGAGGAATGGACACATTAAGATTAGGGTTACCGTACGTATACAAATACATATTAAACACACGTATCAAAAAGACCGACCATATACCAAGGGAGGTCTACTGAACGCGCTGTAATAATTTACACGGGGGCTTGCCTGGTGGCACCATGGTTAAGAATCCACCTGCCAATGCAGGGGACACAGGTTTGATCCCTGGTTCGGGAAGGTCCCACATGCAGCAGAGCAACTAAGCCCGTGCACCACAACTAATGAGCCTACGCTCTGGAGCCCATGAGCCATAACTACTGAGCCCATGCACCACAACTACTGAAGCCCACACGCCTAGAGCCCGTGCTCCGCAACAAGAGAAGCCACTGCAGTGAGAAGCCGGTGCACCGCAACGGAGAGTAGCCCCCGCTCACCGCAACTGGAGAAAGCCCACATGCAGCAACGAAGATCCAACTCAGCCAAAAATAAATAAATAAATAAAATAAATTTATTTAAAAAAATAATAGTAATTTACATGGGAAGAGGATCTGTACATGAGTAGATATATATAATGTTCCATTGAACCTGATTGTGCACACCCAGAACAAACACTATTCTGCTCATTACCCCAATTTAAAAAATTAAAACCACGAACAACAATTAATGAGACATAAAGTTATTGGGGTTTTCCCTGGCACATCCCATTCTAATTTACAACCTAGGAACACAACTTTCAGGAAGGCTCTGCTGCCCTAGTAACCAGACTTGGGAATGGAGAAATGCTGCGGCCTTGTGGCCGTTTCCCACAACAGCAGCTTTAAACACAGGGCTAAGGGTCACTTGAGATTCACAGTAATTGTAGGGCCGTAAATGACACGTGTCCTCAAAAAATGTCCTGGGGTAGGTAATGGCCAAGAAAGTTCACAACACGGAAAATTTTTCAAGAAAACAATTTGAAGAGGTAAGTGTTACTCACTCGGTTGTTTTAAAAAAAGAAGAACATGGATAAAAGCTCAATATCAGGAATTATTGGTTGGATGCAAATCCAAACTACAAAAAGATTTCACCACCCAATATTCAAAATGCCATCCGTAAAAAGTCTACAAACCATGCATGCTGACGGGTTGGGGGAGAAATGCATACCCACTATGCTGTTGGTTGGATGTAAACTGGTAACAGCTAATCATGAGAACAGAACGGAGCTGCGTTTAAAAGGTAAAAATTGAGCTACCATATCATGCGGCCGATCCCCTAATGGGCCTATACCCTAAGAAGACCAGAATGGGAAAGGCACAGACAGGCAAACATGCACTGCAGCAATATTTACAATAGCCAAGCCATGCAAGCAAACAAAATGTCCATCAACAGACAAATGGACAAAGAAGAAGTGGTGTACGTACCGAATGGAATAGTAGCCTCGGGAAAAAAATGAACAATGCCGTTTTCAGGACTACACATGAGCCTAGAAATAATCATAGTACGTTAAGTAAGTCAAAAAGGAATGACAAATATCCTATGATATCATTTATACGTGTTATCCATCCTAAGATTGCTCCCAATGAACATATTTCCACAGAAAAACACACTCACAGACTGATAAAACAAACTAATGGTTAACCAAAATGAAAGGTGGGAGGATGGATAAATTAGGATTATGGGGGTAGCATACATATACTAATGTATGTTAAATGTATATAAACATATAACATATAAACTATATGAATTATATAATCACCAATACATATAAAATATATCATGACAAAACACCTACCAAATACCAAGGGAGGTCTACTCAACATTCTGTAATAACATACATGGTAACAGGATCCGAAGATGAACAGACATATGTATGAATCATTGACCAGATTCTGTACAGCCAGACAATCACAACACTCTAATCAAATTTCCTCCGATAAGAAATATAAATTAAATTTAAAAAACGAACATAAGTAAGGAGACATAAACTTCTGGGGGCTTGTCCCAGCACATTCCACTCTAATTTACAACCGAGGAACACGACGTCCAGGAAGACTCTGTTGCCCTAGTAACAAGAGTTGAGAACGTAACAATGCTGCCGCCTTGTGGCTGTTTCCCACAACAGCAGCTTTAAACACAGTGCTAATGGTCGCTTAATAGTCACGAGGACTGCGGGGCTGTAAATGATACCTGCCCTCGAAAAATGTCCTGGGGTAGGGAATAGGCAAGAAATTTCAACACATGACAAAGTTTTCAAGAAGTCAATATGAGAGGGAAGTTGTACTCACTCTTTAAAAAAAAAGGAAAAGGAAAAAAAAGACATGCCTATAGCTCAGTATAAGGAATTATTAGCTGCATGCAAATCCCACGTCCACAAAGGTTTCAGCTCACACCAGTCAAATGACCATCAGCAAAGAGTCTACAAACTATAAATGCTGAAGAGGTTTTAGGGAACTGTGTACCTTCTAGCTGCTGATGGGGTGTAAAGTGCTAACAGCACTAATGAAAACTGAATGCAGCTGCTTTAAAAGGTAAAAATTGAGCTACCGTGTGATGCGGCAGGGCACCTTCTGGGCCTATAACCTAAGACCACCAGAATCGGAAAGACAGAGGCAGGCAAATGTGCACTGCAGCAATATTGAAAGAGCCAAGACATGGAAGCAAAAAAAAGCTCCATAAACAGATGAATGGACAAAGAAGAAGTGGTATATGTACAGAATGGAATATTAGCCACGAAAAAAAATAAAAGAATGGCATATGCAGCACCACGGATGAGCCTAGAGATAATCACACAACGTGAAGTAAGTCAGATTGCGAAAGACAAATGTTCTACGATATCACTTATGTTATCTGAAAATTCATAAAAATGAACATATTTCCATAGGGAAAGACGATCTCAGATGGAGAAGACAAACTTATGGTTAAGCCAAAGAAAAGGTGTGAGGAATGGACAAATTAGGATATTGGGGTTAACAAACATATACTAATACATATAAAATATATCATCCCCAAAGACCTATGGAATACCAAGAGTGGTCTATTCAACACTCTACAATAACCTACATGGAAAAGGACACAACGATCAATAGATATATGTATATGTGTACATGAACAAGATTCTGTGCAGCTAGAACAAAAGACATTTTAAAATCCAATTTGCTCTGATAAAAATGAAAACTTAAAGACACAAACAAGAATTAAGGAGGCTAAAACTTATGGGGGTTTGTCCTGACACATTCCACTCTAATCTGCAACCTAAAAGCACAACTTGCAGCAAGGTTCTGTTTCCCTAGCAAGCAGAGTTGCCAACGTAGAAATGCTGCCACCTTAAGGCCGTTTCCTCAAACAGCAGCTTTAAATCCACTGCTAATGGTCACTAATATTCACAAGGACTGCAGGGCTGTAAATGACTCATGCCCTCAAAAACTGTCCTGGGGTAGGGAATGGCCAAAAAAATCCAAACGCGGCAAATTTTTCAAGAAGGAAATTTGAAGTTGTAAGTTTAGCTGAATCTTAAAAAAAAAATGAAAAGGACATTGATCCACGCAAAACATCAGGAATTATTAGACGCATGCAAATCCAATCTACACAAACGTATCACCTCACACCAGTCAGAATGACCATCAGCAAAACGTCAACAAACAATAGATGTTGAAGAAGTTGTGGAGAATAGCGTAACCTCTCGGTCTAAGTGGGATGTAAACTGGTAACCGCCAATAATAGGAACAGAATGGCAGTGCGTTGAAAGGTAAAAATTGAGTCCCCATATGATCCGGAAGGCCCACTATTGGGCCTGTCACCTGTGAAAGCCAGAATCAAAAAGACACAGGATGGAACATCGTGTATTGCAGCAGTATTTACAATAGCCAAGACATGGAAGCAACAAAAATGTCCACCATCAGATGAATGGACGAAAAAGTGGTCCATGTACACAATGCAATATTAGACACAGAAAAGAATGAAACAATGCCGTTTGCAGCACCATAGACGAGGCTACAGACAATCACGCACCTTGAAGTAAGTCAGAAAGCGAGAGACACATATCCTATGATATCACGTATAGGTCTTATCTAAAAATTGATAGGAATGAACCTATTTCCACAGAGAGGGACACTCACGTGTTCAGAAAACAAGCTTGTGCTTAACCAAACGGAAAGGTGTGAGGAATGTATAACGGAGGATATTGGGTTTAACAGACATATGCTAATACTTATAAAATATATAATCATCAGACATACCGAATACCAAGAGAGGTCTACACAACATTCTGTAATAATCTCTACGGAACAGGATCCAAACATGAAAAGATATATGAATCAATGAAAGACATTCTGTACACCTAGAACAAACACAACATTGCAATCAAATTTGCTCTGAGAAAAATGAAAATTAAACTGAGAATATCAACAACAAATAAGTAGACATAGTTTCTGGGGGTTTGTCCTGGCACATTCCACTCTACTTTACAACCTACAAACAGGACTTCCAGGAAGGCTGTGTTGCCCTAGTAACCAGAGTTGGGAATATAGAAATGCTGCCCCCTTGTGGCCGTTTCCTGCAACAGCAGCTTTAAATGCAGAACTAATGGTCATGTGATATTCACAATTACTACAGGGCTGTAAAGGACACCTGCCCTCAAAAAATGTCCTGGTGCAGGTAATGGCCACAGGAATTCAGGGAACATGGCAAATTTTTCAAGGAAACAATTTGAAGAGGTGAGTTTCTCTGTTTTACTTAAAAAAAAAACGTAGATGAAAGCTCAATATCGGGAATTATTAGACGCATGCAAATCCAACCTACAAGAAGGTATCACCACCCAACACTCAAAATGCCATCAGTAAAAAGTCTACAAACAATAAATTCTGAAGGGGTTTTAGAGAACTGTGTACCCTCTAGTTGCTGGTGGCATGTAAACTGGTAACAGCCAGTAGTGAGAACAGAATGGAGGTGCGTTGAAAGGGAAAAATTTGAACCACCATATGATCTAGTAGGCCCACTGCTGGGCCTAATCCCTGAGAAGACCAGAATCCAAAAGACACAGGCTGGCAATCCTGCACTGCATCAATATTTAGCATTGCCAAGACTTGGAAGTAACCAAAATGTCCATCCACAGATGAATGCACAAAGAAGAAGTGGTCCATGTACACAATGCAATATTCGCCATGGAAAAGGATGAAACACTGCTCTTTGCAGCACCATAGATGAGCCTAGAGATAATCACAGAACATGAGGTAAGTCGGAAAGCAGCCGACAAATAACCTGTGATATCACTCCTAGCTGTTACCTAACAACTGACACGTATGAACATATTTCCACAGAGAAAGACTCTCACAGACATAGAAAACAAACTATGGTTATCTAAAAGGAAAGGTGGGAGGAATGGACACATTAAGATTAGGGTTACCGTACGTATACAAATACATATTAAACACACGTATCAAAAAGACCGACCATATACCAAGGGAGGTCTACTGAACGCGCTGTAATAATTTACACGGGGGCTTGCCTGGTGGCACCGTGGTTAAGAATCCACCTGCCAATGCAGGGGACACAGGTTCGATCCCTGGTTCGGGAAGGTCCCACATGCAGCAGAGCAACTAAGCCCGTGCACCACAACTAATGAGCCTACGCTCTGGAGCCCATGAGCCATAACTACTGAGCCCATGCACCACAACTACTGAAGCCCACACGCCTAGAGCCCGTGCTCCGCAACAAGAGAAGCCACTGCAGTGAGAAGCCGGTGCACCGCAACGGAGAGTAGCCCCCGCTCACCGCAACTGGAGAAAGCCCACATGCAGCAACGAAGATCCAACTCAGCCAAAAATAAATAAATAAATAAAATAAATTTATTTAAAAAAATAATAGTAATTTACATGGGAAGAGGATCTGTACATGAGTAGATATATATAATGTTCAATTGAACCTGATTGTGCACACCCAGAACAAACACTATTCTGCTCATTACCCCAATTTAAAAAATTAAAACCACGAACAACAATTAATGAGACATAAAGTTATTGGGGTTTTCCCTGGCACATCCCATTCTAATTTACAACCTAGGAACACAACTTTCAGGAAGGCTCTGCTGCCCTAGTAACCAGACTTGGGAATGGAGAAATGCTGCCGCCTTGTGGCCGTTTCCCACAACAGCAGCTTTAAACACAGGGCTAAGGGTCACTTGAGATTCACAGTAATTGTAGGGCCGTAAATGACACGTGTCCTCAAAAAATGTCCTGGGGTAGGTAATGGCCAAGAAAGTTCACAACACGGAAAATTTTTCAAGAAAACAATTTGAAGAGGTAAGTGTTACTCACTCGGTTGTTCTAAAAAAAGAAGAACATGGATAAAAGCTCAATATCAGGAATTATTGGTTGGATGCAAATCCAAACTACAAAAAGATTTCACCACCCAATATTCAAAATGCCATCCGTAAAAAGTCTACAAACCATGCATGCTGACGGGTTGGGGGAGAAATGCATACCCACTATGCTGTTGGTTGGATGTAAACTGGTAACAGCTAATCATGAGAACAGAACGGAGCTGCGCTTAAAAGGTAAAAATTGAGCTACCATATCATGCGGCCGATCCCCTAATGGGCCTATACCCTAAGAAGACCAGAATGGGAAAGGCACAGACAGGCAAACATGCACTGCAGCAATATTTACAATAGCCAAGCCATGCAAGCAAACAAAATGTCCATCAACAGACAAATGGACAAAGAAGAAGTGGTGTACGTACCGAATGGAATAGTAGCCTCGGGAAAAAAATGAACAATGCCGTTTTCAGGACTACACATGAGCCTAGAAATAATCATAGTACGTTAAGTAAGTCAAAAAGGAATGACAAATATCCTATGATATCATTTATACGTGTTATCCATCCTAAGATTGCTCCCAATGAACATATTTCCACAGAAAAACACACTCACAGACTGATAAAACAAACTAATGGTTAACCAAAATGAAAGGTGGGAGGATGGATAAATTAGGATTATGGGGGTAGCATACATATACTAATGTATGTTAAATGTATATAAACATATAACATATAAACTATATGAATTATATAATCACCAATACATATAAAATATATCATGACAAAACACCTACCAAATACCAAGGGAGGTCTACTCAACATTCTGTAATAACATACATGCTAACCGGATCCAAAGATGAACAGACATATGTATGAATCATTGACCAGATTCTGTACAGCCAGACAATCACAACACTCTAATCAAATTTCCTCCGATAAGAAATATAAATTAAATTTAAAAAACGAACATAAGTAAGGAGACATAAACTTCTGGGGGCTTGTCCCAGCACATTCCACTCTAATTTACAACCGAGGAACACGACGTCCAGGAAGACTCTGTTGCCCTAGTAACAAGAGTTGAGAACGTAATAATGCTGCCGCCTTGTGGCTGTTTCCCACAACAGCAGCTTTAAACACAGTGCTAATGGTCGCTTAATAGTCACGAGGACTGCGGGGCTGTAAATGATACCTGCCCTCGAAAAATGTCCTGGGGTAGGGAATAGGCAAGAAATTTCAACACATGACAAAGTTTTCAAGAAGTCAATATGAGAGGGAAGTTGTACTCACTCTTTAAAAAAAAAGGAAAAGGAAAAAAAAGACATGCCTATAGCTCAGTATAAGGAATTATTAGCTGCATGCAAATCCCACGTCCATAAAGGTTTCAGCTCACACCAGTCAAATGACCATCAGCAAAGAGTCTACAAACTATAAATGCTGAAGAGGTTTTAGGGAACTGTGTACCTTCTAGCTGCTGATGGGGTGTAAAGTGCTAACAGCACTAATGAAAACTGAATGCAGCTGCTTTAAAAGGTAAAAATTGAGCTACCGTGTGATGCGGCAGGGCACCTTCTGGGCCTATAACCTAAGACCACCAGAATCGGAAAGACAGAGGCAGGCAAATGTGCACTGCAGCAATATTGAAAGAGCCAAGACATGGAAGCAAAAAAAAGCTCCATAAACAGATGAATGGACAAAGAAGAAGTGGTATATGTACAGAATGGAATATTAGCCACGAAAAAAAATAAAAGAATGGCATATGCAGCACCACGGATGAGCCTAGAGATAATCACACAACGTGAAGTAAGTCAGATTGCGAAAGACAAATGTTCTACGATATCACTTATGTTATCTGAAAATTCATAAAAATGAACATATTTCCATAGGGAAAGACGATCTCAGATGGAGAAGACAAACTTATGGTTAAGCCAAAGAAAAGGTGTGAGGAATGGACAAATTAGGATATTGGGGTTAACAAACATATACTAATACATATAAAATATATCATCCCCAAAGACCTATGGAATACCAAGAGTGGTCTATTCAACACTCTACAATAACCTACATGGAAAAGGACACAACGATCAATAGATATATGTATATGTGTACATGAACAAGATTCTGTGCAGCTAGAACAAAAGACATTTTAAAATCCAATTTGCTCTGATAAAAATGAAAACTTAAAGACACAAACAAGAATTAAGGAGGCTAAAACTTATGGGGGTTTGTCCTGACACATTCCACTCTAATCTGCAACCTAAAAGCACAACTTGCAGCAAGGTTCTGTTTCCCTAGCAAGCAGAGTTGCCAACGTAGAAATGCTGCCACCTTAAGGCCGTTTCCTCAAACAGCAGCTTTAAATCCACTGCTAATGGTCACTAATATTCACAAGGACTGCAGGGCTGTAAATGACTCATGCCCTCAAAAACTGTCCTGGGGTAGGGAATGGCCAAAAAAATCCAAACGCGGCAAATTTTTCAAGAAGGAAATTTGAAGTTGTAAGTTTAGCTGAATCTTAAAAAAAAAATGAAAAGGACATTGATCCACGCAAAACATCAGGAATTATTAGACGCATGCAAATCCAATCTACACAAACGTATCACCTCACACCAGTCAGAATGACCATCAGCAAAACGTCAACAAACAATAGATGTTGAAGAAGTTGTGGAGAATAGCGTAACCTCTCGGTCTAAGTGGGATGTAAACTGGTAACCGCCAATAATAGGAACAGAATGGCAGTGCATTGAAAGGTAAAAATTGAGTCCCCATATGATCCGGAAGGCCCACTATTGGGCCTGTCACCTGTGAAAGCCAGCATCAAAAAGACACAGGATGGAACATCGTGTATTGCAGCAGTATTTACAATAGCCAAGACATGGAAGCAACAAAAATGTCCATCATCAGATGAATGGACGAAAAAGTGGTCCATGTACACAATGCAATATTAGACACAGAAAAGAATGAAACAATGCCGTTTGCAGCACCATAGACGAGGCTACAGACAATCACGCACCTTGAAGTAAGTCAGAAAGCGAGAGACACATATCCTATGATATCACATATAGGTCTTATCTAAAAATTGATAGGAATGAACCTATTTCCACAGAGAGGGACACTCACGTGTTCAGAAAACAAGCTTGTGCTTAACCAAACGGAAAGGTGTGAGGAATGTATAACGGAGGATATTGGGTTTAACAGACATATGCTAATACTTATAAAATATATAATCATCAGACATACCGAATACCAAGAGAGGTCTACACAACATTCTGTAATAATCTCTACGGAACAGGATCCAAACATGAAAAGATATATGAATCAATGAAAGACATTCTGTACACCTAGAACAAACACAACATTGCAATCAAATTTGCTCTGAGAAAAATGAAAATTAAACTGAGAATATCAACAACAAATAAGTAGACATAGTTTCTGGGGGTTTGTCCTGGCACATTCCACTCTACTTTACAACCTACAAACAGGACTTCCAGGAAGGCTGTGTTGCCCTAGTAACCAGAGTTGGGAATATAGAAATGCTGCCCCCTTGTGGCCGTTTCCTGCAACAGCAGCTTTAAATGCAGAACTAATGGTCATGTGATATTCACAATTACTACAGGGCTGTAAAGGACACCTGCCCTCAAAAAATGTCCTGGTGCAGGTAATGGCCACAGGAATTCAGGGAACATGGCAAATTTTTCAAGGAAACAATTTGAAGAGGTGAGTTTCTCTGTTTTACTTAAAAAAAAAACGTAGATGAAAGCTCAATATCGGGAATTATTAGACGCATGCAAATCCAACCTACAAGAAGGTATCACCACCCAACACTCAAAATGCCATCAGTAAAAAGTCTACAAACAATAAATTCTGAAGGGGTTTTAGAGAACTGTGTACCCTCTAGTTGCTGGTGGCATGTAAACTGGTAACAGCCAGTAGTGAGAACAGAATGGAGGTGCGTTGAAAGGGAAAAATTTGAACCACCATATGATCTAGTAGGCCCACTGCTGGGCCTAAACCCTGAGAAGACCAGAATCCAAAAGACACAGGCTGGCAATCCTGCACTGCATCAATATTTAGCATTGCCAAGACTTGGAAGTAACCAAAATGTCCATCCACAGATGAATGCACAAAGAAGAAGTGGTCCATGTACACAATGCAATATTCGCCATGGAAAAGGATGAAACACTGCTCTTTGCAGCACCATAGATGAGCCTAGAGATAATCACAGAACATGAGGTAAGTCGGAAAGCAGCCGACAAATAACCTGTGATATCACTCCTAGCTGTTACCTAACAACTGACACGTATGAACATATTTCCACAGAGAAAGACTCTCACAGACTTAGAAAACAAACTATGGTTATCTAAAAGGAAAGGTGGGAGGAATGGACACATTAAGATTAGGGTTACCGTACGTATACAAATACATATTAAACACACGTATCAAAAAGACCGACCATATACCAAGGGAGGTCTACTGAACGCGCTGTAATAATTTACACGGGGGCTTGCCTGGTGGCACCGTGGTTAAGAATCCACCTGCCAATGCAGGGGACACAGGTTCGATCCCTGGTTCGGGAAGGTCCCACATGCAGCAGAGCAACTAAGCCCGTGCACCACAACTAATGAGCCTACGCTCTGGAGCCCATGAGCCATAACTACTGAGCCCATGCACCACAACTACTGAAGCCCACACGCCTAGAGCCCGTGCTCCGCAACAAGAGAAGCCACTGCAGTGAGAAGCCGGTGCACCGCAACGGAGAGTAGCCCCCGCTCACCGCAACTGGAGAAAGCCCACATGCAGCAACGAAGATCCAACTCAGCCAAAAATAAATAAATAAATAAAATAAATTTATTTAAAAAAATAATAGTAATTTACATGGGAAGAGGATCTGTACATGAGTAGATATATATAATGTTCAATTGAACCTGATTGTGCACACCCAGAACAAACACTATTCTGCTCATTACCCCAATTTAAAAAATTAAAACCACGAACAACAATTAATGAGACATAAAGTTATTGGGGTTTTCCCTGGCACATCCCATTCTAATTTACAACCTAGGAACACAACTTTCAGGAAGGCTCTGCTGCCCTAGTAACCAGACTTGGGAATGGAGAAATGCTGCCGCCTTGTGGCCGTTTCCCACAACAGCAGCTTTAAACACAGGGCTAAGGGTCACTTGAGATTCACAGTAATTGTAGGGCCGTAAATGACACGTGTCCTCAAAAAATGTCCTGGGGTAGGTAATGGCCAAGAAAGTTCACAACACGGAAAATTTTTCAAGAAAACAATTTGAAGAGGTAAGTGTTACTCACTCGGTTGTTCTAAAAAAAGAACATGGATAAAAGCTCAATATCAGGAATTATTGGTTGGATGCAAATCCAAACTACAAAAAGATTTCACCACCCGATATTCAAAATGCCATCCGTAAAAAGTCTACAAACCATGCATGCTGACGGGTTGGGGGAGAAATGCATACCCACTATGCTGTTGGTTGGATGTAAACTGGTAACAGCTAATCATGAGAACAGAACGGAGCTGCGTTTAAAAGGTAAAAATTGAGCTACCATATCATGCGGCCGATCCCCTAATGGGCCTATACCCTAAGAAGACCAGAATGGGAAAGGCACAGACAGGCAAACATGCACTGCAGCAATATTTACAATAGCCAAGCCATGCAAGCAAACAAAATGTCCATCAACAGACAAATGGACAAAGAAGAAGTGGTGTACGTACCGAATGGAATAGTAGCCTCGGGAAAAAAATGAACAATGCCGTTTTCAGGACTACACATGAGCCTAGAAATAATCATAGTACGTTAAGTAAGTCAAAAAGGAATGACAAATATCCTATGATATCATTTATACGTGTTATCCATCCTAAGATTGCTCCCAATGAACATATTTCCACAGAAAAACACACTCACAGACTGATAAAACAAACTAATGGTTAACCAAAATGAAAGGTGGGAGGATGGATAAATTAGGATTATGGGGGTAGCATACATATACTAATGTATGTTAAATGTATATAAACATATAACATATAAACTATATGAATTATATAATCACCAATACATATAAAATATATCATGACAAAACACCTACCAAATACCAAGGGAGGTCTACTCAACATTCTGTAATAACATACATGGTAACAGGATCCGAAGATGAACAGACATATGTATGAATCATTGACCAGATTCTGTACAGCCAGACAATCACAACACTCTAATCAAATTTCCTCCGATAAGAAATATAAATTAAATTTAAAAAACGAACATAAGTAAGGAGACATAAACTTCTGGGGGCTTGTCCCAGCACATTCCACTCTAATTTACAACCGAGGAACACGACGTCCAGGAAGACTCTGTTGCCCTAGTAACAAGAGTTGAGAACGTAACAATGCTGCCGCCTTGTGGCTGTTTCCCACAACAGCAGCTTTAAACACAGTGCTAATGGTCGCTTAATAGTCACGAGGACTGCGGGGCTGTAAATGATACCTGCCCTCAAAAAATGTCCTGGGGTAGGGAATAGGCAAGAAATTTCAACACATGACAAAGTTTTCAAGAAGTCAATATGAGAGGGAAGTTGTACTCACTCTTTAAAAAAAAAGGAAAAGAAAAAAAAAGACATGCCTAAAGCTCAGTATAAGGAATTATTAGCTGCATGCAAATCCCACGTCCACAAAGGTTTCAGCTCACACCAGTCAAATGACCATCAGCAAAAAGTCTACAAACTATAAATGCTGAAGAGGTTTTAGGGAACTGTGTACCTTCTAGCTGCTGATGGGGTGTAAAGTGCTAACAGCACTAATGAAAACTGAATGCAGCTGCTTTAAAAGGTAAAAATTGAGCTACCGTATGATGCGGCAGGGCACCTTCTGGGCCTATAACCTAAGACCACCAGAATCGGAAAGACAGAGGCAGGCAAATGTGCACTGCAGCAATATTGAAAGAGCCAAGACATGGAAGCAAAAAAAAGCTCCATAAACAGATGAATGGACAAAGAAGAAGTGGTATATGTACAGAATGGAATATTAGCCACGAAAAAAAATAAAAGAATGGCATATGCAGCACCACGGATGAGCCTAGAGATAATCACACAACGTGAAGTAAGTCAGATTGCGAAAGACAAATGTTCTACGATATCACTTATGTTATCTGAAAATTCATAAAAATGAACATATTTCCATAGGGAAAGACGATCTCAGATGGAGAAGACAAACTTATGGTTAAGCCAAAGAAAAGGTGTGAGGAATGGACAAATTAGGATATTGGGGTTAACAAACATATACTAATACATATAAAATATATCATCCCCAAAGACCTATGGAATACCAAGAGTGGTCTATTCAACACTCTACAATAACCTACATGGAAAAGGACACAACGATCAATAGATATATGTATATGTGTACATGAACAAGATTCTGTGCAGCTAGAACAAAAGACATTTTAAAATCCAATTTGCTCTGATAAAAATGAAAACTTAAAGACACAAACAAGAATTAAGGAGGCTAAAACTTATGGGGGTTTGTCCTGACACATTCCACTCTAATCTGCAACCTAAAAGCACAACTTGCAGCAAGGTTCTGTTTCCCTAGCAAGCAGAGTTGCCAACGTAGAAATGCTGCCACCTTAAGGCCGTTTCCTCAAACAGCAGCTTTAAATCCACTGCTAATGGTCACTAATATTCACAAGGACTGCAGGGCTGTAAATGACTCATGCCCTCAAAAACTGTCCTGGGGTAGGGAATGGCCAAAAAAATCCAAACGCGGCAAATTTTTCAAGAAGGAAATTTGAAGTTGTAAGTTTAGCTGAATCTTAAAAAAAAAAATGAAAAGGACATTGATCCACGCAAAACATCAGGAATTATTAGACGCATGCAAATCCAATCTACACAAACGTATCACCTCACACCAGTCAGAATGACCATCAGCAAAACGTCAACAAACAATAGATGTTGAAGAAGTTGTGGAGAATAGCGTAACCTCTCGGTCTAAGTGGGATGTAAACTGGTAACCGCCAATAATAGGAACAGAATGGCAGTGCGTTGAAAGGTAAAAATTGAGTCCCCATATGATCCGGAAGGCCCACTATTGGGCCTGTCACCTGTGAAAGCCAGAATCAAAAAGACACAGGATGGAACATCGTGTATTGCAGCAGTATTTACAATAGCCAAGACATGGAAGCAACAAAAATGTCCACCATCAGATGAATGGACGAAAAAGTGGTCCATGTACACAATGCAATATTAGACACAGAAAAGAATGAAACAATGCCGTTTGCAGCACCATAGACGAGGCTACAGACAATCACACACCTTGAAGTAAGTCAGAAAGCGAGAGACACATATCCTATGATATCACGTATAGGTCTTATCTAAAAATTGATAGGAATGAACCTATTTCCACAGAGAGGGACACTCATGTGTTCAGAAAACAAGCTTGTGCTTAACCAAACGGAAAGGTGTGAGGAATGTATAACGGAGGATATTGGGTTTAACAGACATATGCTAATACTTATAAAATATATAATCATCAGACATACCGAATACCAAGAGAGGTCTACACAACATTCTGTAATAATCTCTACGGAACAGGATCCAAACATGAAAAGATATATGAATCAATGAAAGACATTCTGTACACCTAGAACAAACACAACATTGCAATCAAATTTGCTCTGAGAAAAATGAAAATTAAACTGAGAATATCAACAACAAATAAGTAGACATAGTTTCTGGGGGTTTGTCCTGGCACATTCCACTCTACTTTACAACCTACAAACAGGACTTCCAGGAAGGCTGTGTTGCCCTAGTAACCAGAGTTGGGAATATAGAAATGCTGCCCCCTTGTGGCCGTTTCCTGCAACAGCAGCTTTAAATGCAGAACTAATGGTCATGTGATATTCACAATTACTACAGGGCTGTAAAGGACACCTGCCCTCAAAAAATGTCCTGGTGCAGGTAATGGCCACAGGAATTCAGGGAACATGGCAAATTTTTCAAGGAAACAATTTGAAGAGGTGAGTTTCTCTGTTTTACTTAAAAAAAAAACGTAGATGAAAGCTCAATATCGGGAATTATTAGACGCATGCAAATCCAACCTACAAGAAGGTATCACCACCCAACACTCAAAATGCCATCAGTAAAAAGTCTACAAACAATAAATTCTGAAGGGGTTTTAGAGAACTGTGTACCCTCTAGTTGCTGGTGGCATGTAAACTGGTAACAGCCAGTAGTGAGAACAGAATGGAGGTGCGTTGAAAGGGAAAAATTTGAACCACCATATGATCTAGTAGGCCCACTGCTGGGCCTAATCCCTGAGAAGACCAGAATCCAAAAGACACAGGCTGGCAATCCTGCACTGCATCAATATTTAGCATTGCCAAGACTTGGAAGTAACCAAAATGTCCATCCACAGATGAATGCACAAAGAAGAAGTGGTCCATGTACACAATGCAATATTCGCCATGGAAAAGGATGAAACACTGCTCTTTGCAGCACCATAGATGAGCCTAGAGATAATCACAGAACATGAGGTAAGTCGGAAAGCAGCCGACAAATAACCTGTGATATCACTCCTAGCTGTTACCTAACAACTGACACGTATGAACATATTTCCACAGAGAAAGACTCTCACAGACTTAGAAAACAAACTATGGTTATCTAAAAGGAAAGGTGGGAGGAATGGACACATTAAGATTAGGGTTACCGTACGTATACAAATACATATTAAACACACGTATCAAAAAGACCGACCATATACCAAGGGAGGTCTACTGAACGTGCTGTAATAATTTACACGGGGGCTTGCCTGGTGGCACCGTGGTTAAGAATCCACCTGCCAATGCAGGGGACACAGGTTCGATCCCTGGTTCGGGAAGGTCCCACATGCAGCAGAGCAACTAAGCCCGTGCACCACAACTAATGAGCCTACGCTCTGGAGCCCATGAGCCATAACTACTGAGCCCATGCACCACAACTACTGAAGCCCACACGCCTAGAGCCCGTGCTCCGCAACAAGAGAAGCCACTGCAGTGAGAAGCCGGTGCACCGCAACGGAGAGTAGCCCCCGCTCACCGCAACTGGAGAAAGCCCACATGCAGCAACGAAGACCCAACTCAGCCAAAAATAAATAAATAAATAAAATAAATTTATTTTAAAAAATAATAGTAATTTACATGGGAAGAGGATCTGTACATGAGTAGATATATATAATGTTCAATTGAACCTGATTGTGCACACCCAGAACAAACACTATTCTGCTCATTACCCCAATTTAAAAAATTAAAACCACGAACAACAATTAATGAGACATAAAGTTATTGGGGTTTTCCCTGGCACATCCCATTCTAATTTACAACCTAGGAACACAACTTTCAGGAAGGCTCTGCTGCCCTAGTAACCAGACTTGGGAATGGAGAAATGCTGCCGCCTTGTGGCCGTTTCCCACAACAGCAGCTTTAAACACAGGGCTAAGGGTCACTTGAGATTCACAGTAATTGTAGGGCCGTAAATGACACGTGTCCTCAAAAAATGTCCTGGGGTAGGTAATGGCCAAGAAAGTTCACAACACGGAAAATTTTTCAAGAAAACAATTTGAAGAGGTAAGTGTTACTCACTCGGTTGTTCTAAAAAAAGAAGAACATGGATAAAAGCTCAATATCAGGAATTATTGGTTGGATGCAAATCCAAACTACAAAAAGATTTCACCACCCAATATTCAAAATGCCATCCGTAAAAAGTCTACAAACCATGCATGCTGACGGGTTGGGGGAGAAATGCATACCCACTATGCTGTTGGTTGGATGTAAACTGGTAACAGCTAATCATGAGAACAGAACGGAGCTGCGCTTAAAAGGTAAAAATTGAGCTACCATATCATGCGGCCGATCCCCTAATGGGCCTATACCCTAAGAAGACCAGAATGGGAAAGGCACAGACAGGCAAACATGCACTGCAGCAATATTTACAATAGCCAAGCCATGCAAGCAAACAAAATGTCCATCAACAGACAAATGGACAAAGAAGAAGTGGTGTACGTACCGAATGGAATAGTAGCCTCGGGAAAAAAATGAACAATGCCGTTTTCAGGACTACACATGAGCCTAGAAATAATCATAGTACGTTAAGTAAGTCAAAAAGGAATGACAAATATCCTATGATATCATTTATACGTGTTATCCATCCTAAGATTGCTCCCAATGAACATATTTCCACAGAAAAACACACTCACAGACTGATAAAACAAACTAATGGTTAACCAAAATGAAAGGTGGGAGGATGGATAAATTAGGATTATGGGGGTAGCATACATATACTAATGTATGTTAAATGTATATAAACATATAACATATAAACTATATGAATTATATAATCACCAATACATATAAAATATATCATGACAAAACACCTACCAAATACCAAGGGAGGTCTACTCAACATTCTGTAATAACATACATGGTAACAGGATCCGAAGATGAACAGACATATGTATGAATCATTGACCAGATTCTGTACAGCCAGACAATCACAACACTCTAATCAAATTTCCTCCGATAAGAAATATAAATTAAATTTAAAAAACGAACATAAGTAAGGAGACATAAACTTCTGGGGGCTTGTCCCAGCACATTCCACTCTAATTTACAACCGAGGAACACGACGTCCAGGAAGACTCTGTTGCCCTAGTAACAAGAGTTGAGAACGTAACAATGCTGCCGCCTTGTGGCTGTTTCCCACAACAGCAGCTTTAAACACAGTGCTAATGGTCGCTTAATAGTCACGAGGACTGCGGGGCTATAAATGATACCTGCCCTCGAAAAATGTCCTGGGGTAGGGAATAGGCAAGAAATTTCAACACATGACAAAGTTTTCAAGAAGTCAATATGAGAGGGAAGTTGTACTCACTCTTTAAAAAAAAAGGAAAAGAAAAAAAAAGACATGCCTATAGCTCAGTATAAGGAATTATTAGCTGCATGCAAATCCCACGTCCACAAAGGTTTCAGCTCACACCAGTCAAATGACCATCAGCAAAAAGTCTACAAACTATAAATGCTGAAGAGGTTTTAGGGAACTGTGTACCTTCTAGCTGCTGATGGGGTGTAAAGTGCTAACAGCACTAATGAAAACTGAATGCAGCTGCTTTAAAAGGTAAAAATTGAGCTACCGTGTGATGCGGCAGGGCACCTTCTGGGCCTATAACCTAAGACCACCAGAATCGGAAAGACAGAGGCAGGCAAATGTGCACTGCAGCAATATTGAAAGAGCCAAGACATGGAAGCAAAAAAAAGCTCCATAAACAGATGAATGGACAAAGAAGAAGTGGTATATGTACAGAATGGAATATTAGCCACGAAAAAAAATAAAAGAATGGCATATGCAGCACCACGGATGAGCCTAGAGATAATCACACAACGTGAAGTAAGTCAGATTGCGAAAGACAAATGTTCTACGATATCACTTATGTTATCTGAAAATTCATAAAAATGAACATATTTCCATAGGGAAAGACGATCTCAGATGGAGAAGACAAACTTATGGTTAAGCCAAAGAAAAGGTGTGAGGAATGGACAAATTAGGATATTGGGGTTAACAAACATATACTAATACATATAAAATATATCATCCCCAAAGACCTATGGAATACCAAGAGTGGTCTATTCAACACTCTACAATAACCTACATGGAAAAGGACACAACGATCAATAGATATATGTATATGTGTACATGAACAAGATTCTGTGCAGCTAGAACAAAAGACATTTTAAAATCCAATTTGCTCTGATAAAAATGAAAACTTAAAGACACAAACAAGAATTAAGGAGGCTAAAACTTATGGGGGTTTGTCCTGACACATTCCACTCTAATCTGCAACCTAAAAGCACAACTTGCAGCAAGGTTCTGTTTCCCTAGCAAGCAGAGTTGCCAACGTAGAAATGCTGCCACCTTAAGGCCGTTTCCTCAAACAGCAGCTTTAAATCCACTGCTAATGGTCACTAATATTCACAAGGACTGCAGGGCTGTAAATGACTCATGCCCTCAAAAACTGTCCTGGGGTAGGGAATGGCCAAAAAAATCCAAACGCGGCAAATTTTTCAAGAAGGAAATTTGAAGTTGTAAGTTTAGCTGAATCTTAAAAAAAAAATGAAAAGGACATTGATCCACGCAAAACATCAGGAATTATTAGACGCATGCAAATCCAATCTACACAAACGTATCACCTCACACCAGTCAGAATGACCATCAGCAAAACGTCAACAAACAATAGATGTTGAAGAAGTTGTGGAGAATAGCGTAACCTCTCGGTCTAAGTGGGATGTAAACTGGTAACCGCCAATAATAGGAACAGAATGGCAGTGCGTTGAAAGGTAAAAATTGAGTCCCCATATGATCCGGAAGGCCCACTATTGGGCCTGTCACCTGTGAAAGCCAGAATCAAAAAGACACAGGATGGAACATCGTGTATTGCAGCAGTATTTACAATAGCCAAGACATGGAAGCAACAAAAATGTCCACCATCAGATGAATGGACGAAAAAGTGGTCCATGTACACAATGCAATATTAGACACAGAAAAGAATGAAACAATGCCGTTTGCAGCACCATAGACGAGGCTACAGACAATCACGCACCTTGAAGTAAGTCAGAAAGCGAGAGACACATATCCTATGATATCACGTATAGGTCTTATCTAAAAATTGATAGGAATGAACCTATTTCCACAGAGAGGGACACTCACGTGTTCAGAAAACAAGCTTGTGCTTAACCAAACGGAAAGGTGTGAGGAATGTATAACGGAGGATATTGGGTTTAACAGACATATGCTAATACTTATAAAATATATAATCATCAGACATACCGAATACCAAGAGAGGTCTACACAACATTCTGTAATAATCTCTACGGAACAGGATCCAAACATGAAAAGATATATGAATCAATGAAAGACATTCTGTACACCTAGAACAAACACAACATTGCAATCAAATTTGCTCTGAGAAAAATGAAAATTAAACTGAGAATATCAACAACAAATAAGTAGACATAGTTTCTGGGGGTTTGTCCTGGCACATTCCACTCTACTTTACAACCTACAAACAGGACTTCCAGGAAGGCTGTGTTGCCCTAGTAACCAGAGTTGGGAATATAGAAATGCTGCCCCCTTGTGGCCGTTTCCTGCAACAGCAGCTTTAAATGCAGAACTAATGGTCATGTGATATTCACAATTACTACAGGGCTGTAAAGGACACCTGCCCTCAAAAAATGTCCTGGTGCAGGTAATGGCCACAGGAATTCAGGGAACATGGCAAATTTTTCAAGGAAACAATTTGAAGAGGTGAGTTTCTCTGTTTTACTTAAAAAAAAAACGTAGATGAAAGCTCAATATCGGGAATTATTAGACGCATGCAAATCCAACCTACAAGAAGGTATCACCACCCAACACTCAAAATGCCATCAGTAAAAAGTCTACAAACAATAAATTCTGAAGGGGTTTTAGAGAACTGTGTACCCTCTAGTTGCTGGTGGCATGTAAACTGGTAACAGCCAGTAGTGAGAACAGAATGGAGGTGCGTTGAAAGGGAAAAATTTGAACCACCATATGATCTAGTAGGCCCACTGCTGGGCCTAATCCCTGAGAAGACCAGAATCCAAAAGACACAGGCTGGCAATCCTGCACTGCATCAATATTTAGCATTGCCAAGACTTGGAAGTAACCAAAATGTCCATCCACAGATGAATGCACAAAGAAGAAGTGGTCCATGTACACAATGCAATATTCGCCATGGAAAAGGATGAAACACTGCTCTTTGCAGCACCATAGATGAGCCTAGAGATAATCACAGAACATGAGGTAAGTCGGAAAGCAGCCGACAAATAACCTGTGATATCACTCCTAGCTGTTACCTAACAACTGACACGTATGAACATATTTCCACAGAGAAAGACTCTCACAGACTTAGAAAACAAACTATGGTTATCTAAAAGGAAAGGTGGGAGGAATGGACACATTAAGATTAGGGTTACCGTACGTATACAAATACATATTAAACACACGTATCAAAAAGACCGACCATATACCAAGGGAGGTCTACTGAACGCGCTGTAATAATTTACACGGGGGCTTGCCTGGTGGCACCGTGGTTAAGAATCCACCTGCCAATGCAGGGGACACAGGTTCGATCCCTGGTTCGGGAAGGTCCCACATGCAGCAGAGCAACTAAGCCCGTGCACCACAACTAATGAGCCTACGCTCTGGAGCCCATGAGCCATAACTACTGAGCCCATGCACCACAACTACTGAAGCCCACACGCCTAGAGCCCGTGCTCCGCAACAAGAGAAGCCACTGCAGTGAGAAGCCGGTGCACCGCAACGGAGAGTAGCCCCCGCTCACCGCAACTGGAGAAAGCCCACATGCAGCAACGAAGATCCAACTCAGCCAAAAATAAATAAATAAATAAAATAAATTTATTTTAAAAAATAATAGTAATTTACATGGGAAGAGGATCTGTACATGAGTAGATATATATAATGTTCAATTGAACCTGATTGTGCACACCCAGAACAAACACTATTCTGCTCATTACCCCAATTTAAAAAATTAAAACCACGAACAACAATTAATGAGACATAAAGTTATTGGGGTTTTCCCTGGCACATCCCATTCTAATTTACAACCTAGGAACACAACTTTCAGGAAGGCTCTGCTGCCCTAGTAACCAGACTTGGGAATGGAGAAATGCTGCCGCCTTGTGGCCGTTTCCCACAACAGCAGCTTTAAACACAGGGCTAAGGGTCACTTGAGATTCACAGTAATTGTAGGGCCGTAAATGACACGTGTCCTCAAAAAATGTCCTGGGGTAGGTAATGGCCAAGAAAGTTCACAACACGGAAAATTTTTCAAGAAAACAATTTGAAGAGGTAAGTGTTACTCACTCGGTTGTTCTAAAAAAAGAAGAACATGGATAAAAGCTCAATATCAGGAATTATTGGTTGGATGCAAATCCAAACTACAAAAAGATTTCACCACCCAATATTCAAAATGCCATCCGTAAAAAGTCTACAAACCATGCATGCTGACGGGTTGGGGGAGAAATGCATACCCACTATGCTGTTGGTTGGATGTAAACTGGTAACAGCTAATCATGAGAACAGAACGGAGCTGCGTTTAAAAGGTAAAAATTGAGCTACCATATCATGCGGCCGATCCCCTAATGGGCCTATACCCTAAGAAGACCAGAATGGGAAAGGCACAGACAGGCAAACATGCACTGCAGCAATATTTACAATAGCCAAGCCATGCAAGCAAACAAAATGTCCATCAACAGACAAATGGACAAAGAAGAAGTGGTGTACGTACCGAATGGAATAGTAGCCTCGGGAAAAAAATGAACAATGCCGTTTTCAGGACTACACATGAGCCTAGAAATAATCATAGTACGTTAAGTAAGTCAAAAAGGAATGACAAATATCCTATGATATCATTTATACGTGTTATCCATCCTAAGATTGCTCCCAATGAACATATTTCCACAGAAAAACACACTCACAGACTGATAAAACAAACTAATGGTTAACCAAAATGAAAGGTGGGAGGATGGATAAATTAGGATTATGGGGGTAGCATACATATACTAATGTATGTTAAATGTATATAAACATATAACATATAAACTATATGAATTATATAATCACCAATACATATAAAATATATCATGACAAAACACCTACCAAATACCAAGGGAGGTCTACTCAACATTCTGTAATAACATACATGGTAACAGGATCCGAAGATGAACAGACATATGTATGAATCATTGACCAGATTCTGTACAGCCAGACAATCACAACACTCTAATCAAATTTCCTCCGATAAGAAATATAAATTAAATTTAAAAAACGAACATAAGTAAGGAGACATAAACTTCTGGGGGCTTGTCCCAGCACATTCCACTCTAATTTACAACCGAGGAACACGACGTCCAGGAAGACTCTGTTGCCCTAGTAACAAGAGTTGAGAACGTAACAATGCTGCCGCCTTGTGGCTGTTTCCCACAACAGCAGCTTTAAACACAGTGCTAATGGTCGCTTAATAGTCACGAGGACTGCGGGGCTGTAAATGATACCTGCCCTCGAAAAATGTCCTGGGGTAGGGAATAGGCAAGAAATTTCAACACATGACAAAGTTTTCAAGAAGTCAATATGAGAGGGAAGTTGTACTCACTCTTTAAAAAAAAAGGAAAAGAAAAAAAAAGACATGCCTATAGCTCAGTATAAGGAATTATTAGCTGCATGCAAATCCCACGTCCACAAAGGTTTCAGCTCACACCAGTCAAATGACCATCAGCAAAAAGTCTACAAACTATAAATGCTGAAGAGGTTTTAGGGAACTGTGTACCTTCTAGCTGCTGATGGGGTGTAAAGTGCTAACAGCACTAATGAAAACTGAATGCAGCTGCTTTAAAAGGTAAAAATTGAGCTACCGTATGATGCGGCAGGGCACCTTCTGGGCCTATAACCTAAGACCACCAGAATCGGAAAGACAGAGGCAGGCAAATGTGCACTGCAGCAATATTGAAAGAGCCAAGACATGGAAGCAAAAAAAAGCTCCATAAACAGATGAATGGACAAAGAAGAAGTGGTATATGTACAGAATGGAATATTAGCCACGAAAAAAAATAAAAGAATGGCATATGCAGCACCACGGATGAGCCTAGAGATAATCACACAACGTGAAGTAAGTCAGATTGCGAAAGACAAATGTTCTACGATATCACTTATGTTATCTGAAAATTCATAAAAATGAACATATTTCCATAGGGAAAGACGATCTCAGATGGAGAAGACAAACTTATGGTTAAGCCAAAGAAAAGGTGTGAGGAATGGACAAATTAGGATATTGGGGTTAACAAACATATACTAATACATATAAAATATATCATCCCCAAAGACCTATGGAATACCAAGAGTGGTCTATTCAACACTCTACAATAACCTACATGGAAAAGGACACAACGATCAATAGATATATGTATATGTGTACATGAACAAGATTCTGTGCAGCTAGAACAAAAGACATTTTAAAATCCAATTTGCTCTGATAAAAATGAAAACTTAAAGACACAAACAAGAATTAAGGAGGCTAAAACTTATGGGGGTTTGTCCTGACACATTCCACTCTAATCTGCAACCTAAAAGCACAACTTGCAGCAAGGTTCTGTTTCCCTAGCAAGCAGAGTTGCCAACGTAGAAATGCTGCCACCTTAAGGCCGTTTCCTCAAACAGCAGCTTTAAATCCACTGCTAATGGTCACTAATATTCACAAGGACTGCAGGGCTGTAAATGACTCATGCCCTCAAAAACTGTCCTGGGGTAGGGAATGGCCAAAAAAATCCAAACGCGGCAAATTTTTCAAGAAGGAAATTTGAAGTTGTAAGTTTAGCTGAATCTTAAAAAAAAAATGAAAAGGACATTGATCCACGCAAAACATCAGGAATTATTAGACGCATGCAAATCCAATCTACACAAACGTATCACCTCACACCAGTCAGAATGACCATCAGCAAAACGTCAACAAACAATAGATGTTGAAGAAGTTGTGGAGAATAGCGTAACCTCTCGGTCTAAGTGGGATGTAAACTGGTAACCGCCAATAATAGGAACAGAATGGCAGTGCGTTGAAAGGTAAAAATTGAGTCCCCATATGATCCGGAAGGCCCACTATTGGGCCTGTCACCTGTGAAAGCCAGAATCAAAAAGACACAGGATGGAACATCGTGTATTGCAGCAGTATTTACAATAGCCAAGACATGGAAGCAACAAAAATGTCCACCATCAGATGAATGGACGAAAAAGTGGTCCATGTACACAATGCAATATTAGACACAGAAAAGAATGAAACAATGCCGTTTGCAGCACCATAGACGAGGCTACAGACAATCACGCACCTTGAAGTAAGTCAGAAAGCGAGAGACACATATCCTATGATATCACGTATAGGTCTTATCTAAAAATTGATAGGAATGAACCTATTTCCACAGAGAGGGACACTCACGTGTTCAGAAAACAAGCTTGTGCTTAACCAAACGGAAAGGTGTGAGGAATGTATAACGGAGGATATTGGGTTTAACAGACATATGCTAATACTTATAAAATATATAATCATCAGACATACCGAATACCAAGAGAGGTCTACACAACATTCTGTAATAATCTCTACGGAACAGGATCCAAACATGAAAAGATATATGAATCAATGAAAGACATTCTGTACACCTAGAACAAACACAACATTGCAATCAAATTTGCTCTGAGAAAAATGAAAATTAAACTGAGAATATCAACAACAAATAAGTAGACATAGTTTCTGGGGGTTTGTCCTGGCACATTCCACTCTACTTTACAACCTACAAACAGGACTTCCAGGAAGGCTGTGTTGCCCTAGTAACCAGAGTTGGGAATATAGAAATGCTGCCCCCTTGTGGCCGTTTCCTGCAACAGCAGCTTTAAATGCAGAACTAATGGTCATGTGATATTCACAATTACTACAGGGCTGTAAAGGACACCTGCCCTCAAAAAATGTCCTGGTGCAGGTAATGGCCACAGGAATTCAGGGAACATGGCAAATTTTTCAAGGAAACAATTTGAAGAGGTGAGTTTCTCTGTTTTACTTAAAAAAAAAACGTAGATGAAAGCTCAATATCGGGAATTATTAGACGCATGCAAATCCAACCTACAAGAAGGTATCACCACCCAACACTCAAAATGCCATCAGTAAAAAGTCTACAAACAATAAATTCTGAAGGGGTTTTAGAGAACTGTGTACCCTCTAGTTGCTGGTGGCATGTAAACTGGTAACAGCCAGTAGTGAGAACAGAATGGAGGTGCGTTGAAAGGGAAAAATTTGAACCACCATATGATCTAGTAGGCCCACTGCTGGGCCTAATCCCTGAGAAGACCAGAATCCAAAAGACACAGGCTGGCAATCCTGCACTGCATCAATATTTAGCATTGCCAAGACTTGGAAGTAACCAAAATGTCCATCCACAGATGAATGCACAAAGAAGAAGTGGTCCATGTACACAATGCAATATTCGCCATGGAAAAGGATGAAACACTGCTCTTTGCAGCACCATAGATGAGCCTAGAGATAATCACAGAACATGAGGTAAGTCGGAAAGCAGCCGACAAATAACCTGTGATATCACTCCTAGCTGTTACCTAACAACTGACACGTATGAACATATTTCCACAGAGAAAGACTCTCACAGACTTAGAAAACAAACTATGGTTATCTAAAAGGAAAGGTGGGAGGAATGGACACATTAAGATTAGGGTTACCGTACGTATACAAATACATATTAAACACACGTATCAAAAAGACCGACCATATACCAAGGGAGGTCTACTGAACGCGCTGTAATAATTTACACGGGGGCTTGCCTGGTGGCACCATGGTTAAGAATCCACCTGCCAATGCAGGGGACACAGGTTTGATCCCTGGTTCGGGAAGGTCCCACATGCAGCAGAGCAACTAAGCCCGTGCACCACAACTAATGAGCCTACGCTCTGGAGCCCATGAGCCATAACTACTGAGCCCATGCACCACAACTACTGAAGCCCACACGCCTAGAGCCCGTGCTCCGCAACAAGAGAAGCCACTGCAGTGAGAAGCCAGTGCACCGCAACGGAGAGTAGCCCCCGCTCACCGCAACTGGAGAAAGCCCACATGCAGCAACGAAGATCCAACTCAGCCAAAAATAAATAAATAAATAAAATAAATTTATTTAAAAAAATAATAGTAATTTACATGGGAAGAGGATCTGTACATGAGTAGATATATATAATGTTCAATTGAACCTGATTGTGCACACCCAGAACAAACACTATTCTGCTCATTACCCCAATTTAAAAAATTAAAACCACGAACAACAATTAATGAGACATAAAGTTATTGGGGTTTTCCCTGGCACATCCCATTCTAATTTACAACCTAGGAACACAACTTTCAGGAAGGCTCTGCTGCCCTAGTAACCAGACTTGGGAATGGAGAAATGCTGCCGCCTTGTGGCCGTTTCCCACAACAGCAGCTTTAAACACAGGGCTAAGGGTCACTTGAGATTCACAGTAATTGTAGGGCCGTAAATGACACGTGTCCTCAAAAAATGTCCTGGGGTAGGTAATGGCCAAGAAAGTTCACAACACGGAAAATTTTTCAAGAAAACAATTTGAAGAGGTAAGTGTTACTCACTCGGTTGTTTTAAAAAAAGAAGAACATGGATAAAAGCTCAATATCAGGAATTATTGGTTGGATGCAAATCCAAACTACAAAAAGATTTCACCACCCAATATTCAAAATGCCATCCGTAAAAAGTCTACAAACCATGCATGCTGACGGGTTGGGGGAGAAATGCATACCCACTATGCTGTTGGTTGGATGTAAACTGGTAACAGCTAATCATGAGAACAGAACGGAGCTGCGTTTAAAAGGTAAAAATTGAGCTACCATATCATGCGGCCGATCCCCTAATGGGCCTATACCCTAAGAAGACCAGAATGGGAAAGGCACAGACAGGCAAACATGCACTGCAGCAATATTTACAATAGCCAAGCCATGCAAGCAAACAAAATGTCCATCAACAGACAAATGGACAAAGAAGAAGTGGTGTACGTACCGAATGGAATAGTAGCCTCGGGAAAAAAATGAACAATGCCGTTTTCAGGACTACACATGAGCCTAGAAATAATCATAGTACGTTAAGTAAGTCAAAAAGGAATGACAAATATCCTATGATATCATTTATACGTGTTATCCATCCTAAGATTGCTCCCAATGAACATATTTCCACAGAAAAACACACTCACAGACTGATAAAACAAACTAATGGTTAACCAAAATGAAAGGTGGGAGGATGGATAAATTAGGATTATGGGGGTAGCATACATATACTAATGTATGTTAAATGTATATAAACATATAACATATAAACTATATGAATTATATAATCACCAATACATATAAAATATATCATGACAAAACACCTACCAAATACCAAGGGAGGTCTACTCAACATTCTGTAATAACATACATGGTAACAGGATCCGAAGATGAACAGACATATGTATGAATCATTGACCAGATTCTGTACAGCCAGACAATCACAACACTCTAATCAAATTTCCTCCGATAAGAAATATAAATTAAATTTAAAAAACGAACATAAGTAAGGAGACATAAACTTCTGGGGGCTTGTCCCAGCACATTCCACTCTAATTTACAACCGAGGAACACGACGTCCAGGAAGACTCTGTTGCCCTAGTAACAAGAGTTGAGAACGTAACAATGCTGCCGCCTTGTGGCTGTTTCCCACAACAGCAGCTTTAAACACAGTGCTAATGGTCGCTTAATAGTCACGAGGACTGCGGGGCTGTAAATGATACCTGCCCTCGAAAAATGTCCTGGGGTAGGGAATAGGCAAGAAATTTCAACACATGACAAAGTTTTCAAGAAGTCAATATGAGAGGGAAGTTGTACTCACTCTTTAAAAAAAAAGGAAAAGGAAAAAAAAGACATGCCTATAGCTCAGTATAAGGAATTATTAGCTGCATGCAAATCCCACGTCCACAAAGGTTTCAGCTCACACCAGTCAAATGACCATCAGCAAAGAGTCTACAAACTATAAATGCTGAAGAGGTTTTAGGGAACTGTGTACCTTCTAGCTGCTGATGGGGTGTAAAGTGCTAACAGCACTAATGAAAACTGAATGCAGCTGCTTTAAAAGGTAAAAATTGAGCTACCGTGTGATGCGGCAGGGCACCTTCTGGGCCTATAACCTAAGACCACCAGAATCGGAAAGACAGAGGCAGGCAAATGTGCACTGCAGCAATATTGAAAGAGCCAAGACATGGAAGCAAAAAAAAGCTTCATAAACAGATGAATGGACAAAGAAGAAGTGGTATATGTACAGAATGGAATATTAGCCACGAAAAAAAATAAAAGAATGGCATATGCAGCACCACGGATGAGCCTAGAGATAATCACACAACGTGAAGTAAGTCAGATTGCGAAAGACAAATGTTCTACGATATCACTTATGTTATCTGAAAATTCATAAAAATGAACATATTTCCATAGGGAAAGACGATCTCAGATGGAGAAGACAAACTTATGGTTAAGCCAAAGAAAAGGTGTGAGGAATGGACAAATTAGGATATTGGGGTTAACAAACATATACTAATACATATAAAATATATCATCCCCAAAGACCTATGGAATACCAAGAGTGGTCTATTCAACACTCTACAATAACCTACATGGAAAAGGACACAACGATCAATAGATATATGTATATGTGTACATGAACAAGATTCTGTGCAGCTAGAACAAAAGACATTTTAAAATCCAATTTGCTCTGATAAAAATGAAAACTTAAAGACACAAACAAGAATTAAGGAGGCTAAAACTTATGGGGGTTTGTCCTGACACATTCCACTCTAATCTGCAACCTAAAAGCACAACTTGCAGCAAGGTTCTGTTTCCCTAGCAAGCAGAGTTGCCAACGTAGAAATGCTGCCACCTTAAGGCCGTTTCCTCAAACAGCAGCTTTAAATCCACTGCTAATGGTCACTAATATTCACAAGGACTGCAGGGCTGTAAATGACTCATGCCCTCAAAAACTGTCCTGGGGTAGGGAATGGCCAAAAAAATCCAAACGCGGCAAATTTTTCAAGAAGGAAATTTGAAGTTGTAAGTTTAGCTGAATCTTAAAAAAAAAATGAAAAGGACATTGATCCACGCAAAACATCAGGAATTATTAGACGCATGCAAATCCAATCTACACAAACGTATCACCTCACACCAGTCAGAATGACCATCAGCAAAACGTCAACAAACAATAGATGTTGAAGAAGTTGTGGAGAATAGCGTAACCTCTCGGTCTAAGTGGGATGTAAACTGGTAACCGCCAATAATAGGAACAGAATGGCAGTGCGTTGAAAGGTAAAAATTGAGTCCCCATATGATCCGGAAGGCCCACTATTGGGCCTGTCACCTGTGAAAGCCAGAATCAAAAAGACACAGGATGGAACATCGTGTATTGCAGCAGTATTTACAATAGCCAAGACATGGAAGCAACAAAAATGTCCACCATCAGATGAATGGACGAAAAAGTGGTCCATGTACACAATGCAATATTAGACACAGAAAAGAATGAAACAATGCCGTTTGCAGCACCATAGACGAGGCTACAGACAATCACGCACCTTGAAGTAAGTCAGAAAGCGAGAGACACATATCCTATGATATCACGTATAGGTCTTATCTAAAAATTGATAGGAATGAACCTATTTCCACAGAGAGGGACACTCACGTGTTCAGAAAACAAGCTTGTGCTTAACCAAACGGAAAGGTGTGAGGAATGTATAACGGAGGATATTGGGTTTAACAGACATATGCTAATACTTATAAAATATATAATCATCAGACATACCGAATACCAAGAGAGGTCTACACAACATTCTGTAATAATCTCTACGGAACAGGATCCAAACATGAAAAGATATATGAATCAATGAAAGACATTCTGTACACCTAGAACAAACACAACATTGCAATCAAATTTGCTCTGAGAAAAATGAAAATTAAACTGAGAATATCAACAACAAATAAGTAGACATAGTTTCTGGGGGTTTGTCCTGGCACATTCCACTCTACTTTACAACCTACAAACAGGACTTCCAGGAAGGCTGTGTTGCCCTAGTAACCAGAGTTGGGAATATAGAAATGCTGCCCCCTTGTGGCCGTTTCCTGCAACAGCAGCTTTAAATGCAGAACTAATGGTCATGTGATATTCACAATTACTACAGGGCTGTAAAGGACACCTGCCCTCAAAAAATGTCCTGGTGCAGGTAATGGCCACAGGAATTCAGGGAACATGGCAAATTTTTCAAGGAAACAATTTGAAGAGGTGAGTTTCTCTGTTTTACTTAAAAAAAAAACGTAGATGAAAGCTCAATATCGGGAATTATTAGACGCATGCAAATCCAACCTACAAGAAGGTATCACCACCCAACACTCAAAATGCCATCAGTAAAAAGTCTACAAACAATAAATTCTGAAGGGGTTTTAGAGAACTGTGTACCCTCTAGTTGCTGGTGGCATGTAAACTGGTAACAGCCAGTAGTGAGAACAGAATGGAGGTGCGTTGAAAGGGAAAAATTTGAACCACCATATGATCTAGTAGGCCCACTGCTGGGCCTAATCCCTGAGAAGACCAGAATCCAAAAGACACAGGCTGGCAATCCTGCACTGCATCAATATTTAGCATTGCCAAGACTTGGAAGTAACCAAAATGTCCATCCACAGATGAATTCACAAAGAAGAAGTGGTCCATGTACACAATGCAATATTCGCCATGGAAAAGGATGAAACACTGCTCTTTGCAGCACCATAGATGAGCCTAGAGATAATCACAGAACATGAGGTAAGTCGGAAAGCAGCCGACAAATAACCTGTGATATCACTCCTAGCTGTTACCTAACAACTGACACGTATGAACATATTTCCACAGAGAAAGACTCTCACAGACTTAGAAAACAAACTATGGTTATCTAAAAGGAAAGGTGGGAGGAATGGACACATTAAGATTAGGGTTACCGTACGTATACAAATACATATTAAACACACGTATCAAAAAGACCGACCATATACCAAGGGAGGTCTACTGAACGCGCTGTAATAATTTACACGGGGGCTTGCCTGGTGGCACCATGGTTAAGAATCCACCTGCCAATGCAGGGGACACAGGTTTGATCCCTGGTTCGGGAAGGTCCCACATGCAGCAGAGCAACTAAGCCCGTGCACCACAACTAATGAGCCTACGCTCTGGAGCCCATGAGCCATAACTACTGAGCCCATGCACCACAACTACTGAAGCCCACACGCCTAGAGCCCGTGCTCCGCAACAAGAGAAGCCACTGCAGTGAGAAGCCGGTGCACCGCAACGGAGAGTAGCCCCCGCTCACCGCAACTGGAGAAAGCCCACATGCAGCAACGAAGATCCAACTCAGCCAAAAATAAATAAATAAATAAAATAAATTTATTTAAAAAAATAATAGTAATTTACATGGGAAGAGGATCTGTACATGAGTAGATATATATAATGTTCAATTGAACCTGATTGTGCACACCCAGAACAAACACTATTCTGCTCATTACCCCAATTTAAAAAATTAAAACCACGAACAACAATTAATGAGACATAAAGTTATTGGGGTTTTCCCTGGCACATCCCATTCTAATTTACAACCTAGGAACACAACTTTCAGGAAGGCTCTGCTGCCCTAGTAACCAGACTTGGGAATGGAGAAATGCTGCCGCCTTGTGGCCGTTTCCCACAACAGCAGCTTTAAACACAGGGCTAAGGGTCACTTGAGATTCACAGTAATTGTAGGGCCGTAAATGACACGTGTCCTCAAAAAATGTCCTGGGGTAGGTAATGGCCAAGAAAGTTCACAACACGGAAAATTTTTCAAGAAAACAATTTGAAGAGGTAAGTGTTACTCACTCGGTTGTTTTAAAAAAAGAAGAACATGGATAAAAGCTCAATATCAGGAATTATTGGTTGGATGCAAATCCAAACTACAAAAAGATTTCACCACCCAATATTCAAAATGCCATCCGTAAAAAGTCTACAAACCATGCATGCTGACGGGTTGGGGGAGAAATGCATACCCACTATGCTGTTGGTTGGATGTAAACTGGTAACAGCTAATCATGAGAACAGAACGGAGCTGCGTTTAAAAGGTAAAAATTGAGCTACCATATCATGCGGCCGATCCCCTAATGGGCCTATACCCTAAGAAGACCAGAATGGGAAAGGCACAGACAGGCAAACATGCACTGCAGCAATATTTACAATAGCCAAGCCATGCAAGCAAACAAAATGTCCATCAACAGACAAATGGACAAAGAAGAAGTGGTGTACGTACCGAATGGAATAGTAGCCTCGGGAAAAAAATGAACAATGCCGTTTTCAGGACTACACATGAGCCTAGAAATAATCATAGTACGTTAAGTAAGTCAAAAAGGAATGACAAATATCCTATGATATCATTTATACGTGTTATCCATCCTAAGATTGCTCCCAATGAACATATTTCCACAGAAAAACACACTCACAGACTGATAAAACAAACTAATGGTTAACCAAAATGAAAGGTGGGAGGATGGATAAATTAGGATTATGGGGGTAGCATACATATACTAATGTATGTTAAATGTATATAAACATATAACATATAAACTATATGAATTATATAATCACCAATACATATAAAATATATCATGACAAAACACCTACCAAATACCAAGGGAGGTCTACTCAACATTCTGTAATAACATACATGGTAACAGGATCCGAAGATGAACAGACATATGTATGAATCATTGACCAGATTCTGTACAGCCAGACAATCACAACACTCTAATCAAATTTCCTCCGATAAGAAATATAAATTAAATTTAAAAAACGAACATAAGTAAGGAGACATAAACTTCTGGGGGCTTGTCCCAGCACATTCCACTCTAATTTACAACCGAGGAACACGACGTCCAGGAAGACTCTGTTGCCCTAGTAACAAGAGTTGAGAACGTAACAATGCTGCCGCCTTGTGGCTGTTTCCCACAACAGCAGCTTTAAACACAGTGCTAATGGTCGCTTAATAGTCACGAGGACTGCGGGGCTGTAAATGATACCTGCCCTCGAAAAATGTCCTGGGGTAGGGAATAGGCAAGAAATTTCAACACATGACAAAGTTTTCAAGAAGTCAATATGAGAGGGAAGTTGTACTCACTCTTTAAAAAAAAAGGAAAAGGAAAAAAAAGACATGCCTATAGCTCAGTATAAGGAATTATTAGCTGCATGCAAATCCCACGTCCACAAAGGTTTCAGCTCACACCAGTCAAATGACCATCAGCAAAAAGTCTACAAACTATAAATGCTGAAGAGGTTTTAGGGAACTGTGTACCTTCTAGCTGCTGATGGGGTGTAAAGTGCTAACAGCACTAATGAAAACTGAATGCAGCTGCTTTAAAAGGTAAAAATTGAGCTACCGTGTGATGCGGCAGGGCACCTTCTGGGCCTATAACCTAAGACCACCAGAATCGGAAAGACAGAGGCAGGCAAATGTGCACTGCAGCAATATTGAAAGAGCCAAGACATGGAAGCAAAAAAAAGCTCCATAAACAGATGAATGGACAAAGAAGAAGTGGTATATGTACAGAATGGAATATTAGCCACGAAAAAAAATAAAAGAATGGCATATGCAGCACCACGGATGAGCCTAGAGATAATCACACAACGTGAAGTAAGTCAGATTGCGAAAGACAAATGTTCTACGATATCACTTATGTTATCTGAAAATTCATAAAAATGAACATATTTCCATAGGGAAAGACGATCTCAGATGGAGAAGACAAACTTATGGTTAAGCCAAAGAAAAGGTGTGAGGAATGGACAAATTAGGATATTGGGGTTAACAAACATATACTAATACATATAAAATATATCATCCCCAAAGACCTATGGAATACCAAGAGTGGTCTATTCAACACTCTACAATAACCTACATGGAAAAGGACACAACGATCAATAGATATATGTATATGTGTACATGAACAAGATTCTGTGCAGCTAGAACAAAAGACATTTTAAAATCCAATTTGCTCTGATAAAAATGAAAACTTAAAGACACAAACAAGAATTAAGGAGGCTAAAACTTATGGGGGTTTGTCCTGACACATTCCACTCTAATCTGCAACCTAAAAGCACAACTTGCAGCAAGGTTCTGTTTCCCTAGCAAGCAGAGTTGCCAACGTAGAAATGCTGCCACCTTAAGGCCGTTTCCTCAAACAGCAGCTTTAAATCCACTGCTAATGGTCACTAATATTCACAAGGACTGCAGGGCTGTAAATGACTCATGCCCTCAAAAACTGTCCTGGGGTAGGGAATGGCCAAAAAAATCCAAACGCGGCAAATTTTTCAAGAAGGAAATTTGAAGTTGTAAGTTTAGCTGAATCTTAAAAAAAAAATGAAAAGGACATTGATCCACGCAAAACATCAGGAATTATTAGACGCATGCAAATCCAATCTACACAAACGTATCACCTCACACCAGTCAGAATGACCATCAGCAAAACGTCAACAAACAATAGATGTTGAAGAAGTTGTGGAGAATAGCGTAACCTCTCGGTCTAAGTGGGATGTAAACTGGTAACCGCCAATAATAGGAACAGAATGGCAGTGCGTTGAAAGGTAAAAATTGAGTCCCCATATGATCCGGAAGGCCCACTATTGGGCCTGTCACCTGTGAAAGCCAGAATCAAAAAGACACAGGATGGAACATCGTGTATTGCAGCAGTATTTACAATAGCCAAGACATGGAAGCAACAAAAATGTCCACCATCAGATGAATGGACGAAAAAGTGGTCCATGTACACAATGCAATATTAGACACAGAAAAGAATGAAACAATGCCGTTTGCAGCACCATAGACGAGGCTACAGACAATCACACACCTTGAAGTAAGTCAGAAAGCGAGAGACACATATCCTATGATATCACGTATAGGTCTTATCTAAAAATTGATAGGAATGAACCTATTTCCACAGAGAGGGACACTCACGTGTTCAGAAAACAAGCTTGTGCTTAACCAAACGGAAAGGTGTGAGGAATGTATAACGGAGGATATTGGGTTTAACAGACATATGCTAATACTTATAAAATATATAATCATCAGACATACCGAATACCAAGAGAGGTCTACACAACATTCTGTAATAATCTCTACGGAACAGGATCCAAACATGAAAAGATATATGAATCAATGAAAGACATTCTGTACACCTAGAACAAACACAACATTGCAATCAAATTTGCTCTGAGAAAAATGAAAATTAAACTGAGAATATCAACAACAAATAAGTAGACATAGTTTCTGGGGGTTTGTCCTGGCACATTCCACTCTACTTTACAACCTACAAACAGGACTTCCAGGAAGGCTGTGTTGCCCTAGTAACCAGAGTTGGGAATATAGAAATGCTGCCCCCTTGTGGCCGTTTCCTGCAACAGCAGCTTTAAATGCAGAACTAATGGTCATGTGATATTCACAATTACTACAGGGCTGTAAAGGACACCTGCCCTCAAAAAATGTCCTGGTGCAGGTAATGGCCACAGGAATTCAGGGAACATGGCAAATTTTTCAAGGAAACAATTTGAAGAGGTGAGTTTCTCTGTTTTACTTAAAAAAAAAACGTAGATGAAAGCTCAATATCGGGAATTATTAGACGCATGCAAATCCAACCTACAAGAAGGTATCACCACCCAACACTCAAAATGCCATCAGTAAAAAGTCTACAAACAATAAATTCTGAAGGGGTTTTAGAGAACTGTGTACCCTCTAGTTGCTGGTGGCATGTAAACTGGTAACAGCCAGTAGTGAGAACAGAATGGAGGTGCGTTGAAAGGGAAAAATTTGAACCACCATATGATCTAGTAGGCCCACTGCTGGGCCTAATCCCTGAGAAGACCAGAATCCAAAAGACACAGGCTGGCAATCCTGCACTGCATCAATATTTAGCATTGCCAAGACTTGGAAGTAACCAAAATGTCCATCCACAGATGAATGCACAAAGAAGAAGTGGTCCATGTACACAATGCAATATTCGCCATGGAAAAGGATGAAACACTGCTCTTTGCAGCACCATAGATGAGCCTAGAGATAATCACAGAACATGAGGTAAGTCGGAAAGCAGCCGACAAATAACCTGTGATATCACTCCTAGCTGTTACCTAACAACTGACACGTATGAACATATTTCCACAGAGAAAGACTCTCACAGACTTAGAAAACAAACTATGGTTATCTAAAAGGAAAGGTGGGAGGAATGGACACATTAAGATTAGGGTTACCGTACGTATACAAATACATATTAAACACACGTATCAAAAAGACCGACCATATACCAAGGGAGGTCTACTGAACGCGCTGTAATAATTTACACGGGGGCTTGCCTGGTGGCACCGTGGTTAAGAATCCACCTGCCAATGCAGGGGACACAGGTTTGATCCCTGGTTCGGGAAGGTCCCACATGCAGCAGAGCAACTAAGCCCGTGCACCACAACTAATGAGCCTACGCTCTGGAGCCCATGAGCCATAACTACTGAGCCCATGCACCACAACTACTGAAGCCCACACGCCTAGAGCCCGTGCTCCGCAACAAGAGAAGCCACTGCAGTGAGAAGCCGGTGCACCGCAACGGAGAGTAGCCCCCGCTCACCGCAACTGGAGAAAGCCCACATGCAGCAACGAAGATCCAACTCAGCCAAAAATAAATAAATAAATAAAATAAATTTATTTAAAAAAATAATAGTAATTTACATGGGAAGAGGATCTGTACATGAGTAGATATATATAATGTTCAATTGAACCTGATTGTGCACACCCAGAACAAACACTATTCTGCTCATTACCCCAATTTAAAAAATTAAAACCACGAACAACAATTAATGAGACATAAAGTTATTGGGGTTTTCCCTGGCACATCCCATTCTAATTTACAACCTAGGAACACAACTTTCAGGAAGGCTCTGCTGCCCTAGTAACCAGACTTGGGAATGGAGAAATGCTGCCGCCTTGTGGCCGTTTCCCACAACAGCAGCTTTAAACACAGGGCTAAGGGTCACTTGAGATTCACAGTAATTGTAGGGCCGTAAATGACACGTGTCCTCAAAAAATGTCCTGGGGTAGGTAATGGCCAAGAAAGTTCACAACACGGAAAATTTTTCAAGAAAACAATTTGAAGAGGTAAGTGTTACTCACTCGGTTGTTCTAAAAAAAGAAGAACATGGATAAAAGCTCAATATCAGGAATTATTGGTTGGATGCAAATCCAAACTACAAAAAGATTTCACCACCCAATATTCAAAATGCCATCCGTAAAAAGTCTACAAACCATGCATGCTGACGGGTTGGGGGAGAAATGCATACCCACTATGCTGTTGGTTGGATGTAAACTGGTAACAGCTAATCATGAGAACAGAACGGAGCTGCGTTTAAAAGGTAAAAATTGAGCTACCATATCATGCGGCCGATCCCCTAATGGGCCTATACCCTAAGAAGACCAGAATGGGAAAGGCACAGACAGGCAAACATGCACTGCAGCAATATTTACAATAGCCAAGCCATGCAAGCAAACAAAATGTCCATCAACAGACAAATGGACAAAGAAGAAGTGGTGTACGTACCGAATGGAATAGTAGCCTCGGGAAAAAAATGAACAATGCCGTTTTCAGGACTACACATGAGCCTAGAAATAATCATAGTACGTTAAGTAAGTCAAAAAGGAATGACAAATATCCTATGATATCATTTATACGTGTTATCCATCCTAAGATTGCTCCCAATGAACATATTTCCACAGAAAAACACACTCACAGACTGATAAAACAAACTAATGGTTAACCAAAATGAAAGGTGGGAGGATGGATAAATTAGGATTATGGGGGTAGCATACATATACTAATGTATGTTAAATGTATATAAACATATAACATATAAACTATATGAATTATATAATCACCAATACATATAAAATATATCATGACAAAACACCTACCAAATACCAAGGGAGGTCTACTCAACATTCTGTAATAACATACATGGTAACAGGATCCGAAGATGAACAGACATATGTATGAATCATTGACCAGATTCTGTACAGCCAGACAATCACAACACTCTAATCAAATTTCCTCCGATAAGAAATATAAATTAAATTTAAAAAACGAACATAAGTAAGGAGACATAAACTTCTGGGGGCTTGTCCCAGCACATTCCACTCTAATTTACAACCGAGGAACACGACGTCCAGGAAGACTCTGTTGCCCTAGTAACAAGAGTTGAGAACGTAACAATGCTGCCGCCTTGTGGCTGTTTCCCACAACAGCAGCTTTAAACACAGTGCTAATGGTCGCTTAATAGTCACGAGGACTGCGGGGCTGTAAATGATACCTGCCCTCGAAAAATGTCCTGGGGTAGGGAATAGGCAAGAAATTTCAACACATGACAAAGTTTTCAAGAAGTCAATATGAGAGGGAAGTTGTACTCACTCTTTAAAAAAAAAGGAAAAGAAAAAAAAAGACATGCCTAAAGCTCAGTATAAGGAATTATTAGCTGCATGCAAATCCCACGTCCACAAAGGTTTCAGCTCACACCAGTCAAATGACCATCAGCAAAAAGTCTACAAACTATAAATGCTGAAGAGGTTTTAGGGAACTGTGTACCTTCTAGCTGCTGATGGGGTGTAAAGTGCTAACAGCACTAATGAAAACTGAATGCAGCTGCTTTAAAAGGTAAAAATTGAGCTACCGTATGATGCGGCAGGGCACCTTCTGGGCCTATAACCTAAGACCACCAGAATCGGAAAGACAGAGGCAGGCAAATGTGCACTGCAGCAATATTGAAAGAGCCAAGACATGGAAGCAAAAAAAAGCTCCATAAACAGATGAATGGACAAAGAAGAAGTGGTATATGTACAGAATGGAATATTAGCCACGAAAAAAAATAAAAGAATGGCATATGCAGCACCACGGATGAGCCTAGAGATAATCACACAACGTGAAGTAAGTCAGATTGCGAAAGACAAATGTTCTACGATATCACTTATGTTATCTGAAAATTCATAAAAATGAACATATTTCCATAGGGAAAGACGATCTCAGATGGAGAAGACAAACTTATGGTTAAGCCAAAGAAAAGGTGTGAGGAATGGACAAATTAGGATATTGGGGTTAACAAACATATACTAATACATATAAAATATATCATCCCCAAAGACCTATGGAATACCAAGAGTGGTCTATTCAACACTCTACAATAACCTACATGGAAAAGGACACAACGATCAATAGATATATGTATATGTGTACATGAACAAGATTCTGTGCAGCTAGAACAAAAGACATTTTAAAATCCAATTTGCTCTGATAAAAATGAAAACTTAAAGACACAAACAAGAATTAAGGAGGCTAAAACTTATGGGGGTTTGTCCTGACACATTCCACTCTAATCTGCAACCTAAAAGCACAACTTGCAGCAAGGTTCTGTTTCCCTAGCAAGCAGAGTTGCCAACGTAGAAATGCTGCCACCTTAAGGCCGTTTCCTCAAACAGCAGCTTTAAATCCACTGCTAATGGTCACTAATATTCACAAGGACTGCAGGGCTGTAAATGACTCATGCCCTCAAAAACTGTCCTGGGGTAGGGAATGGCCAAAAAAATCCAAACGCGGCAAATTTTTCAAGAAGGAAATTTGAAGTTGTAAGTTTAGCTGAATCTTAAAAAAAAAATGAAAAGGACATTGATCCACGCAAAACATCAGGAATTATTAGACGCATGCAAATCCAATCTACACAAACGTATCACCTCACACCAGTCAGAATGACCATCAGCAAAACGTCAACAAACAATAGATGTTGAAGAAGTTGTGGAGAATAGCGTAACCTCTCGGTCTAAGTGGGATGTAAACTGGTAACCGCCAATAATAGGAACAGAATGGCAGTGCATTGAAAGGTAAAAATTGAGTCCCCATATGATCCGGAAGGCCCACTATTGGGCCTGTCACCTGTGAAAGCCAGAATCAAAAAGACACAGGATGGAACATCGTGTATTGCAGCAGTATTTACAATAGCCAAGACATGGAAGCAACAAAAATGTCCATCATCAGATGAATGGACGAAAAAGTGGTCCATGTACACAATGCAATATTAGACACAGAAAAGAATGAAACAATGCCGTTTGCAGCACCATAGACGAGGCTACAGACAATCACGCACCTTGAAGTAAGTCAGAAAGCGAGAGACACATATCCTATGATATCACATATAGGTCTTATCTAAAAATTGATAGGAATGAACCTATTTCCACAGAGAGGGACACTCACGTGTTCAGAAAACAAGCTTGTGCTTAACCAAACGGAAAGGTGTGAGGAATGTATAACGGAGGATATTGGGTTTAACAGACATATGCTAATACTTATAAAATATATAATCATCAGACATACCGAATACCAAGAGAGGTCTACACAACATTCTGTAATAATCTCTACGGAACAGGATCCAAACATGAAAAGATATATGAATCAATGAAAGACATTCTGTACACCTAGAACAAACACAACATTGCAATCAAATTTGCTCTGAGAAAAATGAAAATTAAACTGAGAATATCAACAACAAATAAGTAGACATAGTTTCTGGGGGTTTGTCCTGGCACATTCCACTCTACTTTACAACCTACAAACAGGACTTCCAGGAAGGCTGTGTTGCCCTAGTAACCAGAGTTGGGAATATAGAAATGCTGCCCCCTTGTGGCCGTTTCCTGCAACAGCAGCTTTAAATGCAGAACTAATGGTCATGTGATATTCACAATTACTACAGGGCTGTAAAGGACACCTGCCCTCAAAAAATGTCCTGGTGCAGGTAATGGCCACAGGAATTCAGGGAACATGGCAAATTTTTCAAGGAAACAATTTGAAGAGGTGAGTTTCTCTGTTTTACTTAAAAAAAAAACGTAGATGAAAGCTCAATATCGGGAATTATTAGACGCATGCAAATCCAACCTACAAGAAGGTATCACCACCCAACACTCAAAATGCCATCAGTAAAAAGTCTACAAACAATAAATTCTGAAGGGGTTTTAGAGAACTGTGTACCCTCTAGTTGCTGGTGGCATGTAAACTGGTAACAGCCAGTAGTGAGAACAGAATGGAGGTGCGTTGAAAGGGAAAAATTTGAACCACCATATGATCTAGTAGGCCCACTGCTGGGCCTAATCCCTGAGAAGACCAGAATCCAAAAGACACAGGCTGGCAATCCTGCACTGCATCAATATTTAGCATTGCCAAGACTTGGAAGTAACCAAAATGTCCATCCACAGATGAATGCACAAAGAAGAAGTGGTCCATGTACACAATGCAATATTCGCCATGGAAAAGGATGAAACACTGCTCTTTGCAGCACCATAGATGAGCCTAGAGATAATCACAGAACATGAGGTAAGTCGGAAAGCAGCCGACAAATAACCTGTGATATCACTCCTAGCTGTTACCTAACAACTGACACGTATGAACATATTTCCACAGAGAAAGACTCTCACAGACTTAGAAAACAAACTATGGTTATCTAAAAGGAAAGGTGGGAGGAATGGACACATTAAGATTAGGGTTACCGTACGTATACAAATACATATTAAACACACGTATCAAAAAGACCGACCATATACCAAGGGAGGTCTACTGAACGCGCTGTAATAATTTACACGGGGGCTTGCCTGGTGGCACCGTGGTTAAGAATCCACCTGCCAATGCAGGGGACACAGGTTCGATCCCTGGTTCGGGAAGGTCCCACATGCAGCAGAGCAACTAAGCCCGTGCACCACAACTAATGAGCCTACGCTCTGGAGCCCATGAGCCATAACTACTGAGCCCATGCACCACAACTACTGAAGCCCACACGCCTAGAGCCCGTGCTCCGCAACAAGAGAAGCCACTGCAGTGAGAAGCCGGTGCACCGCAACGGAGAGTAGCCCCCGCTCACCGCAACTGGAGAAAGCCCACATGCAGCAACGAAGATCCAACTCAGCCAAAAATAAATAAATAAATAAAATAAATTTATTTAAAAAAATAATAGTAATTTACATGGGAAGAGGATCTGTACATGAGTAGATATATATAATGTTCAATTGAACCTGATTGTGCACACCCAGAACAAACACTATTCTGCTCATTACCCCAATTTAAAAAATTAAAACCACGAACAACAATTAATGAGACATAAAGTTATTGGGGTTTTCCCTGGCACATCCCATTCTAATTTACAACCTAGGAACACAACTTTCAGGAAGGCTCTGCTGCCCTAGTAACCAGACTTGGGAATGGAGAAATGCTGCCGCCTTGTGGCCGTTTCCCACAACAGCAGCTTTAAACACAGGGCTAAGGGTCACTTGAGATTCACAGTAATTGTAGGGCCGTAAATGACACGTGTCCTCAAAAAATGTCCTGGGGTAGGTAATGGCCAAGAAAGTTCACAACACGGAAAATTTTTCAAGAAAACAATTTGAAGAGGTAAGTGTTACTCACTCGGTTGTTCTAAAAAAAGAAGAACATGGATAAAAGCTCAATATCAGGAATTATTGGTTGGATGCAAATCCAAACTACAAAAAGATTTCACCACCCAATATTCAAAATGCCATCCGTAAAAAGTCTACAAACCATGCATGCTGACGGGTTGGGGGAGAAATGCATACCCACTATGCTGTTGGTTGGATGTAAACTGGTAACAGCTAATCATGAGAACAGAACGGAGCTGCGTTTAAAAGGTAAAAATTGAGCTACCATATCATGCGGCCGATCCCCTAATGGGCCTATACCCTAAGAAGACCAGAATGGGAAAGGCACAGACAGGCAAACATGCACTGCAGCAATATTTACAATAGCCAAGCCATGCAAGCAAACAAAATGTCCATCAACAGACAAATGGACAAAGAAGAAGTGGTGTACGTACCGAATGGAATAGTAGCCTCGGGAAAAAAATGAACAATGCCGTTTTCAGGACTACACATGAGCCTAGAAATAATCATAGTACGTTAAGTAAGTCAAAAAGGAATGACAAATATCCTATGATATCATTTATACGTGTTATCCATCCTAAGATTGCTCCCAATGAACATATTTCCACAGAAAAACACACTCACAGACTGATAAAACAAACTAATGGTTAACCAAAATGAAAGGTGGGAGGATGGATAAATTAGGATTATGGGGGTAGCATACATATACTAATGTATGTTAAATGTATATAAACATATAACATATAAACTATATGAATTATATAATCACCAATACATATAAAATATATCATGACAAAACACCTACCAAATACCAAGGGAGGTCTACTCAACATTCTGTAATAACATACATGGTAACAGGATCCGAAGATGAACAGACATATGTATGAATCATTGACCAGATTCTGTACAGCCAGACAATCACAACACTCTAATCAAATTTCCTCCGATAAGAAATATAAATTAAATTTAAAAAACGAACATAAGTAAGGAGACATAAACTTCTGGGGGCTTGTCCCAGCACATTCCACTCTAATTTACAACCGAGGAACACGACGTCCAGGAAGACTCTGTTGCCCTAGTAACAAGAGTTGAGAACGTAACAATGCTGCCGCCTTGTGGCTGTTTCCCACAACAGCAGCTTTAAACACAGTGCTAATGGTCGCTTAATAGTCACGAGGACTGCGGGGCTGTAAATGATACCTGCCCTCAAAAAATGTCCTGGGGTAGGGAATAGGCAAGAAATTTCAACACATGACAAAGTTTTCAAGAAGTCAATATGAGAGGGAAGTTGTACTCACTCTTTAAAAAAAAAGGAAAAGAAAAAAAAGACATGCCTAAAGCTCAGTATAAGGAATTATTAGCTGCATGCAAATCCCACGTCCACAAAGGTTTCAGCTCACACCAGTCAAATGACCATCAGCAAAAAGTCTACAAACTATAAATGCTGAAGAGGTTTTAGGGAACTGTGTACCTTCTAGCTGCTGATGGGGTGTAAAGTGCTAACAGCACTAATGAAAACTGAATGCAGCTGCTTTAAAAGGTAAAAATTGAGCTACCGTATGATGCGGCAGGGCACCTTCTGGGCCTATAACCTAAGACCACCAGAATCGGAAAGACAGAGGCAGGCAAATGTGCACTGCAGCAATATTGAAAGAGCCAAGACATGGAAGCAAAAAAAAGCTCCATAAACAGATGAATGGACAAAGAAGAAGTGGTATATGTACAGAATGGAATATTAGCCACGAAAAAAAATAAAAGAATGGCATATGCAGCACCACGGATGAGCCTAGAGATAATCACACAACGTGAAGTAAGTCAGATTGCGAAAGACAAATGTTCTACGATATCACTTATGTTATCTGAAAATTCATAAAAATGAACATATTTCCATAGGGAAAGACGATCTCAGATGGAGAAGACAAACTTATGGTTAAGCCAAAGAAAAGGTGTGAGGAATGGACAAATTAGGATATTGGGGTTAACAAACATATACTAATACATATAAAATATATCATCCCCAAAGACCTATGGAATACCAAGAGTGGTCTATTCAACACTCTACAATAACCTACATGGAAAAGGACACAACGATCAATAGATATATGTATATGTGTACATGAACAAGATTCTGTGCAGCTAGAACAAAAGACATTTTAAAATCCAATTTGCTCTGATAAAAATGAAAACTTAAAGACACAAACAAGAATTAAGGAGGCTAAAACTTATGGGGGTTTGTCCTGACACATTCCACTCTAATCTGCAACCTAAAAGCACAACTTGCAGCAAGGTTCTGTTTCCCTAGCAAGCAGAGTTGCCAACGTAGAAATGCTGCCACCTTAAGGCCGTTTCCTCAAACAGCAGCTTTAAATCCACTGCTAATGGTCACTAATATTCACAAGGACTGCAGGGCTGTAAATGACTCATGCCCTCAAAAACTGTCCTGGGGTAGGGAATGGCCAAAAAAATCCAAACGCGGCAAATTTTTCAAGAAGGAAATTTGAAGTTGTAAGTTTAGCTGAATCTTAAAAAAAAAATGAAAAGGACATTGATCCACGCAAAACATCAGGAATTATTAGACGCATGCAAATCCAATCTACACAAACGTATCACCTCACACCAGTCAGAATGACCATCAGCAAAACGTCAACAAACAATAGATGTTGAAGAAGTTGTGGAGAATAGCGTAACCTCTCGGTCTAAGTGGGATGTAAACTGGTAACCGCCAATAATAGGAACAGAATGGCAGTGCGTTGAAAGGTAAAAATTGAGTCCCCATATGATCCGGAAGGCCCACTATTGGGCCTGTCGCCTGTGAAAGCCAGAATCAAAAAGACACAGGATGGAACATCGTGTATTGCAGCAGTATTTACAATAGCCAAGACATGGAAGCAACAAAAATGTCCACCATCAGATGAATGGACGAAAAAGTGGTCCATGTACACAATGCAATATTAGACACAGAAAAGAATGAAACAATGCCGTTTGCAGCACCATAGACGAGGCTACAGACAATCACACACCTTGAAGTAAGTCAGAAAGCGAGAGACACATATCCTATGATATCACGTATAGGTCTTATCTAAAAATTGATAGGAATGAACCTATTTCCACAGAGAGGGACACTCACGTGTTCAGAAAACAAGCTTGTGCTTAACCAAACGGAAAGGTGTGAGGAATGTATAACGGAGGATATTGGGTTTAACAGACATATGCTAATACTTATAAAATATATAATCATCAGACATACCGAATACCAAGAGAGGTCTACACAACATTCTGTAATAATCTCTACGGAACAGGATCCAAACATGAAAAGATATATGAATCAATGAAAGACATTCTGTACACCTAGAACAAACACAACATTGCAATCAAATTTGCTCTGAGAAAAATGAAAATTAAACTGAGAATATCAACAACAAATAAGTAGACATAGTTTCTGGGGGTTTGTCCTGGCACATTCCACTCTACTTTACAACCTACAAACAGGACTTCCAGGAAGGCTGTGTTGCCCTAGTAACCAGAGTTGGGAATATAGAAATGCTGCCCCCTTGTGGCCGTTTCCTGCAACAGCAGCTTTAAATGCAGAACTAATGGTCATGTGATATTCACAATTACTACAGGGCTGTAAAGGACACCTGCCCTCAAAAAATGTCCTGGTGCAGGTAATGGCCACAGGAATTCAGGGAACATGGCAAATTTTTCAAGGAAACAATTTGAAGAGGTGAGTTTCTCTGTTTTACTTAAAAAAAAAACGTAGATGAAAGCTCAATATCGGGAATTATTAGACGCATGCAAATCCAACCTACAAGAAGGTATCACCACCCAACACTCAAAATGCCATCAGTAAAAAGTCTACAAACAATAAATTCTGAAGGGGTTTTAGAGAACTGTGTACCCTCTAGTTGCTGGTGGCATGTAAACTGGTAACAGCCAGTAGTGAGAACAGAATGGAGGTGCGTTGAAAGGGAAAAATTTGAACCACCATATGATCTAGTAGGCCCACTGCTGGGCCTAATCCCTGAGAAGACCAGAATCCAAAAGACACAGGCTGGCAATCCTGCACTGCATCAATATTTAGCATTGCCAAGACTTGGAAGTAACCAAAATGTCCATCCACAGATGAATGCACAAAGAAGAAGTGGTCCATGTACACAATGCAATATTCGCCATGGAAAAGGATGAAACACTGCTCTTTGCAGCACCATAGATGAGCCTAGAGATAATCACAGAACATGAGGTAAGTCGGAAAGCAGCCGACAAATAACCTGTGATATCACTCCTAGCTGTTACCTAACAACTGACACGTATGAACATATTTCCACAGAGAAAGACTCTCACAGACTTAGAAAACAAACTATGGTTATCTAAAAGGAAAGGTGGGAGGAATGGACACATTAAGATTAGGGTTACCGTACGTATACAAATACATATTAAACACACGTATCAAAAAGACCGACCATATACCAAGGGAGGTCTACTGAACGCGCTGTAATAATTTACACGGGGGCTTGCCTGGTGGCACCGTGGTTAAGAATCCACCTGCCAATGCAGGGGACACAGGTTCGATCCCTGGTTCGGGAAGGTCCCACATGCAGCAGAGCAACTAAGCCCGTGCACCACAACTAATGAGCCTACGCTCTGGAGCCCATGAGCCATAACTACTGAGCCCATGCACCACAACTACTGAAGCCCACACGCCTAGAGCCCGTGCTCCGCAACAAGAGAAGCCACTGCAGTGAGAAGCCGGTGCACCGCAACGGAGAGTAGCCCCCGCTCACCGCAACTGGAGAAAGCCCACATGCAGCAACGAAGATCCAACTCAGCCAAAAATAAATAAATAAATAAAATAAATTTATTTTAAAAAATAATAGTAATTTACATGGGAAGAGGATCTGTACATGAGTAGATATATATAATGTTCAATTGAACCTGATTGTGCACACCCAGAACAAACACTATTCTGCTCATTACCCCAATTTAAAAAATTAAAACCACGAACAACAATTAATGAGACATAAAGTTATTGGGGTTTTCCCTGGCACATCCCATTCTAATTTACAACCTAGGAACACAACTTTCAGGAAGGCTCTGCTGCCCTAGTAACCAGACTTGGGAATGGAGAAATGCTGCCGCCTTGTGGCCGTTTCCCACAACAGCAGCTTTAAACACAGGGCTAAGGGTCACTTGAGATTCACAGTAATTGTAGGGCCGTAAATGACACGTGTCCTCAAAAAATGTCCTGGGGTAGGTAATGGCCAAGAAAGTTCACAACACGGAAAATTTTTCAAGAAAACAATTTGAAGAGGTAAGTGTTACTCACTCGGTTGTTCTAAAAAAAGAAGAACATGGATAAAAGCTCAATATCAGGAATTATTGGTTGGATGCAAATCCAAACTACAAAAAGATTTCACCACCCAATATTCAAAATGCCATCCGTAAAAAGTCTACAAACCATGCATGCTGACGGGTTGGGGGAGAAATGCATACCCACTATGCTGTTGGTTGGATGTAAACTGGTAACAGCTAATCATGAGAACAGAACGGAGCTGCGTTTAAAAGGTAAAAATTGAGCTACCATATCATGCGGCCGATCCCCTAATGGGCCTATACCCTAAGAAGACCAGAATGGGAAAGGCACAGACAGGCAAACATGCACTGCAGCAATATTTACAATAGCCAAGCCATGCAAGCAAACAAAATGTCCATCAACAGACAAATGGACAAAGAAGAAGTGGTGTACGTACCGAATGGAATAGTAGCCTCGGGAAAAAAATGAACAATGCCGTTTTCAGGACTACACATGAGCCTAGAAATAATCATAGTACGTTAAGTAAGTCAAAAAGGAATGACAAATATCCTATGATATCATTTATACGTGTTATCCATCCTAAGATTGCTCCCAATGAACATATTTCCACAGAAAAACACACTCACAGACTGATAAAACAAACTAATGGTTAACCAAAATGAAAGGTGGGAGGATGGATAAATTAGGATTATGGGGGTAGCATACATATACTAATGTATGTTAAATGTATATAAACATATAACATATAAACTATATGAAATATATAATCACCAATACATATAAAATATATCATGACAAAACACCTACCAAATACCAAGGGAGGTCTACTCAACATTCTGTAATAACATACATGGTAACAGGATCCGAAGATGAACAGACATATGTATGAATCATTGACCAGATTCTGTACAGCCAGACAATCACAACACTCTAATCAAATTTCCTCCGATAAGAAATATAAATTAAATTTAAAAAACGAACATAAGTAAGGAGACATAAACTTCTGGGGGCTTGTCCCAGCACATTCCACTCTAATTTACAACCGAGGAACACGACGTCCAGGAAGACTCTGTTGCCCTAGTAACAAGAGTTGAGAACGTAACAATGCTGCCGCCTTGTGGCTGTTTCCCACAACAGCAGCTTTAAACACAGTGCTAATGGTCGCTTAATAGTCACGAGGACTGCGGGGCTGTAAATGATACCTGCCCTCGAAAAATGTCCTGGGGTAGGGAATAGGCAAGAAATTTCAACACATGACAAAGTTTTCAAGAAGTCAATATGAGAGGGAAGTTGTACTCACTCTTTAAAAAAAAGGAAAAGAAAAAAAAAGACATGCCTATAGCTCAGTATAAGGAATTATTAGCTGCATGCAAATCCCACGTCCACAAAGGTTTCAGCTCACACCAGTCAAATGACCATCAGCAAAAAGTCTACAAACTATAAATGCTGAAGAGGTTTTAGGGAACTGTGTACCTTCTAGCTGCTGATGGGGTGTAAAGTGCTAACAGCACTAATGAAAACTGAATGCAGCTGCTTTAAAAGGTAAAAATTGAGCTACCGTATGATGCGGCAGGGCACCTTCTGGGCCTATAACCTAAGACCACCAGAATCGGAAAGACAGAGGCAGGCAAATGTGCACTGCAGCAATATTGAAAGAGCCAAGACATGGAAGCAAAAAAAAGCTCCATAAACAGATGAATGGACAAAGAAGAAGTGGTATATGTACAGAATGGAATATTAGCCACGAAAAAAAATAAAAGAATGGCATATGCAGCACCACGGATGAGCCTAGAGATAATCACACAACGTGAAGTAAGTCAGATTGCGAAAGACAAATGTTCTACGATATCACTTATGTTATCTGAAAATTCATAAAAATGAACATATTTCCATAGGGAAAGACGATCTCAGATGGAGAAGACAAACTTATGGTTAAGCCAAAGAAAAGGTGTGAGGAATGGACAAATTAGGATATTGGGGTTAACAAACATATACTAATACATATAAAATATATCATCCCCAAAGACCTATGGAATACCAAGAGTGGTCTATTCAACACTCTACAATAACCTACATGGAAAAGGACACAACGATCAATAGATATATGTATATGTGTACATGAACAAGATTCTGTGCAGCTAGAACAAAAGACATTTTAAAATCCAATTTGCTCTGATAAAAATGAAAACTTAAAGACACAAACAAGAATTAAGGAGGCTAAAACTTATGGGGGTTTGTCCTGACACATTCCACTCTAATCTGCAACCTAAAAGCACAACTTGCAGCAAGGTTCTGTTTCCCTAGCAAGCAGAGTTGCCAACGTAGAAATGCTGCCACCTTAAGGCCGTTTCCTCAAACAGCAGCTTTAAATCCACTGCTAATGGTCACTAATATTCACAAGGACTGCAGGGCTGTAAATGACTCATGCCCTCAAAAACTGTCCTGGGGTAGGGAATGGCCAAAAAAATCCAAACGCGGCAAATTTTTCAAGAAGGAAATTTGAAGTTGTAAGTTTAGCTGAATCTTAAAAAAAAAATGAAAAGGACATTGATCCACGCAAAACATCAGGAATTATTAGACGCATGCAAATCCAATCTACACAAACGTATCACCTCACACCAGTCAGAATGACCATCAGCAAAACGTCAACAAACAATAGATGTTGAAGAAGTTGTGGAGAATAGCGTAACCTCTCGGTCTAAGTGGGATGTAAACTGGTAACCGCCAATAATAGGAACAGAATGGCAGTGCGTTGAAAGGTAAAAATTGAGTCCCCATATGATCCGGAAGGCCCACTATTGGGCCTGTCACCTGTGAAAGCCAGAATCAAAAAGACACAGGATGGAACATCGTGTATTGCAGCAGTATTTACAATAGCCAAGACATGGAAGCAACAAAAATGTCCACCATCAGATGAATGGACGAAAAAGTGGTCCATGTACACAATGCAATATTAGACACAGAAAAGAATGAAACAATGCCGTTTGCAGCACCATAGACGAGGCTACAGACAATCACGCACCTTGAAGTAAGTCAGAAAGCGAGAGACACATATCCTATGATATCACGTATAGGTCTTATCTAAAAATTGATAGGAATGAACCTATTTCCACAGAGAGGGACACTCACGTGTTCAGAAAACAAGCTTGTGCTTAACCAAACGGAAAGGTGTGAGGAATGTATAACGGAGGATATTGGGTTTAACAGACATATGCTAATACTTATAAAATATATAATCATCAGACATACCGAATACCAAGAGAGGTCTACACAACATTCTGTAATAATCTCTACGGAACAGGATCCAAACATGAAAAGATATATGAATCAATGAAAGACATTCTGTACACCTAGAACAAACACAACATTGCAATCAAATTTGCTCTGAGAAAAATGAAAATTAAACTGAGAATATCAACAACAAATAAGTAGACATAGTTTCTGGGGGTTTGTCCTGGCACATTCCACTCTACTTTACAACCTACAAACAGGACTTCCAGGAAGGCTGTGTTGCCCTAGTAACCAGAGTTGGGAATATAGAAATGCTGCCCCCTTGTGGCCGTTTCCTGCAACAGCAGCTTTAAATGCAGAACTAATGGTCATGTGATATTCACAATTACTACAGGGCTGTAAAGGACACCTGCCCTCAAAAAATGTCCTGGTGCAGGTAATGGCCACAGGAATTCAGGGAACATGGCAAATTTTTCAAGGAAACAATTTGAAGAGGTGAGTTTCTCTGTTTTACTTAAAAAAAAAAACGTAGATGAAAGCTCAATATCGGGAATTATTAGACGCATGCAAATCCAACCTACAAGAAGGTATCACCACCCAACACTCAAAATGCCATCAGTAAAAAGTCTACAAACAATAAATTCTGAAGGGGTTTTAGAGAACTGTGTACCCTCTAGTTGCTGGTGGCATGTAAACTGGTAACAGCCAGTAGTGAGAACAGAATGGAGGTGCGTTGAAAGGGAAAAATTTGAACCACCATATGATCTAGTAGGCCCACTGCTGGGCCTAATCCCTGAGAAGACCAGAATCCAAAAGACACAGGCTGGCAATCCTGCACTGCATCAATATTTAGCATTGCCAAGACTTGGAAGTAACCAAAATGTCCATCCACAGATGAATGCACAAAGAAGAAGTGGTCCATGTACACAATGCAATATTCGCCATGGAAAAGGATGAAACACTGCTCTTTGCAGCACCATAGATGAGCCTAGAGATAATCACAGAACATGAGGTAAGTCGGAAAGCAGCCGACAAATAACCTGTGATATCACTCCTAGCTGTTACCTAACAACTGACACGTATGAACATATTTCCACAGAGAAAGACTCTCACAGACTTAGAAAACAAACTATGGTTATCTAAAAGGAAAGGTGGGAGGAATGGACACATTAAGATTAGGGTTACCGTACGTATACAAATACATATTAAACACACGTATCAAAAAGACCGACCATATACCAAGGGAGGTCTACTGAACGCGCTGTAATAATTTACACGGGGGCTTGCCTGGTGGCACCGTGGTTAAGAATCCACCTGCCAATGCAGGGGACACAGGTTCGATCCCTGGTTCGGGAAGGTCCCACATGCAGCAGAGCAACTAAGCCCGTGCACCACAACTAATGAGCCTACGCTCTGGAGCCCATGAGCCATAACTACTGAGCCCATGCACCACAACTACTGAAGCCCACACGCCTAGAGCCCGTGCTCCGCAACAAGAGAAGCCACTGCAGTGAGAAGCCGGTGCACCGCAACGGAGAGTAGCCCCCGCTCACCGCAACTGGAGAAAGCCCACATGCAGCAACGAAGATCCAACTCAGCCAAAAATAAATAAATAAATAAAATAAATTTATTTAAAAAAATAATAGTAATTTACATGGGAAGAGGATCTGTACATGAGTAGATATATATAATGTTCCATTGAACCTGATTGTGCACACCCAGAACAAACACTATTCTGCTCATTACCCCAATTTAAAAAATTAAAACCACGAACAACAATTAATGAGACATAAAGTTATTGGGGTTTTCCCTGGCACATCCCATTCTAATTTACAACCTAGGAACACAACTTTCAGGAAGGCTCTGCTGCCCTAGTAACCAGACTTGGGAATGGAGAAATGCTGCCGCCTTGTGGCCGTTTCCCACAACAGCAGCTTTAAACACAGGGCTAAGGGTCACTTGAGATTCACAGTAATTGTAGGGCCGTAAATGACACGTGTCCTCAAAAAATGTCCTGGGGTAGGTAATGGCCAAGAAAGTTCACAACACGGAAAATTTTTCAAGAAAACAATTTGAAGAGGTAAGTGTTACTCACTCGGTTGTTCTAAAAAAAGAAGAACATGGATAAAAGCTCAATATCAGGAATTATTGGTTGGATGCAAATCCAAACTACAAAAAGATTTCACCACCCAATATTCAAAATGCCATCCGTAAAAAGTCTACAAACCATGCATGCTGACGGGTTGGGGGAGAAATGCATACCCACTATGCTGTTGGTTGGATGTAAACTGGTAACAGCTAATCATGAGAACAGAACGGAGCTGCGCTTAAAAGGTAAAAATTGAGCTACCATATCATGCGGCCGATCCCCTAATGGGCCTATACCCTAAGAAGACCAGAATGGGAAAGGCACAGACAGGCAAACATGCACTGCAGCAATATTTACAATAGCCAAGCCATGCAAGCAAACAAAATGTCCATCAACAGACAAATGGACAAAGAAGAAGTGGTGTACGTACCGAATGGAATAGTAGCCTCGGGAAAAAAATGAACAATGCCGTTTTCAGGACTACACATGAGCCTAGAAATAATCATAGTACGTTAAGTAAGTCAAAAAGGAATGACAAATATCCTATGATATCATTTATACGTGTTATCCATCCTAAGATTGCTCCCAATGAACATATTTCCACAGAAAAACACACTCACAGACTGATAAAACAAACTAATGGTTAACCAAAATGAAAGGTGGGAGGATGGATAAATTAGGATTATGGGGGTAGCATACATATACTAATGTATGTTAAATGTATATAAACATATAACATATAAACTATATGAATTATATAATCACCAATACATATAAAATATATCATGACAAAACACCTACCAAATACCAAGGGAGGTCTACTCAACATTCTGTAATAACATACATGGTAACAGGATCCGAAGATGAACAGACATATGTATGAATCATTGACCAGATTCTGTACAGCCAGACAATCACAACACTCTAATCAAATTTCCTCCGATAAGAAATATAAATTAAATTTAAAAAACGAACATAAGTAAGGAGACATAAACTTCTGGGGGCTTGTCCCAGCACATTCCACTCTAATTTACAACCGAGGAACACGACGTCCAGGAAGACTCTGTTGCCCTAGTAACAAGAGTTGAGAACGTAACAATGCTGCCGCCTTGTGGCTGTTTCCCACAACAGCAGCTTTAAACACAGTGCTAATGGTCGCTTAATAGTCACGAGGACTGCGGGGCTGTAAATGATACCTGCCCTCGAAAAATGTCCTGGGGTAGGGAATAGGCAAGAAATTTCAACACATGACAAAGTTTTCAAGAAGTCAATATGAGAGGGAAGTTGTACTCACTCTTTAAAAAAAAAGGAAAAGAAAAAAAAAGACATGCCTATAGCTCAGTATAAGGAATTATTAGCTGCATGCAAATCCCACGTCCACAAAGGTTTCAGCTCACACCAGTCAAATGACCATCAGCAAAAAGTCTACAAACTATAAATGCTGAAGAGGTTTTAGGGAACTGTGTACCTTCTAGCTGCTGATGGGGTGTAAAGTGCTAACAGCACTAATGAAAACTGAATGCAGCTGCTTTAAAAGGTAAAAATTGAGCTACCATATGATGCGGCAGGGCACCTTCTGGGCCTATAACCTAAGACCACCAGAATCGGAAAGACAGAGGCAGGCAAATGTGCACTGCAGCAATATTGAAAGAGCCAAGACATGGAAGCAATAAAAAGCTCCATAAACAGATGAATGGACAAAGAAGAAGTGGTATATGTACAGAATGGAATATTAGCCACGAAAAAAAATAAAAGAATGGCATATGCAGCACCACGGATGAGCCTAGAGATAATCACACAACGTGAAGTAAGTCAGATTGCGAAAGACAAATGTTCTACGATATCACTTATGTTATCTGAAAATTCATAAAAATGAACATATTTCCATAGGGAAAGACGATCTCAGATGGAGAAGACAAACTTATGGTTAAGCCAAAGAAAAGGTGTGAGGAATGGACAAATTAGGATATTGGGGTTAACAAACATATACTAATACATATAAAATATATCATCCCCAAAGACCTATGGAATACCAAGAGTGGTCTATTCAACACTCTACAATAACCTACATGGAAAAGGACACAACGATCAATAGATATATGTATATGTGTACATGAACAAGATTCTGTGCAGCTAGAACAAAAGACATTTTAAAATCCAATTTGCTCTGATAAAAATGAAAACTTAAAGACACAAACAAGAATTAAGGAGGCTAAAACTTATGGGGGTTTGTCCTGACACATTCCACTCTAATCTGCAACCTAAAAGCACAACTTGCAGCAAGGTTCTGTTTCCCTAGCAAGCAGAGTTGCCAACGTAGAAATGCTGCCACCTTAAGGCCGTTTCCTCAAACAGCAGCTTTAAATCCACTGCTAATGGTCACTAATATTCACAAGGACTGCAGGGCTGTAAATGACTCATGCCCTCAAAAACTGTCCTGGGGTAGGGAATGGCCAAAAAAATCCAAACGCGGCAAATTTTTCAAGAAGGAAATTTGAAGTTGTAAGTTTAGCTGAATCTTAAAAAAAAAATGAAAAGGACATTGATCCACGCAAAACATCAGGAATTATTAGACGCATGCAAATCCAATCTACACAAACGTATCACCTCACACCAGTCAGAATGACCATCAGCAAAACGTCAACAAACAATAGATGTTGAAGAAGTTGTGGAGAATAGCGTAACCTCTCGGTCTAAGTGGGATGTAAACTGGTAACCGCCAATAATAGGAACAGAATGGCAGTGCATTGAAAGGTAAAAATTGAGTCCCCATATGATCCGGAAGGCCCACTATTGGGCCTGTCACCTGTGAAAGCCAGCATCAAAAAGACACAGGATGGAACATCGTGTATTGCAGCAGTATTTACAATAGCCAAGACATGGAAGCAACAAAAATGTCCATCATCAGATGAATGGACGAAAAAGTGGTCCATGTACACAATGCAATATTAGACACAGAAAAGAATGAAACAATGCCGTTTGCAGCACCATAGACGAGGCTACAGACAATCACGCACCTTGAAGTAAGTCAGAAAGCGAGAGACACATATCCTATGATATCACGTATATGTCTTATCTAAAAATTGATAGGAATGAACCTATTTCCACAGAGAGGGACACTCACGTGTTCAGAAAACAAGCTTGTGCTTAACCAAACGGAAAGGTGTGAGGAATGTATAACGGAGGATATTGGGTTTAACAGACATATGCTAATACTTATAAAATATATAATCATCAGACATACCGAATACCAAGAGAGGTCTACACAACATTCTGTAATAATCTCTACGGAACAGGATCCAAACATGAAAAGATATATGAATCAATGAAAGACATTCTGTACACCTAGAACAAACACAACATTGCAATCAAATTTGCTCTGAGAAAAATGAAAATTAAACTGAGAATATCAACAACAAATAAGTAGACATAGTTTCTGGGGGTTTGTCCTGGCACATTCCACTCTACTTTACAACCTACAAACAGGACTTCCAGGAAGGCTGTGTTGCCCTAGTAACCAGAGTTGGGAATATAGAAATGCTGCCCCCTTGTGGCCGTTTCCTGCAACAGCAGCTTTAAATGCAGAACTAATGGTCATGTGATATTCACAATTACTACAGGGCTGTAAAGGACACCTGCCCTCAAAAAATGTCCTGGTGCAGGTAATGGCCACAGGAATTCAGGGAACATGGCAAATTTTTCAAGGAAACAATTTGAAGAGGTGAGTTTCTCTGTTTTACTTAAAAAAAAAACGTAGATGAAAGCTCAATATCGGGAATTATTAGACGCATGCAAATCCAACCTACAAGAAGGTATCACCACCCAACACTCAAAATGCCATCAGTAAAAAGTCTACAAACAATAAATTCTGAGGGGGTTTTAGAGAACTGTGTACCCTCTAGTTGCTGGTGGCATGTAAACTGGTAACAGCCAGTAGTGAGAACAGAATGGAGGTGCGTTGAAAGGGAAAAATTTGAACCACCATATGATCTAGTAGGCCCACTGCTGGGCCTAATCCCTGAGAAGACCAGAATCCAAAAGACACAGGCTGGCAATCCTGCACTGCATCAATATTTAGCATTGCCAAGACTTGGAAGTAACCAAAATGTCCATCCACAGATGAATGCACAAAGAAGAAGTGGTCCATGTACACAATGCAATATTCGCCATGGAAAAGGATGAAACACTGCTCTTTGCAGCACCATAGATGAGCCTAGAGATAATCACAGAACATGAGGTAAGTCGGAAAGCAGCCGACAAATAACCTGTGATATCACTCCTAGCTGTTACCTAACAACTGACACGTATGAACATATTTCCACAGAGAAAGACTCTCACAGACTTAGAAAACAAACTATGGTTATCTAAAAGGAAAGGTGGGAGGAATGGACACATTAAGATTAGGGTTACCGTACGTATACAAATACATATTAAACACACGTATCAAAAAGACCGACCATATACCAAGGGAGGTCTACTGAACGCGCTGTAATAATTTACACGGGGGCTTGCCTGGTGGCACCGTGGTTAAGAATCCACCTGCCAATGCAGGGGACACAGGTTCGATCCCTGGTTCGGGAAGGTCCCACATGCAGCAGAGCAACTAAGCCCGTGCACCACAACTAATGAGCCTACGCTCTGGAGCCCATGAGCCATAACTACTGAGCCCATGCACCACAACTACTGAAGCCCACACGCCTAGAGCCCGTGCTCCGCAACAAGAGAAGCCACTGCAGTGAGAAGCCGGTGCACCGCAACGGAGAGTAGCCCCCGCTCACCGCAACTGGAGAAAGCCCACATGCAGCAACGAAGATCCAACTCAGCCAAAAATAAATAAATAAATAAAATAAATTTATTTTAAAAAATAATAGTAATTTACATGGGAAGAGGATCTGTACATGAGTAGATATATATAATGTTCAATTGAACCTGATTGTGCACACCCAGAACAAACACTATTCTGCTCATTACCCCAATTTAAAAAATTAAAACCACGAACAACAATTAATGAGACATAAAGTTATTGGGGTTTTCCCTGGCACATCCCATTCTAATTTACAACCTAGGAACACAACTTTCAGGAAGGCTCTGCTGCCCTAGTAACCAGACTTGGGAATGGAGAAATGCTGCCGCCTTGTGGCCGTTTCCCACAACAGCAGCTTTAAACACAGGGCTAAGGGTCACTTGAGATTCACAGTAATTGTAGGGCCGTAAATGACACGTGTCCTCAAAAAATGTCCTGGGGTAGGTAATGGCCAAGAAAGTTCACAACACGGAAAATTTTTCAAGAAAACAATTTGAAGAGGTAAGTGTTACTCACTCGGTTGTTCTAAAAAAAGAAGAACATGGATAAAAGCTCAATATCAGGAATTATTGGTTGGATGCAAATCCAAACTACAAAAAGATTTCACCACCCAATATTCAAAATGCCATCCGTAAAAAGTCTACAAACCATGCATGCTGACGGGTTGGGGGAGAAATGCATACCCACTATGCTGTTGGTTGGATGTAAACTGGTAACAGCTAATCATGAGAACAGAACGGAGCTGCGTTTAAAAGGTAAAAATTGAGCTACCATATCATGCGGCCGATCCCCTAATGGGCCTATACCCTAAGAAGACCAGAATGGGAAAGGCACAGACAGGCAAACATGCACTGCAGCAATATTTACAATAGCCAAGCCATGCAAGCAAACAAAATGTCCATCAACAGACAAATGGACAAAGAAGAAGTGGTGTACGTACCGAATGGAATAGTAGCCTCGGGAAAAAAATGAACAATGCCGTTTTCAGGACTACACATGAGCCTAGAAATAATCATAGTACGTTAAGTAAGTCAAAAAGGAATGACAAATATCCTATGATATCATTTATACGTGTTATCCATCCTAAGATTGCTCCCAATGAACATATTTCCACAGAAAAACACACTCACAGACTGATAAAACAAACTAATGGTTAACCAAAATGAAAGGTGGGAGGATGGATAAATTAGGATTATGGGGGTAGCATACATATACTAATGTATGTTAAATGTATATAAACATATAACATATAAACTATATGAATTATATAATCACCAATACATATAAAATATATCATGACAAAACACCTACCAAATACCAAGGGAGGTCTACTCAACATTCTGTAATAACATACATGCTAACCGGATCCGAAGATGAACAGACATATGTATGAATCATTGACCAGATTCTGTACAGCCAGACAATCACAACACTCTAATCAAATTTCCTCCGATAAGAAATATAAATTAAATTTAAAAAACGAACATAAGTAAGGAGACATAAACTTCTGGGGGCTTGTCCCAGCACATTCCACTCTAATTTACAACCGAGGAACACGACGTCCAGGAAGACTCTGTTGCCCTAGTAACAAGAGTTGAGAACGTAATAATGCTGCCGCCTTGTGGCTGTTTCCCACAACAGCAGCTTTAAACACAGTGCTAATGGTCGCTTAATAGTCACGAGGACTGCGGGGCTGTAAATGATACCTGCCCTCAAAAAATGTCCTGGGGTAGGGAATAGGCAAGAAATTTCAACACATGACAAAGTTTTCAAGAAGTCAATATGAGAGGGAAGTTGTACTCACTCTTTAAAAAAAAAGGAAAAGAAAAAAAAAGACATGCCTAAAGCTCAGTATAAGGAATTATTAGCTGCATGCAAATCCCACGTCCACAAAGGTTTCAGCTCACACCAGTCAAATGACCATCAGCAAAAAGTCTACAAACTATAAATGCTGAAGAGGTTTTAGGGAACTGTGTACCTTCTAGCTGCTGATGGGGTGTAAAGTGCTAACAGCGCTAATGAAAACTGAATGCAGCTGCTTTAAAAGGTAAAAATTGAGCTACCGTATGATGCGGCAGGGCACCTTCTGGGCCTATAACCTAAGACCACCAGAATCGGAAAGACAGAGGCAGGCAAATGTGCACTGCAGCAATATTGAAAGAGCCAAGACATGGAAGCAAAAAAAAGCTCCATAAACAGATGAATGGACAAAGAAGAAGTGGTATATGTACAGAATGGAATATTAGCCACGAAAAAAAATAAAAGAATGGCATATGCAGCACCACGGATGAGCCTAGAGATAATCACACAACGTGAAGTAAGTCAGATTGCGAAAGACAAATGTTCTACGATATCACTTATGTTATCTGAAAATTCATAAAAATGAACATATTTCCATAGGGAAAGACGATCTCAGATGGAGAAGACAAACTTATGGTTAAGCCAAAGAAAAGGTGTGAGGAATGGACAAATTAGGATATTGGGGTTAACAAACATATACTAATACATATAAAATATATCATCCCCAAAGACCTATGGAATACCAAGAGTGGTCTATTCAACACTCTACAATAACCTACATGGAAAAGGACACAACGATCAATAGATATATGTATATGTGTACATGAACAAGATTCTGTGCAGCTAGAACAAAAGACATTTTAAAATCCAATTTGCTCTGATAAAAATGAAAACTTAAAGACACAAACAAGAATTAAGGAGGCTAAAACTTATGGGGGTTTGTCCTGACACATTCCACTCTAATCTGCAACCTAAAAGCACAACTTGCAGCAAGGTTCTGTTTCCCTAGCAAGCAGAGTTGCCAACGTAGAAATGCTGCCACCTTAAGGCCGTTTCCTCAAACAGCAGCTTTAAATCCACTGCTAATGGTCACTAATATTCACAAGGACTGCAGGGCTGTAAATGACTCATGCCCTCAAAAACTGTCCTGGGGTAGGGAATGGCCAAAAAAATCCAAACGCGGCAAATTTTTCAAGAAGGAAATTTGAAGTTGTAAGTTTAGCTGAATCTTAAAAAAAAAATGAAAAGGACATTGATCCACGCAAAACATCAGGAATTATTAGACGCATGCAAATCCAATCTACACAAACGTATCACCTCACACCAGTCAGAATGACCATCAGCAAAACGTCAACAAACAATAGATGTTGAAGAAGTTGTGGAGAATAGCGTAACCTCTCGGTCTAAGTGGGATGTAAACTGGTAACCGCCAATAATAGGAACAGAATGGCAGTGCGTTGAAAGGTAAAAATTGAGTCCCCATATGATCCGGAAGGCCCACTATTGGGCCTGTCACCTGTGAAAGCCAGAATCAAAAAGACACAGGATGGAACATCGTGTATTGCAGCAGTATTTACAATAGCCAAGACATGGAAGCAACAAAAATGTCCACCATCAGATGAATGGACGAAAAAGTGGTCCATGTACACAATGCAATATTAGACACAGAAAAGAATGAAACAATGCCGTTTGCAGCACCATAGACGAGGCTACAGACAATCACGCACCTTGAAGTAAGTCAGAAAGCGAGAGACACATATCCTATGATATCACGTATAGGTCTTATCTAAAAATTGATAGGAATGAACCTATTTCCACAGAGAGGGACACTCACGTGTTCAGAAAACAAGCTTGTGCTTAACCAAATGGAAAGGTGTGAGGAATGTATAACGGAGGATATTGGGTTTAACAGACATATGCTAATACTTATAAAATATATAATCATCAGACATACCGAATACCAAGAGAGGTCTACACAACATTCTGTAATAATCTCTACGGAACAGGATCCAAACATGAAAAGATATATGAATCAATGAAAGACATTCTGTACACCTAGAACAAACACAACATTGCAATCAAATTTGCTCTGAGAAAAATGAAAATTAAACTGAGAATATCAACAACAAATAAGTAGACATAGTTTCTGGGGGTTTGTCCTGGCACATTCCACTCTACTTTACAACCTACAAACAGGACTTCCAGGAAGGCTGTGTTGCCCTAGTAACCAGAGTTGGGAATATAGAAATGCTGCCCCCTTGTGGCCGTTTCCTGCAACAGCAGCTTTAAATGCAGAACTAATGGTCATGTGATATTCACAATTACTACAGGGCTGTAAAGGACACCTGCCCTCAAAAAATGTCCTGGTGCAGGTAATGGCCACAGGAATTCAGGGAACATGGCAAATTTTTCAAGGAAACAATTTGAAGAGGTGAGTTTCTCTGTTTTACTTAAAAAAAAAACGTAGATGAAAGCTCAATATCGGGAATTATTAGACACATGCAAATCCAACCTACAAGAAGGTATCACCACCCAACACTCAAAATGCCATCAGTAAAAAGTCTACAAACAATAAATTCTGAAGGGGTTTTAGAGAACTGTGTACCCTCTAGTTGCTGGTGGCATGTAAACTGGTAACAGCCAGTAGTGAGAACAGAATGGAGGTGCGTTGAAAGGGAAAAATTTGAACCACCATATGATCTAGTAGGCCCACTGCTGGGCCTAATCCCTGAGAAGACCAGAATCCAAAAGACACAGGCTGGCAATCCTGCACTGCATCAATATTTAGCATTGCCAAGACTTGGAAGTAACCAAAATGTCCATCCACAGATGAATGCACAAAGAAGAAGTGGTCCATGTACACAATGCAATATTCGCCATGGAAAAGGATGAAACACTGCTCTTTGCAGCACCATAGATGAGCCTAGAGATAATCACAGAACATGAGGTAAGTCGGAAAGCAGCCGACAAATAACCTGTGATATCACTCCTAGCTGTTACCTAACAACTGACACGTATGAACATATTTCCACAGAGAAAGACTCTCACAGACTTAGAAAACAAACTATGGTTATCTAAAAGGAAAGGTGGGAGGAATGGACACATTAAGATTAGGGTTACCGTACGTATACAAATACATATTAAACACACGTATCAAAAAGACCGACCATATACCAAGGGAGGTCTACTGAACGCGCTGTAATAATTTACACGGGGGCTTGCCTGGTGGCACCGTGGTTAAGAATCCACCTGCCAATGCAGGGGACACAGGTTCGATCCCTGGTTCGGGAAGGTCCCACATGCAGCAGAGCAACTAAGCCCGTGCACCACAACTAATGAGCCTACGCTCTGGAGCCCATGAGCCATAACTACTGAGCCCATGCACCACAACTACTGAAGCCCACACGCCTAGAGCCCGTGCTCCGCAACAAGAGAAGCCACTGCAGTGAGAAGCCGGTGCACCGCAACGGAGAGTAGCCCCCGCTCACCGCAACTGGAGAAAGCCCACATGCAGCAACGAAGATCCAACTCAGCCAAAAATAAATAAATAAATAAAATAAATTTATTTAAAAAAATAATAGTAATTTACATGGGAAGAGGATCTGTACATGAGTAGATATATATAATGTTCCATTGAACCTGATTGTGCACACCCAGAACAAACACTATTCTGCTCATTACCCCAATTTAAAAAATTAAAACCACGAACAACAATTAATGAGACATAAAGTTATTGGGGTTTTCCCTGGCACATCCCATTCTAATTTACAACCTAGGAACACAACTTTCAGGAAGGCTCTGCTGCCCTAGTAACCAGACTTGGGAATGGAGAAATGCTGCCGCCTTGTGGCCGTTTCCCACAACAGCAGCTTTAAACACAGGGCTAAGGGTCACTTGAGATTCACAGTAATTGTAGGGCCGTAAATGACACGTGTCCTCAAAAAATGTCCTGGGGTAGGTAATGGCCAAGAAAGTTCACAACACGGAAAATTTTTCAAGAAAACAATTTGAAGAGGTAAGTGTTACTCACTCGGTTGTTCTAAAAAAAGAAGAACATGGATAAAAGCTCAATATCAGGAATTATTGGTTGGATGCAAATCCAAACTACAAAAAGATTTCACCACCCAATATTCAAAATGCCATCCGTAAAAAGTCTACAAACCATGCATGCTGACGGGTTGGGGGAGAAATGCATACCCACTATGCTGTTGGTTGGATGTAAACTGGTAACAGCTAATCATGAGAACAGAACGGAGCTGCGTTTAAAAGGTAAAAATTGAGCTACCATATCATGCGGCCGATCCCCTAATGGGCCTATACCCTAAGAAGACCAGAATGGGAAAGGCACAGACAGGCAAACATGCACTGCAGCAATATTTACAATAGCCAAGCCATGCAAGCAAACAAAATGTCCATCAACAGACAAATGGACAAAGAAGAAGTGGTGTACGTACCGAATGGAATAGTAGCCTCGGGAAAAAAATGAACAATGCCGTTTTCAGGACTACACATGAGCCTAGAAATAATCATAGTACGTTAAGTAAGTCAAAAAGGAATGACAAATATCCTATGATATCATTTATACGTGTTATCCATCCTAAGATTGCTCCCAATGAACATATTTCCACAGAAAAACACACTCACAGACTGATAAAACAAACTAATGGTTAACCAAAATGAAAGGTGGGAGGATGGATAAATTAGGATTATGGGGGTAGCATACATATACTAATGTATGTTAAATGTATATAAACATATAACATATAAACTATATGAATTATATAATCACCAATACATATAAAATATATCATGACAAAACACCTACCAAATACCAAGGGAGGTCTACTCAACATTCTGTAATAACATACATGGTAACAGGATCCGAAGATGAACAGACATATGTATGAATCATTGACCAGATTCTGTACAGCCAGACAATCACAACACTCTAATCAAATTTCCTCCGATAAGAAATATAAATTAAATTTAAAAAACGAACATAAGTAAGGAGACATAAACTTCTGGGGGCTTGTCCCAGCACATTCCACTCTAATTTACAACCGAGGAACACGACGTCCAGGAAGACTCTGGTGCCCTAGTAACAAGAGTTGAGAACGTAACAATGCTGCCGCCTTGTGGCTGTTTCCCACAACAGCAGCTTTAAACACAGTGCTAATGGTCGCTTAATAGTCACGAGGACTGCGGGGCTGTAAATGATACCTGCCCTCGAAAAATGTCCTGGGGTAGGGAATAGGCAAGAAATTTCAACACATGACAAAGTTTTCAAGAAGTCAATATGAGAGGGAAGTTGTACTCACTCTTTAAAAAAAAAGGAAAAGAAAAAAAAAGACATGCCTATAGCTCAGTATAAGGAATTATTAGCTGCATGCAAATCCCACGTCCACAAAGGTTTCAGCTCACACCAGTCAAATGACCATCAGCAAAAAGTCTACAAACTATAAATGCTGAAGAGGTTTTAGGGAACTGTGTACCTTCTAGCTGCTGATGGGGTGTAAAGTGCTAACAGCACTAATGAAAACTGAATGCAGCTGCTTTAAAAGGTAAAAATTGAGCTACCATATGATGCGGCAGGGCACCTTCTGGGCCTATAACCTAAGACCACCAGAATCGGAAAGACAGAGGCAGGCAAATGTGCACTGCAGCAATATTGAAAGAGCCAAGACATGGAAGCAATAAAAAGCTCCATAAACAGATGAATGGACAAAGAAGAAGTGGTATATGTACAGAATGGAATATTAGCCACGAAAAAAAATAAAAGAATGGCATATGCAGCACCACGGATGAGCCTAGAGATAATCACACAACGTGAAGTAAGTCAGATTGCGAAAGACAAATGTTCTACGATATCACTTATGTTATCTGAAAATTCATAAAAATGAACATATTTCCATAGGGAAAGACGATCTCAGATGGAGAAGACAAACTTATGGTTAAGCCAAAGAAAAGGTGTGAGGAATGGACAAATTAGGATATTGGGGTTAACAAACATATACTAATACATATAAAATATATCATCCCCAAAGACCTATGGAATACCAAGAGTGGTCTATTCAACACTCTACAATAACCTACATGGAAAAGGACACAACGATCAATAGATATATGTATATGTGTACATGAACAAGATTCTGTGCAGCTAGAACAAAAGACATTTTAAAATCCAATTTGCTCTGATAAAAATGAAAACTTAAAGACACAAACAAGAATTAAGGAGGCTAAAACTTATGGGGGTTTGTCCTGACACATTCCACTCTAATCTGCAACCTAAAAGCACAACTTGCAGCAAGGTTCTGTTTCCCTAGCAAGCAGAGTTGCCAACGTAGAAATGCTGCCACCTTAAGGCCGTTTCCTCAAACAGCAGCTTTAAATCCACTGCTAATGGTCACTAATATTCACAAGGACTGCAGGGCTGTAAATGACTCATGCCCTCAAAAACTGTCCTGGGGTAGGGAATGGCCAAAAAAATCCAAACGCGGCAAATTTTTCAAGAAGGAAATTTGAAGTTGTAAGTTTAGCTGAATCTTAAAAAAAAAATGAAAAGGACATTGATCCACGCAAAACATCAGGAATTATTAGACGCATGCAAATCCAATCTACACAAACGTATCACCTCACACCAGTCAGAATGACCATCAGCAAAACGTCAACAAACAATAGATGTTGAAGAAGTTGTGGAGAATAGCGTAACCTCTCGGTCTAAGTGGGATGTAAACTGGTAACCGCCAATAATAGGAACAGAATGGCAGTGCATTGAAAGGTAAAAATTGAGTCCCCATATGATCCGGAAGGCCCACTATTGGGCCTGTCACCTGTGAAAGCCAGAATCAAAAAGACACAGGATGGAACATCGTGTATTGCAGCAGTATTTACAATAGCCAAGACATGGAAGCAACAAAAATGTCCATCATCAGATGAATGGACGAAAAAGTGGTCCATGTACACAATGCAATATTAGACACAGAAAAGAATGAAACAATGCCGTTTGCAGCACCATAGACGAGGCTACAGACAATCACGCACCTTGAAGTAAGTCAGAAAGCGAGAGACACATATCCTATGATATCACGTATATGTCTTATCTAAAAATTGATAGGAATGAACCTATTTCCACAGAGAGGGACACTCACGTGTTCAGAAAACAAGCTTGTGCTTAACCAAACGGAAAGGTGTGAGGAATGTATAACGGAGGATATTGGGTTTAACAGACATATGCTAATACTTATAAAATATATAATCATCAGACATACCGAATACCAAGAGAGGTCTACACAACATTCTGTAATAATCTCTACGGAACAGGATCCAAACATGAAAAGATATATGAATCAATGAAAGACATTCTGTACACCTAGAACAAACACAACATTGCAATCAAATTTGCTCTGAGAAAAATGAAAATTAAACTGAGAATATCAACAACAAATAAGTAGACATAGTTTCTGGGGGTTTGTCCTGGCACATTCCACTCTACTTTACAACCTACAAACAGGACTTCCAGGAAGGCTGTGTTGCCCTAGTAACCAGAGTTGGGAATATAGAAATGCTGCCCCCTTGTGGCCGTTTCCTGCAACAGCAGCTTTAAATGCAGAACTAATGGTCATGTGATATTCACAATTACTACAGGGCTGTAAAGGACACCTGCCCTCAAAAAATGTCCTGGTGCAGGTAATGGCCACAGGAATTCAGGGAACATGGCAAATTTTTCAAGGAAACAATTTGAAGAGGTGAGTTTCTCTGTTTTACTTAAAAAAAAAACGTAGATGAAAGCTCAATATCGGGAATTATTAGACGCATGCAAATCCAACCTACAAGAAGGTATCACCACCCAACACTCAAAATGCCATCAGTAAAAAGTCTACAAACAATAAATTCTGAGGGGGTTTTAGAGAACTGTGTACCCTCTAGTTGCTGGTGGCATGTAAACTGGTAACAGCCAGTAGTGAGAACAGAATGGAGGTGCGTTGAAAGGGAAAAATTTGAACCACCATATGATCTAGTAGGCCCACTGCTGGGCCTAATCCCTGAGAAGACCAGAATCCAAAAGACACAGGCTGGCAATCCTGCACTGCATCAATATTTAGCATTGCCAAGACTTGGAAGTAACCAAAATGTCCATCCACAGATGAATGCACAAAGAAGAAGTGGTCCATGTACACAATGCAATATTCGCCATGGAAAAGGATGAAACACTGCTCTTTGCAGCACCATAGATGAGCCTAGAGATAATCACAGAACATGAGGTAAGTCGGAAAGCAGCCGACAAATAACCTGTGATATCACTCCTAGCTGTTACCTAACAACTGACACGTATGAACATATTTCCACAGAGAAAGACTCTCACAGACTTAGAAAACAAACTATGGTTATCTAAAAGGAAAGGTGGGAGGAATGGACACATTAAGATTAGGGTTACCGTACGTATACAAATACATATTAAACACACGTATCAAAAAGACCGACCATATACCAAGGGAGGTCTACTGAACGCGCTGTAATAATTTACACGGGGGCTTGCCTGGTGGCACCGTGGTTAAGAATCCACCTGCCAATGCAGGGGACACAGGTTCGATCCCTGGTTCGGGAAGGTCCCACATGCAGCAGAGCAACTAAGCCCGTGCACCACAACTAATGAGCCTACGCTCTGGAGCCCATGAGCCATAACTACTGAGCCCATGCACCACAACTACTGAAGCCCACACGCCTAGAGCCCGTGCTCCGCAACAAGAGAAGCCACTGCAGTGAGAAGCCGGTGCACCGCAACGGAGAGTAGCCCCCGCTCACCGCAACTGGAGAAAGCCCACATGCAGCAACGAAGATCCAACTCAGCCAAAAATAAATAAATAAATAAAATAAATTTATTTTAAAAAATAATAGTAATTTACATGGGAAGAGGATCTGTACATGAGTAGATATATATAATGTTCAATTGAACCTGATTGTGCACACCCAGAACAAACACTATTCTGCTCATTACCCCAATTTAAAAAATTAAAACCACGAACAACAATTAATGAGACATAAAGTTATTGGGGTTTTCCCTGGCACATCCCATTCTAATTTACAACCTAGGAACACAACTTTCAGGAAGGCTCTGCTGCCCTAGTAACCAGACTTGGGAATGGAGAAATGCTGCCGCCTTGTGGCCGTTTCCCACAACAGCAGCTTTAAACACAGGGCTAAGGGTCACTTGAGATTCACAGTAATTGTAGGGCCGTAAATGACACGTGTCCTCAAAAAATGTCCTGGGGTAGGTAATGGCCAAGAAAGTTCACAACACGGAAAATTTTTCAAGAAAACAATTTGAAGAGGTAAGTGTTACTCACTCGGTTGTTCTAAAAAAAGAAGAACATGGATAAAAGCTCAATATCAGGAATTATTGGTTGGATGCAAATCCAAACTACAAAAAGATTTCACCACCCAATATTCAAAATGCCATCCGTAAAAAGTCTACAAACCATGCATGCTGACGGGTTGGGGGAGAAATGCATACCCACTATGCTGTTGGTTGGATGTAAACTGGTAACAGCTAATCATGAGAACAGAACGGAGCTGCGTTTAAAAGGTAAAAATTGAGCTACCATATCATGCGGCCGATCCCCTAATGGGCCTATACCCTAAGAAGACCAGAATGGGAAAGGCACAGACAGGCAAACATGCACTGCAGCAATATTTACAATAGCCAAGCCATGCAAGCAAACAAAATGTCCATCAACAGACAAATGGACAAAGAAGAAGTGGTGTACGTACCGAATGGAATAGTAGCCTCGGGAAAAAAATGAACAATGCCGTTTTCAGGACTACACATGAGCCTAGAAATAATCATAGTACGTTAAGTAAGTCAAAAAGGAATGACAAATATCCTATGATATCATTTATACGTGTTATCCATCCTAAGATTGCTCCCAATGAACATATTTCCACAGAAAAACACACTCACAGACTGATAAAACAAACTAATGGTTAACCAAAATGAAAGGTGGGAGGATGGATAAATTAGGATTATGGGGGTAGCATACATATACTAATGTATGTTAAATGTATATAAACATATAACATATAAACTATATGAATTATATAATCACCAATACATATAAAATATATCATGACAAAACACCTACCAAATACCAAGGGAGGTCTACTCAACATTCTGTAATAACATACATGGTAACAGGATCCGAAGATGAACAGACATATGTATGAATCATTGACCAGATTCTGTACAGCCAGACAATCACAACACTCTAATCAAATTTCCTCCGATAAGAAATATAAATTAAATTTAAAAAACGAACATAAGTAAGGAGACATAAACTTCTGGGGGCTTGTCCCAGCACATTCCACTCTAATTTACAACCGAGGAACACGACGTCCAGGAAGACTCTGGTGCCCTAGTAACAAGAGTTGAGAACGTAACAATGCTGCCGCCTTGTGGCTGTTTCCCACAACAGCAGCTTTAAACACAGTGCTAATGGTCGCTTAATAGTCACGAGGACTGCGGGGCTGTAAATGATACCTGCCCTCAAAAAATGTCCTGGGGTAGGGAATAGGCAAGAAATTTCAACACATGACAAAGTTTTCAAGAAGTCAATATGAGAGGGAAGTTGTACTCACTCTTTAAAAAAAAAGGAAAAGAAAAAAAAAGACATGCCTAAAGCTCAGTATAAGGAATTATTAGCTGCATGCAAATCCCACGTCCACAAAGGTTTCAGCTCACACCAGTCAAATGACCATCAGCAAAAAGTCTACAAACTATAAATGCTGAAGAGGTTTTAGGGAACTGTGTACCTTCTAGCTGCTGATGGGGTGTAAAGTGCTAACAGCACTAATGAAAACTGAATGCAGCTGCTTTAAAAGGTAAAAATTGAGCTACCGTATGATGCGGCAGGGCACCTTCTGGGCCTATAACCTAAGACCACCAGAATCGGAAAGACAGAGGCAGGCAAATGTGCACTGCAGCAATATTGAAAGAGCCAAGACATGGAAGCAAAAAAAAGCTCCATAAACAGATGAATGGACAAAGAAGAAGTGGTATATGTACAGAATGGAATATTAGCCACGAAAAAAAATAAAAGAATGGCATATGCAGCACCACGGATGAGCCTAGAGATAATCACACAACGTGAAGTAAGTCAGATTGCGAAAGACAAATGTTCTACGATATCACTTATGTTATCTGAAAATTCATAAAAATGAACATATTTCCATAGGGAAAGACGATCTCAGATGGAGAAGACAAACTTATGGTTAAGCCAAAGAAAAGGTGTGAGGAATGGACAAATTAGGATATTGGGGTTAACAAACATATACTAATACATATAAAATATATCATCCCCAAAGACCTATGGAATACCAAGAGTGGTCTATTCAACACTCTACAATAACCTACATGGAAAAGGACACAACGATCAATAGATATATGTATATGTGTACATGAACAAGATTCTGTGCAGCTAGAACAAAAGACATTTTAAAATCCAATTTGCTCTGATAAAAATGAAAACTTAAAGACACAAACAAGAATTAAGGAGGCTAAAACTTATGGGGGTTTGTCCTGACACATTCCACTCTAATCTGCAACCTAAAAGCACAACTTGCAGCAAGGTTCTGTTTCCCTAGCAAGCAGAGTTGCCAACGTAGAAATGCTGCCACCTTAAGGCCGTTTCCTCAAACAGCAGCTTTAAATCCACTGCTAATGGTCACTAATATTCACAAGGACTGCAGGGCTGTAAATGACTCATCCCCTCAAAAACTGTCCTGGGGTAGGGAATGGCCAAAAAAATCCAAACGCGGCAAATTTTTCAAGAAGGAAATTTGAAGTTGTAAGTTTAGCTGAATCTTAAAAAAAAAATGAAAAGGACATTGATCCACGCAAAACATCAGGAATTATTAGACGCATGCAAATCCAATCTACACAAACGTATCACCTCACACCAGTCAGAATGACCATCAGCAAAACGTCAACAAACAATAGATGTTGAAGAAGTTGTGGAGAATAGCGTAACCTCTCGGTCTAAGTGGGATGTAAACTGGTAACCGCCAATAATAGGAACAGAATGGCAGTGCGTTGAAAGGTAAAAATTGAGTCCCCATATGATCCGGAAGGCCCACTATTGGGCCTGTCACCTGTGAAAGCCAGAATCAAAAAGACACAGGATGGAACATCGTGTATTGCAGCAGTATTTACAATAGCCAAGACATGGAAGCAACAAAAATGTCCACCATCAGATGAATGGACGAAAAAGTGGTCCATGTACACAATGCAATATTAGACACAGAAAAGAATGAAACAATGCCGTTTGCAGCACCATAGACGAGGCTACAGACAATCACACACCTTGAAGTAAGTCAGAAAGCGAGAGACACATATCCTATGATATCACGTATAGGTCTTATCTAAAAATTGATAGGAATGAACCTATTTCCACAGAGAGGGACACTCACGTGTTCAGAAAACAAGCTTGTGCTTAACCAAACGGAAAGGTGTGAGGAATGTATAACGGAGGATATTGGGTTTAACAGACATATGCTAATACTTATAAAATATATAATCATCAGACATACCGAATACCAAGAGAGGTCTACACAACATTCTGTAATAATCTCTACGGAACAGGATCCAAACATGAAAAGATATATGAATCAATGAAAGACATTCTGTACACCTAGAACAAACACAACATTGCAATCAAATTTGCTCTGAGAAAAATGAAAATTAAACTGAGAATATCAACAACAAATAAGTAGACATAGTTTCTGGGGGTTTGTCCTGGCACATTCCACTCTACTTTACAACCTACAAACAGGACTTCCAGGAAGGCTGTGTTGCCCTAGTAACCAGAGTTGGGAATATAGAAATGCTGCCCCCTTGTGGCCGTTTCCTGCAACAGCAGCTTTAAATGCAGAACTAATGGTCATGTGATATTCACAATTACTACAGGGCTGTAAAGGACACCTGCCCTCAAAAAATGTCCTGGTGCAGGTAATGGCCACAGGAATTCAGGGAACATGGCAAATTTTTCAAGGAAACAATTTGAAGAGGTGAGTTTCTCTGTTTTACTTAAAAAAAAAACGTAGATGAAAGCTCAATATCGGGAATTATTAGACGCATGCAAATCCAACCTACAAGAAGGTATCACCACCCAACACTCAAAATGCCATCAGTAAAAAGTCTACAAACAATAAATTCTGAAGGGGTTTTAGAGAACTGTGTACCCTCTAGTTGCTGGTGGCATGTAAACTGGTAACAGCCAGTAGTGAGAACAGAATGGAGGTGCGTTGAAAGGGAAAAATTTGAACCACCATATGATCTAGTAGGCCCACTGCTGGGCCTAATCCCTGAGAAGACCAGAATCCAAAAGACACAGGCTGGCAATCCTGCACTGCATCAATATTTAGCATTGCCAAGACTTGGAAGTAACCAAAATGTCCATCCACAGATGAATGCACAAAGAAGAAGTGGTCCATGTACACAATGCAATATTCGCCATGGAAAAGGATGAAACACTGCTCTTTGCAGCACCATAGATGAGCCTAGAGATAATCACAGAACATGAGGTAAGTCGGAAAGCAGCCGACAAATAACCTGTGATATCACTCCTAGCTGTTACCTAACAACTGACACGTATGAACATATTTCCACAGAGAAAGACTCTCACAGACTTAGAAAACAAACTATGGTTATCTAAAAGGAAAGGTGGGAGGAATGGACACATTAAGATTAGGGTTACCGTACGTATACAAATACATATTAAACACACGTATCAAAAAGACCGACCATATACCAAGGGAGGTCTACTGAACGCGCTGTAATAATTTACACGGGGGCTTGCCTGGTGGCACCGTGGTTAAGAATCCACCTGCCAATGCAGGGGACACAGGTTCGATCCCTGGTTCGGGAAGCTCCCACATGCAGCAGAGCAACTAAGCCCGTGCACCACAACTAATGAGCCTACGCTCTGGAGCCCATGAGCCATAACTACTGAGCCCATGCACCACAACTACTGAAGCCCACACGCCTAGAGCCCGTGCTCCGCAACAAGAGAAGCCACTGCAGTGAGAAGCCGGTGCACCGCAACGGAGAGTAGCCCCCGCTCACCGCAACTGGAGAAAGCCCACATGCAGCAACGAAGATCCAACTCAGCCAAAAATAAATAAATAAATAAAATAAATTTATTTTAAAAAATAATAGTAATTTACATGGGAAGAGGATCTGTACATGAGTAGATATATATAATGTTCAATTGAACCTGATTGTGCACACCCAGAACAAACACTATTCTGCTCATTACCCCAATTTAAAAAATTAAAACCACGAACAACAATTAATGAGACATAAAGTTATTGGGGTTTTCCCTGGCACATCCCATTCTAATTTACAACCTAGGAACACAACTTTCAGGAAGGCTCTGCTGCCCTAGTAACCAGACTTGGGAATGGAGAAATGCTGCCGCCTTGTGGCCGTTTCCCACAACAGCAGCTTTAAACACAGGGCTAAGGGTCACTTGAGATTCACAGTAATTGTAGGGCCGTAAATGACACGTGTCCTCAAAAAATGTCCTGGGGTAGGTAATGGCCAAGAAAGTTCACAACACGGAAAATTTTTCAAGAAAACAATTTGAAGAGGTAAGTGTTACTCACTCGGTTGTTCTAAAAAAAGAAGAACATGGATAAAAGCTCAATATCAGGAATTATTGGTTGGATGCAAATCCAAACTACAAAAAGATTTCACCACCCAATATTCAAAATGCCATCCGTAAAAAGTCTACAAACCATGCATGCTGACGGGTTGGGGGAGAAATGCATACCCACTATGCTGTTGGTTGGATGTAAACTGGTAACAGCTAATCATGAGAACAGAACGGAGCTGCGTTTAAAAGGTAAAAATTGAGCTACCATATCATGCGGCCGATCCCCTAATGGGCCTATACCCTAAGAAGACCAGAATGGGAAAGGCACAGACAGGCAAACATGCACTGCAGCAATATTTACAATAGCCAAGCCATGCAAGCAAACAAAATGTCCATCAACAGACAAATGGACAAAGAAGAAGTGGTGTACGTACCGAATGGAATAGTAGCCTCGGGAAAAAAATGAACAATGCCGTTTTCAGGACTACACATGAGCCTAGAAATAATCATAGTACGTTAAGTAAGTCAAAAAGGAATGACAAATATCCTATGATATCATTTATACGTGTTATCCATCCTAAGATTGCTCCCAATGAACATATTTCCACAGAAAAACACACTCACAGACTGATAAAACAAACTAATGGTTAACCAAAATGAAAGGTGGGAGGATGGATAAATTAGGATTATGGGGGTAGCATACATATACTAATGTATGTTAAATGTATATAAACATATAACATATAAACTATATGAATTATATAATCACCAATACATATAAAATATATCATGACAAAACACCTACCAAATACCAAGGGAGGTCTACTCAACATTCTGTAATAACATACATGGTAACAGGATCCGAAGATGAACAGACATATGTATGAATCATTGACCAGATTCTGTACAGCCAGACAATCACAACACTCTAATCAAATTTCCTCCGATAAGAAATATAAATTAAATTTAAAAAACGAACATAAGTAAGGAGACATAAACTTCTGGGGGCTTGTCCCAGCACATTCCACTCTAATTTACAACCGAGGAACACGACGTCCAGGAAGACTCTGGTGCCCTAGTAACAAGAGTTGAGAACGTAACAATGCTGCCGCCTTGTGGCTGTTTCCCACAACAGCAGCTTTAAACACAGTGCTAATGGTCGCTTAATAGTCACGAGGACTGCGGGGCTGTAAATGATACCTGCCCTCAAAAAATGTCCTGGGGTAGGGAATAGGCAAGAAATTTCAACACATGACAAAGTTTTCAAGAAGTCAATATGAGAGGGAAGTTGTACTCACTCTTTAAAAAAAAAGGAAAAGAAAAAAAAAGACATGCCTAAAGCTCAGTATAAGGAATTATTAGCTGCATGCAAATCCCACGTCCACAAAGGTTTCAGCTCACACCAGTCAAATGACCATCAGCAAAAAGTCTACAAACTATAAATGCTGAAGAGGTTTTAGGGAACTGTGTACCTTCTAGCTGCTGATGGGGTGTAAAGTGCTAACAGCACTAATGAAAACTGAATGCAGCTGCTTTAAAAGGTAAAAATTGAGCTACCGTATGATGCGGCAGGGCACCTTCTGGGCCTATAACCTAAGACCACCAGAATCGGAAAGACAGAGGCAGGCAAATGTGCACTGCAGCAATATTGAAAGAGCCAAGACATGGAAGCAAAAAAAAGCTCCATAAACAGATGAATGGACAAAGAAGAAGTGGTATATGTACAGAATGGAATATTAGCCACGAAAAAAAATAAAAGAATGGCATATGCAGCACCACGGATGAGCCTAGAGATAATCACACAACGTGAAGTAAGTCAGATTGCGAAAGACAAATGTTCTACGATATCACTTATGTTATCTGAAAATTCATAAAAATGAACATATTTCCATAGGGAAAGACGATCTCAGATGGAGAAGACAAACTTATGGTTAAGCCAAAGAAAAGGTGTGAGGAATGGACAAATTAGGATATTGGGGTTAACAAACATATACTAATACATATAAAATATATCATCCCCAAAGACCTATGGAATACCAAGAGTGGTCTATTCAACACTCTACAATAACCTACATGGAAAAGGACACAACGATCAATAGATATATGTATATGTGTACATGAACAAGATTCTGTGCAGCTAGAACAAAAGACATTTTAAAATCCAATTTGCTCTGATAAAAATGAAAACTTAAAGACACAAACAAGAATTAAGGAGGCTAAAACTTATGGGGGTTTGTCCTGACACATTCCACTCTAATCTGCAACCTAAAAGCACAACTTGCAGCAAGGTTCTGTTTCCCTAGCAAGCAGAGTTGCCAACGTAGAAATGCTGCCACCTTAAGGCCGTTTCCTCAAACAGCAGCTTTAAATCCACTGCTAATGGTCACTAATATTCACAAGGACTGCAGGGCTGTAAATGACTCATCCCCTCAAAAACTGTCCTGGGGTAGGGAATGGCCAAAAAAATCCAAACGCGGCAAATTTTTCAAGAAGGAAATTTGAAGTTGTAAGTTTAGCTGAATCTTAAAAAAAAAATGAAAAGGACATTGATCCACGCAAAACATCAGGAATTATTAGACGCATGCAAATCCAATCTACACAAACGTATCACCTCACACCAGTCAGAATGACCATCAGCAAAACGTCAACAAACAATAGATGTTGAAGAAGTTGTGGAGAATAGCGTAACCTCTCGGTCTAAGTGGGATGTAAACTGGTAACCGCCAATAATAGGAACAGAATGGCAGTGCGTTGAAAGGTAAAAATTGAGTCCCCATATGATCCGGAAGGCCCACTATTGGGCCTGTCGCCTGTGAAAGCCAGAATCAAAAAGACACAGGATGGAACATCGTGTATTGCAGCAGTATTTACAATAGCCAAGACATGGAAGCAACAAAAATGTCCACCATCAGATGAATGGACGAAAAAGTGGTCCATGTACACAATGCAATATTAGACACAGAAAAGAATGAAACAATGCCGTTTGCAGCACCATAGACGAGGCTACAGACAATCACACACCTTGAAGTAAGTCAGAAAGCGAGAGACACATATCCTATGATATCACGTATAGGTCTTATCTAAAAATTGATAGGAATGAACCTATTTCCACAGAGAGGGACACTCACGTGTTCAGAAAACAAGCTTGTGCTTAACCAAACGGAAAGGTGTGAGGAATGTATAACGGAGGATATTGGGTTTAACAGACATATGCTAATACTTATAAAATATATAATCATCAGACATACCGAATACCAAGAGAGGTCTACACAACATTCTGTAATAATCTCTACGGAACAGGATCCAAACATGAAAAGATATATGAATCAATGAAAGACATTCTGTACACCTAGAACAAACACAACATTGCAATCAAATTTGCTCTGAGAAAAATGAAAATTAAACTGAGAATATCAACAACAAATAAGTAGACATAGTTTCTGGGGGTTTGTCCTGGCACATTCCACTCTACTTTACAACCTACAAACAGGACTTCCAGGAAGGCTGTGTTGCCCTAGTAACCAGAGTTGGGAATATAGAAATGCTGCCCCCTTGTGGCCGTTTCCTGCAACAGCAGCTTTAAATGCAGAACTAATGGTCATGTGATATTCACAATTACTACAGGGCTGTAAAGGACACCTGCCCTCAAAAAATGTCCTGGTGCAGGTAATGGCCACAGGAATTCAGGGAACATGGCAAATTTTTCAAGGAAACAATTTGAAGAGGTGAGTTTCTCTGTTTTACTTAAAAAAAAAACGTAGATGAAAGCTCAATATCGGGAATTATTAGACGCATGCAAATCCAACCTACAAGAAGGTATCACCACCCAACACTCAAAATGCCATCAGTAAAAAGTCTACAAACAATAAATTCTGAAGGGGTTTTAGAGAACTGTGTACCCTCTAGTTGCTGGTGGCATGTAAACTGGTAACAGCCAGTAGTGAGAACAGAATGGAGGTGCGTTGAAAGGGAAAAATTTGAACCACCATATGATCTAGTAGGCCCACTGCTGGGCCTAATCCCTGAGAAGACCAGAATCCAAAAGACACAGGCTGGCAATCCTGCACTGCATCAATATTTAGCATTGCCAAGACTTGGAAGTAACCAAAATGTCCATCCACAGATGAATGCACAAAGAAGAAGTGGTCCATGTACACAATGCAATATTCGCCATGGAAAAGGATGAAACACTGCTCTTTGCAGCACCATAGATGAGCCTAGAGATAATCACAGAACATGAGGTAAGTCGGAAAGCAGCCGACAAATAACCTGTGATATCACTCCTAGCTGTTACCTAACAACTGACACGTATGAACATATTTCCACAGAGAAAGACTCTCACAGACTTAGAAAACAAACTATGGTTATCTAAAAGGAAAGGTGGGAGGAATGGACACATTAAGATTAGGGTTACCGTACGTATACAAATACATATTAAACACACGTATCAAAAAGACCGACCATATACCAAGGGAGGTCTACTGAACGCGCTGTAATAATTTACACGGGGGCTTGCCTGGTGGCACCGTGGTTAAGAATCCACCTGCCAATGCAGGGGACACAGGTTCGATCCCTGGTTCGGGAAGCTCCCACATGCAGCAGAGCAACTAAGCCCGTGCACCACAACTAATGAGCCTACGCTCTGGAGCCCATGAGCCATAACTACTGAGCCCATGCACCACAACTACTGAAGCCCACACGCCTAGAGCCCGTGCTCCGCAACAAGAGAAGCCACTGCAGTGAGAAGCCGGTGCACCGCAACGGAGAGTAGCCCCCGCTCACCGCAACTGGAGAAAGCCCACATGCAGCAACGAAGATCCAACTCAGCCAAAAATAAATAAATAAATAAAATAAATTTATTTTAAAAAATAATAGTAATTTACATGGGAAGAGGATCTGTACATGAGTAGATATATATAATGTTCAATTGAACCTGATTGTGCACACCCAGAACAAACACTATTCTGCTCATTACCCCAATTTAAAAAATTAAAACCACGAACAACAATTAATGAGACATAAAGTTATTGGGGTTTTCCCTGGCACATCCCATTCTAATTTACAACCTAGGAACACAACTTTCAGGAAGGCTCTGCTGCCCTAGTAACCAGACTTGGGAATGGAGAAATGCTGCCGCCTTGTGGCCGTTTCCCACAACAGCAGCTTTAAACACAGGGCTAAGGGTCACTTGAGATTCACAGTAATTGTAGGGCCGTAAATGACACGTGTCCTCAAAAAATGTCCTGGGGTAGGTAATGGCCAAGAAAGTTCACAACACGGAAAATTTTTCAAGAAAACAATTTGAAGAGGTAAGTGTTACTCACTCGGTTGTTCTAAAAAAAGAAGAACATGGATAAAAGCTCAATATCAGGAATTATTGGTTGGATGCAAATCCAAACTACAAAAAGATTTCACCACCCAATATTCAAAATGCCATCCGTAAAAAGTCTACAAACCATGCATGCTGACGGGTTGGGGGAGAAATGCATACCCACTATGCTGTTGGTTGGATGTAAACTGGTAACAGCTAATCATGAGAACAGAACGGAGCTGCGTTTAAAAGGTAAAAATTGAGCTACCATATCATGCGGCCGATCCCCTAATGGGCCTATACCCTAAGAAGACCAGAATGGGAAAGGCACAGACAGGCAAACATGCACTGCAGCAATATTTACAATAGCCAAGCCATGCAAGCAAACAAAATGTCCATCAACAGACAAATGGACAAAGAAGAAGTGGTGTACGTACCGAATGGAATAGTAGCCTCGGGAAAAAAATGAACAATGCCGTTTTCAGGACTACACATGAGCCTAGAAATAATCATAGTACGTTAAGTAAGTCAAAAAGGAATGACAAATATCCTATGATATCATTTATACGTGTTATCCATCCTAAGATTGCTCCCAATGAACATATTTCCACAGAAAAACACACTCACAGACTGATAAAACAAACTAATGGTTAACCAAAATGAAAGGTGGGAGGATGGATAAATTAGGATTATGGGGGTAGCATACATATACTAATGTATGTTAAATGTATATAAACATATAACATATAAACTATATGAATTATATAATCACCAATACATATAAAATATATCATGACAAAACACCTACCAAATACCAAGGGAGGTCTACTCAACATTCTGTAATAACATACATGGTAACAGGATCCGAAGATGAACAGACATATGTATGAATCATTGACCAGATTCTGTACAGCCAGACAATCACAACACTCTAATCAAATTTCCTCCGATAAGAAATATAAATTAAATTTAAAAAACGAACATAAGTAAGGAGACATAAACTTCTGGGGGCTTGTCCCAGCACATTCCACTCTAATTTACAACCGAGGAACACGACGTCCAGGAAGACTCTGTTGCCCTAGTAACAAGAGTTGAGAACGTAACAATGCTGCCGCCTTGTGGCTGTTTCCCACAACAGCAGCTTTAAACACAGTGCTAATGGTCGCTTAATAGTCACGAGGACTGCGGGGCTGTAAATGATACCTGCCCTCGAAAAATGTCCTGGGGTAGGGAATAGGCAAGAAATTTCAACACATGACAAAGTTTTCAAGAAGTCAATATGAGAGGGAAGTTGTACTCACTCTTTAAAAAAAAAGGAAAAGAAAAAAAAAGACATGCCTATAGCTCAGTATAAGGAATTATTAGCTGCATGCAAATCCCACGTCCACAAAGGTTTCAGCTCACACCAGTCAAATGACCATCAGCAAAAAGTCTACAAACTATAAATGCTGAAGAGGTTTTAGGGAACTGTGTACCTTCTAGCTGCTGATGGGGTGTAAAGTGCTAACAGCACTAATGAAAACTGAATGCAGCTGCTTTAAAAGGTAAAAATTGAGCTACCGTATGATGCGGCAGGGCACCTTCTGGGCCTATAACCTAAGACCACCAGAATCGGAAAGACAGAGGCAGGCAAATGTGCACTGCAGCAATATTGAAAGAGCCAAGACATGGAAGCAAAAAAAAGCTCCATAAACAGATGAATGGACAAAGAAGAAGTGGTATATGTACAGAATGGAATATTAGCCACGAAAAAAAATAAAAGAATGGCATATGCAGCACCACGGATGAGCCTAGAGATAATCACACAACGTGAAGTAAGTCAGATTGCGAAAGACAAATGTTCTACGATATCACTTATGTTATCTGAAAATTCATAAAAATGAACATATTTCCATAGGGAAAGACGATCTCAGATGGAGAAGACAAACTTATGGTTAAGCCAAAGAAAAGGTGTGAGGAATGGACAAATTAGGATATTGGGGTTAACAAACATATACTAATACATATAAAATATATCATCCCCAAAGACCTATGGAATACCAAGAGTGGTCTATTCAACACTCTACAATAACCTACATGGAAAAGGACACAACGATCAATAGATATATGTATATGTGTACATGAACAAGATTCTGTGCAGCTAGAACAAAAGACATTTTAAAATCCAATTTGCTCTGATAAAAATGAAAACTTAAAGACACAAACAAGAATTAAGGAGGCTAAAACTTATGGGGGTTTGTCCTGACACATTCCACTCTAATCTGCAACCTAAAAGCACAACTTGCAGCAAGGTTCTGTTTCCCTAGCAAGCAGAGTTGCCAACGTAGAAATGCTGCCACCTTAAGGCCGTTTCCTCAAACAGCAGCTTTAAATCCACTGCTAATGGTCACTAATATTCACAAGGACTGCAGGGCTGTAAATGACTCATGCCCTCAAAAACTGTCCTGGGGTAGGGAATGGCCAAAAAAATCCAAACGCGGCAAATTTTTCAAGAAGGAAATTTGAAGTTGTAAGTTTAGCTGAATCTTAAAAAAAAAATGAAAAGGACATTGATCCACGCAAAACATCAGGAATTATTAGACGCATGCAAATCCAATCTACACAAACGTATCACCTCACACCAGTCAGAATGACCATCAGCAAAACGTCAACAAACAATAGATGTTGAAGAAGTTGTGGAGAATAGCGTAACCTCTCGGTCTAAGTGGGATGTAAACTGGTAACCGCCAATAATAGGAACAGAATGGCAGTGCGTTGAAAGGTAAAAATTGAGTCCCCATATGATCCGGAAGGCCCACTATTGGGCCTGTCACCTGTGAAAGCCAGAATCAAAAAGACACAGGATGGAACATCGTGTATTGCAGCAGTATTTACAATAGCCAAGACATGGAAGCAACAAAAATGTCCACCATCAGATGAATGGACGAAAAAGTGGTCCATGTACACAATGCAATATTAGACACAGAAAAGAATGAAACAATGCCGTTTGCAGCACCATAGACGAGGCTACAGACAATCACGCACCTTGAAGTAAGTCAGAAAGCGAGAGACACATATCCTATGATATCACGTATAGGTCTTATCTAAAAATTGATAGGAATGAACCTATTTCCACAGAGAGGGACACTCACGTGTTCAGAAAACAAGCTTGTGCTTAACCAAACGGAAAGGTGTGAGGAATGTATAACGGAGGATATTGGGTTTAACAGACATATGCTAATACTTATAAAATATATAATCATCAGACATACCGAATACCAAGAGAGGTCTACACAACATTCTGTAATAATCTCTACGGAACAGGATCCAAACATGAAAAGATATATGAATCAATGAAAGACATTCTGTACACCTAGAACAAACACAACATTGCAATCAAATTTGCTCTGAGAAAAATGAAAATTAAACTGAGAATATCAACAACAAATAAGTAGACATAGTTTCTGGGGGTTTGTCCTGGCACATTCCACTCTACTTTACAACCTACAAACAGGACTTCCAGGAAGGCTGTGTTGCCCTAGTAACCAGAGTTGGGAATATAGAAATGCTGCCCCCTTGTGGCCGTTTCCTGCAACAGCAGCTTTAAATGCAGAACTAATGGTCATGTGATATTCACAATTACTACAGGGCTGTAAAGGACACCTGCCCTCAAAAAATGTCCTGGTGCAGGTAATGGCCACAGGAATTCAGGGAACATGGCAAATTTTTCAAGGAAACAATTTGAAGAGGTGAGTTTCTCTGTTTTACTTAAAAAAAAAACGTAGATGAAAGCTCAATATCGGGAATTATTAGACGCATGCAAATCCAACCTACAAGAAGGTATCACCACCCAACACTCAAAATGCCATCAGTAAAAAGTCTACAAACAATAAATTCTGAAGGGGTTTTAGAGAACTGTGTACCCTCTAGTTGCTGGTGGCATGTAAACTGGTAACAGCCAGTAGTGAGAACAGAATGGAGGTGCGTTGAAAGGGAAAAATTTGAACCACCATATGATCTAGTAGGCCCACTGCTGGGCCTAATCCCTGAGAAGACCAGAATCCAAAAGACACAGGCTGGCAATCCTGCACTGCATCAATATTTAGCATTGCCAAGACTTGGAAGTAACCAAAATGTCCATCCACAGATGAATGCACAAAGAAGAAGTGGTCCATGTACACAATGCAATATTCGCCATGGAAAAGGATGAAACACTGCTCTTTGCAGCACCATAGATGAGCCTAGAGATAATCACAGAACATGAGGTAAGTCGGAAAGCAGCCGACAAATAACCTGTGATATCACTCCTAGCTGTTACCTAACAACTGACACGTATGAACATATTTCCACAGAGAAAGACTCTCACAGACTTAGAAAACAAACTATGGTTATCTAAAAGGAAAGGTGGGAGGAATGGACACATTAAGATTAGGGTTACCGTACGTATACAAATACATATTAAACACACGTATCAAAAAGACCGACCATATACCAAGGGAGGTCTACTGAACGCGCTGTAATAATTTACACGGGGGCTTGCCTGGTGGCACCGTGGTTAAGAATCCACCTGCCAATGCAGGGGACACAGGTTCGATCCCTGGTTCGGGAAGCTCCCACATGCAGCAGAGCAACTAAGCCCGTGCACCACAACTAATGAGCCTACGCTCTGGAGCCCATGAGCCATAACTACTGAGCCCATGCACCACAACTACTGAAGCCCACACGCCTAGAGCCCGTGCTCCGCAACAAGAGAAGCCACTGCAGTGAGAAGCCGGTGCACCGCAACGGAGAGTAGCCCCCGCTCACCGCAACTGGAGAAAGCCCACATGCAGCAACGAAGATCCAACTCAGCCAAAAATAAATAAATAAATAAAATAAATTTATTTTAAAAAATAATAGTAATTTACATGGGAAGAGGATCTGTACATGAGTAGATATATATAATGTTCAATTGAACCTGATTGTGCACACCCAGAACAAACACTATTCTGCTCATTACCCCAATTTAAAAAATTAAAACCACGAACAACAATTAATGAGACATAAAGTTATTGGGGTTTTCCCTGGCACATCCCATTCTAATTTACAACCTAGGAACACAACTTTCAGGAAGGCTCTGCTGCCCTAGTAACCAGACTTGGGAATGGAGAAATGCTGCCGCCTTGTGGCCGTTTCCCACAACAGCAGCTTTAAACACAGGGCTAAGGGTCACTTGAGATTCACAGTAATTGTAGGGCCGTAAATGACACGTGTCCTCAAAAAATGTCCTGGGGTAGGTAATGGCCAAGAAAGTTCACAACACGGAAAATTTTTCAAGAAAACAATTTGAAGAGGTAAGTGTTACTCACTCGGTTGTTCTAAAAAAAGAAGAACATGGATAAAAGCTCAATATCAGGAATTATTGGTTGGATGCAAATCCAAACTACAAAAAGATTTCACCACCCAATATTCAAAATGCCATCCGTAAAAAGTCTACAAACCATGCATGCTGACGGGTTGGGGGAGAAATGCATACCCACTATGCTGTTGGTTGGATGTAAACTGGTAACAGCTAATCATGAGAACAGAACGGAGCTGCGTTTAAAAGGTAAAAATTGAGCTACCATATCATGCGGCCGATCCCCTAATGGGCCTATACCCTAAGAAGACCAGAATGGGAAAGGCACAGACAGGCAAACATGCACTGCAGCAATATTTACAATAGCCAAGCCATGCAAGCAAACAAAATGTCCATCAACAGACAAATGGACAAAGAAGAAGTGGTGTACGTACCGAATGGAATAGTAGCCTCGGGAAAAAAATGAACAATGCCGTTTTCAGGACTACACATGAGCCTAGAAATAATCATAGTACGTTAAGTAAGTCAAAAAGGAATGACAAATATCCTATGATATCATTTATACGTGTTATCCATCCTAAGATTGCTCCCAATGAACATATTTCCACAGAAAAACACACTCACAGACTGATAAAACAAACTAATGGTTAACCAAAATGAAAGGTGGGAGGATGGATAAATTAGGATTATGGGGGTAGCATACATATACTAATGTATGTTAAATGTATATAAACATATAACATATAAACTATATGAATTATATAATCACCAATACATATAAAATATATCATGACAAAACACCTACCAAATACCAAGGGAGGTCTACTCAACATTCTGTAATAACATACATGCTAACCGGATCCGAAGATGAACAGACATATGTATGAATCATTGACCAGATTCTGTACAGCCAGACAATCACAACACTCTAATCAAATTTCCTCCGATAAGAAATATAAATTAAATTTAAAAAACGAACATAAGTAAGGAGACATAAACTTCTGGGGGCTTGTCCCAGCACATTCCACTCTAATTTACAACCGAGGAACACGACGTCCAGGAAGACTCTGTTGCCCTAGTAACAAGAGTTGAGAACGTAACAATGCTGCCGCCTTGTGGCTGTTTCCCACAACAGCAGCTTTAAACACAGTGCTAATGGTCGCTTAATAGTCACGAGGACTGCGGGGCTGTAAATGATACCTGCCCTCGAAAAATGTCCTGGGGTAGGGAATAGGCAAGAAATTTCAACACATGACAAAGTTTTCAAGAAGTCAATATGAGAGGGAAGTTGTACTCACTCTTTAAAAAAAAAGGAAAAGAAAAAAAAAGACATGCCTATAGCTCAGTATAAGGAATTATTAGCTGCATGCAAATCCCACGTCCACAAAGGTTTCAGCTCACACCAGTCAAATGACCATCAGCAAAAAGTCTACAAACTATAAATGCTGAAGAGGTTTTAGGGAACTGTGTACCTTCTAGCTGCTGATGGGGTGTAAAGTGCTAACAGCACTAATGAAAACTGAATGCAGCTGCTTTAAAAGGTAAAAATTGAGCTACCGTATGATGCGGCAGGGCACCTTCTGGGCCTATAACCTAAGACCACCAGAATCGGAAAGACAGAGGCAGGCAAATGTGCACTGCAGCAATATTGAAAGAGCCAAGACATGGAAGCAAAAAAAAGCTCCATAAACAGATGAATGGACAAAGAAGAAGTGGTATATGTACAGAATGGAATATTAGCCACGAAAAAAAATAAAAGAATGGCATATGCAGCACCACGGATGAGCCTAGAGATAATCACACAACGTGAAGTAAGTCAGATTGCGAAAGACAAATGTTCTACGATATCACTTATGTTATCTGAAAATTCATAAAAATGAACATATTTCCATAGGGAAAGACGATCTCAGATGGAGAAGACAAACTTATGGTTAAGCCAAAGAAAAGGTGTGAGGAATGGACAAATTAGGATATTGGGGTTAACAAACATATACTAATACATATAAAATATATCATCCCCAAAGACCTATGGAATACCAAGAGTGGTCTATTCAACACTCTACAATAACCTACATGGAAAAGGACACAACGATCAATAGATATATGTATATGTGTACATGAACAAGATTCTGTGCAGCTAGAACAAAAGACATTTTAAAATCCAATTTGCTCTGATAAAAATGAAAACTTAAAGACACAAACAAGAATTAAGGAGGCTAAAACTTATGGGGGTTTGTCCTGACACATTCCACTCTAATCTGCAACCTAAAAGCACAACTTGCAGCAAGGTTCTGTTTCCCTAGCAAGCAGAGTTGCCAACGTAGAAATGCTGCCACCTTAAGGCCGTTTCCTCAAACAGCAGCTTTAAATCCACTGCTAATGGTCACTAATATTCACAAGGACTGCAGGGCTGTAAATGACTCATGCCCTCAAAAACTGTCCTGGGGTAGGGAATGGCCAAAAAAATCCAAACGCGGCAAATTTTTCAAGAAGGAAATTTGAAGTTGTAAGTTTAGCTGAATCTTAAAAAAAAAATGAAAAGGACATTGATCCACGCAAAACATCAGGAATTATTAGACGCATGCAAATCCAATCTACACAAACGTATCACCTCACACCAGTCAGAATGACCATCAGCAAAACGTCAACAAACAATAGATGTTGAAGAAGTTGTGGAGAATAGCGTAACCTCTCGGTCTAAGTGGGATGTAAACTGGTAACCGCCAATAATAGGAACAGAATGGCAGTGCGTTGAAAGGTAAAAATTGAGTCCCCATATGATCCGGAAGGCCCACTATTGGGCCTGTCACCTGTGAAAGCCAGAATCAAAAAGACACAGGATGGAACATCGTGTATTGCAGCAGTATTTACAATAGCCAAGACATGGAAGCAACAAAAATGTCCACCATCAGATGAATGGACGAAAAAGTGGTCCATGTACACAATGCAATATTAGACACAGAAAAGAATGAAACAATGCCGTTTGCAGCACCATAGACGAGGCTACAGACAATCACGCACCTTGAAGTAAGTCAGAAAGCGAGAGACACATATCCTATGATATCACGTATAGGTCTTATCTAAAAATTGATAGGAATGAACCTATTTCCACAGAGAGGGACACTCACGTGTTCAGAAAACAAGCTTGTGCTTAACCAAACGGAAAGGTGTGAGGAATGTATAACGGAGGATATTGGGTTTAACAGACATATGCTAATACTTATAAAATATATAATCATCAGACATACCGAATACCAAGAGAGGTCTACACAACATTCTGTAATAATCTCTACGGAACAGGATCCAAACATGAAAAGATATATGAATCAATGAAAGACATTCTGTACACCTAGAACAAACACAACATTGCAATCAAATTTGCTCTGAGAAAAATGAAAATTAAACTGAGAATATCAACAACAAATAAGTAGACATAGTTTCTGGGGGTTTGTCCTGGCACATTCCACTCTACTTTACAACCTACAAACAGGACTTCCAGGAAGGCTGTGTTGCCCTAGTAACCAGAGTTGGGAATATAGAAATGCTGCCCCCTTGTGGCCGTTTCCTGCAACAGCAGCTTTAAATGCAGAACTAATGGTCATGTGATATTCACAATTACTACAGGGCTGTAAAGGACACCTGCCCTCAAAAAATGTCCTGGTGCAGGTAATGGCCACAGGAATTCAGGGAACATGGCAAATTTTTCAAGGAAACAATTTGAAGAGGTGAGTTTCTCTGTTTTACTTAAAAAAAAAACGTAGATGAAAGCTCAATATCGGGAATTATTAGACGCATGCAAATCCAACCTACAAGAAGGTATCACCACCCAACACTCAAAATGCCATCAGTAAAAAGTCTACAAACAATAAATTCTGAAGGGGTTTTAGAGAACTGTGTACCCTCTAGTTGCTGGTGGCATGTAAACTGGTAACAGCCAGTAGTGAGAACAGAATGGAGGTGCGTTGAAAGGGAAAAATTTGAACCACCATATGATCTAGTAGGCCCACTGCTGGGCCTAATCCCTGAGAAGACCAGAATCCAAAAGACACAGGCTGGCAATCCTGCACTGCATCAATATTTAGCATTGCCAAGACTTGGAAGTAACCAAAATGTCCATCCACAGATGAATTCACAAAGAAGAAGTGGTCCATGTACACAATGCAATATTCGCCATGGAAAAGGATGAAACACTGCTCTTTGCAGCACCATAGATGAGCCTAGAGATAATCACAGAACATGAGGTAAGTCGGAAAGCAGCCGACAAATAACCTGTGATATCACTCCTAGCTGTTACCTAACAACTGACACGTATGAACATATTTCCACAGAGAAAGACTCTCACAGACTTAGAAAACAAACTATGGTTATCTAAAAGGAAAGGTGGGAGGAATGGACACATTAAGATTAGGGTTACCGTACGTATACAAATACATATTAAACACACGTATCAAAAAGACCGACCATATACCAAGGGAGGTCTACTGAACGCGCTGTAATAATTTACACGGGGGCTTGCCTGGTGGCACCGTGGTTAAGAATCCACCTGCCAATGCAGGGGACACAGGTTTGATCCCTGGTTCGGGAAGGTCCCACATGCAGCAGAGCAACTAAGCCCGTGCACCACAACTAATGAGCCTACGCTCTGGAGCCCATGAGCCATAACTACTGAGCCCATGCACCACAACTACTGAAGCCCACACGCCTAGAGCCCGTGCTCCGCAACAAGAGAAGCCACTGCAGTGAGAAGCCGGTGCACCGCAACGGAGAGTAGCCCCCGCTCACCGCAACTGGAGAAAGCCCACATGCAGCAACGAAGATCCAACTCAGCCAAAAATAAATAAATAAATAAAATAAATTTATTTTAAAAAATAATAGTAATTTACATGGGAAGAGGATCTGTACATGAGTAGATATATATAATGTTCAATTGAACCTGATTGTGCACACCCAGAACAAACACTATTCTGCTCATTACCCCAATTTAAAAAATTAAAACCACGAACAACAATTAATGAGACATAAAGTTATTGGGGTTTTCCCTGGCACATCCCATTCTAATTTACAACCTAGGAACTCAACTTTCAGGAAGGCTCTGCTGCCCTAGTAACCAGACTTGGGAATGGAGAAATGCTGCCGCCTTGTGGCCGTTTCCCACAACAGCAGCTTTAAACACAGGGCTAAGGGTCACTTGAGATTCACAGTAATTGTAGGGCCGTAAATGACACGTGTCCTCAAAAAATGTCCTGGGGTAGGTAATGGCCAAGAAAGTTCACAACACGGAAAATTTTTCAAGAAAACAATTTGAAGAGGTAAGTGTTACTCACTCGGTTGTTTTAAAAAAAGAAGAACATGGATAAAAGCTCAATATCAGGAATTATTGGTTGGATGCAAATCCAAACTACAAAAAGATTTCACCACCCAATATTCAAAATGCCATCCGTAAAAAGTCTACAAACCATGCATGCTGACGGGTTGGGGGAGAAATGCATACCCACTATGCTGTTGGTTGGATGTAAACTGGTAACAGCTAATCATGAGAACAGAACGGAGCTGCGTTTAAAAGGTAAAAATTGAGCTACCATATCATGCGGCCGATCCCCTAATGGGCCTATACCCTAAGAAGACCAGAATGGGAAAGGCACAGACAGGCAAACATGCCCTGCAGCAATATTTACAATAGCCAAGCCATGCAAGCAAACAAAATGTCCATCAACAGACAAATGGACAAAGAAGAAGTGGTGTACGTACCGAATGGAATAGTAGCCTCGGGAAAAAAATGAACAATGCCGTTTTCAGGACTACACATGAGCCTAGAAATAATCATAGTACGTTAAGTAAGTCAAAAAGGAATGACAAATATCCTATGATATCATTTATACGTGTTATCCATCCTAAGATTGCTCCAATGAACATATTTCCACAGAAAAACACACTCACAGACTGATAAAACAAACTAATGGTTAACCAAAATGAAAGGTGGGAGGATGGATAAATTAGGATTATGGGGGGTAGCATACATATACTAATGTATGTTAAATGTATATAAACATATAACATATAAACTATATGAATTATATAATCACCAATACATATAAAATATATCATGACAAAACACCTACCAAATACCAAGGGAGGTCTACTCAACATTCTGTAATAACATACATGCTAACCGGATCCGAAGATGAACAGACATATGTATGAATCATTGACCAGATTCTGTACAGCCAGACAATCACAACACTCTAATCAAATTTCCTCCGATAAGAAATATAAATTAAATTTAAAAAACGAACATAAGTAAGGAGACATAAACTTCTGGGGGCTTGTCCCAGCACATTCCACTCTAATTTACAACCGAGGAACACGACGTCCAGGAAGACTCTGTTGCCCTAGTAACAAGAGTTGAGAACGTAACAATGCTGCCGCCTTGAGGCTGTTTCCCACAACAGCAGCTTTAAACACAGTGCTAATGGTCGCTTAATAGTCACGAGGACTGCGGGGCTGTAAATGATACCTGCCCTCGAAAAATGTCCTGGGGTAGGGAATAGGCAAGAAATTTCAACACATGACAAAGTTTTCAAGAAGTCAATATGAGAGGGAAGTTGTACTCACTCTTTAAAAAAAAAGGAAAAGGAAAAAAAAGACATGCCTATAGCTCAGTATAAGGAATTATTAGCTGCATGCAAATCCCACGTCCACAAAGGTTTCAGCTCACACCAGTCAAATGACCATCAGCAAAGAGTCTACAAACTATAAATGCTGAAGAGGTTTTAGGGAACTGTGTACCTTCTAGCTGCTGATGGGGTGTAAAGTGCTAACAGCACTAATGAAAACTGAATGCAGCTGCTTTAAAAGGTAAAAATTGAGCTACCGTATGATGCGGCAGGGCACCTTCTGGGCCTATAACCTAAGACCACCAGAATCGGAAAGACAGAGGCAGGCAAATGTGCACTGCAGCAATATTGAAAGAGCCAAGACATGGAAGCAAAAAAAAGCTCCATAAACAGATGAATGGACAAAGAAGAAGTGGTATATGTACAGAATGGAATATTAGCCACGAAAAAAAATAAAAGAATGGCATATGCAGCACCACGGATGAGCCTAGAGATAATCACACAACGTGAAGTAAGTCAGATTGCGAAAGACAAATGTTCTACGATATCACTTATGTTATCTGAAAATTCATAAAAATGAACATATTTCCATAGGGAAAGACGATCTCAGATGGAGAAGACAAACTTATGGTTAAGCCAAAGAAAAAGGTGTGAGGAATGGACAAATTAGGATATTGGGGTTAACAAACATATACTAATACATATAAAATATATCATCCCCAAAGACCTATGGAATACCAAGAGTGGTCTATTCAACACTCTACAATAACCTACATGGAAAAGGACACAACGATCAATAGATATATGTATATGTGTACATGAACAAGATTCTGTGCAGCTAGAACAAAAGACATTTTAAAATCCAATTTGCTCTGATAAAAATGAAAACTTAAAGACACAAACAAGAATTAAGGAGGCTAAAACTTATGGGGGTTTGTCCTGACACATTCCACTCTAATCTGCAACCTAAAAGCACAACTTGCAGCAAGGTTCTGTTTCCCTAGCAAGCAGAGTTGCCAACGTAGAAATGCTGCCACCTTAAGGCCGTTTCCTCAAACAGCAGCTTTAAATCCACTGCTAATGGTCACTAATATTCACAAGGACTGCAGGGCTGTAAATGACTCATGCCCTCAAAAACTGTCCTGGGGTAGGGAATGGCCAAAAAAATCCAAACGCGGCAAATTTTTCAAGAAGGAAATTTGAAGTTGTAAGTTTAGCTGAATCTTAAAAAAAAAATGAAAAGGACATTGATCCACGCAAAACATCAGGAATTATTAGACGCATGCAAATCCAATCTACACAAACGTATCACCTCACACCAGTCAGAATGACCATCAGCAAAACGTCAACAAACAATAGATGTTGAAGAAGTTGTGGAGAATAGCGTAACCTCTCGGTCTAAGTGGGATGTAAACTGGTAACCGCCAATAATAGGAACAGAATGGCAGTGCGTTGAAAGGTAAAAATTGAGTCCCCATATGATCCGGAAGGCCCACTATTGGGCCTGTCACCTGTGAAAGCCAGAATCAAAAAGACACAGGATGGAACATCGTGTATTGCAGCAGTATTTACAATAGCCAAGACATGGAAGCAACAAAAATGTCCACCATCAGATGAATGGACGAAAAAGTGGTCCATGTACACAATGCAATATTAGACACAGAAAAGAATGAAACAATGCCGTTTGCAGCACCATAGACGAGGCTACAGACAATCACGCACCTTGAAGTAAGTCAGAAAGCGAGAGACACATATCCTATGATATCACGTATAGGTCTTATCTAAAAATTGATAGGAATGAACCTATTTCCACAGAGAGGGACACTCACGTGTTCAGAAAACAAGCTTGTGCTTAACCAAACGGAAAGGTGTGAGGAATGTATAACGGAGGATATTGGGTTTAACAGACATATGCTAATACTTATAAAATATATAATCATCAGACATACCGAATACCAAGAGAGGTCTACACAACATTCTGTAATAATCTCTACGGAACAGGATCCAAACATGAAAAGATATATGAATCAATGAAAGACATTCTGTACACCTAGAACAAACACAACATTGCAATCAAATTTGCTCTGAGAAAAATGAAAATTAAACTGAGAATATCAACAACAAATAAGTAGACATAGTTTCTGGGGGTTTGTCCTGGCACATTCCACTCTACTTTACAACCTACAAACAGGACTTCCAGGAAGGCTGTGTTGCCCTAGTAACCAGAGTTGGGAATATAGAAATGCTGCCCCCTTGTGGCCGTTTCCTGCAACAGCAGCTTTAAATGCAGAACTAATGGTCATGTGATATTCACAATTACTACAGGGCTGTAAAGGACACCTGCCCTCAAAAAATGTCCTGGTGCAGGTAATGGCCACAGGAATTCAGGGAACATGGCAAATTTTTCAAGGAAACAATTTGAAGAGGTGAGTTTCTCTGTTTTACTTAAAAAAAAAACGTAGATGAAAGCTCAATATCGGGAATTATTAGACGCATGCAAATCCAACCTACAAGAAGGTATCACCACCCAACACTCAAAATGCCATCAGTAAAAAGTCTACAAACAATAAATTCTGAAGGGGTTTTAGAGAACTGTGTACCCTCTAGTTGCTGGTGGCATGTAAACTGGTAACAGCCAGTAGTGAGAACAGAATGGAGGTGCGTTGAAAGGGAAAAATTTGAACCACCATATGATCTAGTAGGCCCACTGCTGGGCCTAATCCCTGAGAAGACCAGAATCCAAAAGACACAGGCTGGCAATCCTGCACTGCATCAATATTTAGCATTGCCAAGACTTGGAAGTAACCAAAATGTCCATCCACAGATGAATGCACAAAGAAGAAGTGGTCCATGTACACAATGCAATATTCGCCATGGAAAAGGATGAAACACTGCTCTTTGCAGCACCATAGATGAGCCTAGAGATAATCACAGAACATGAGGTAAGTCGGAAAGCAGCCGACAAATAACCTGTGATATCACTCCTAGCTGTTACCTAACAACTGACACGTATGAACATATTTCCACAGAGAAAGACTCTCACAGACTTAGAAAACAAACTATGGTTATCTAAAAGGAAAGGTTGGAGGAATGGACACATTAAGATTAGGGTTACCGTACGTATACAAATACATATTAAACACACGTATCAAAAAGACCGACCATATACCAAGGGAGGTCTACTGAACGCGCTGTAATAATTTACACGGGGGCTTGCCTGGTGGCACCGTGGTTAAGAATCCACCTGCCAATGCAGGGGACACAGGTTCGATCCCTGGTTCGGGAAGCTCCCACATGCAGCAGAGCAACTAAGCCCGTGCACCACAACTAATGAGCCTACGCTCTGGAGCCCATGAGCCATAACTACTGAGCCCATGCACCACAACTACTGAAGCCCACACGCCTAGAGCCCGTGCTCCGCAACAAGAGAAGCCACTGCAGTGAGAAGCCGGTGCACCGCAACGGAGAGTAGCCCCCGCTCACCGCAACTGGAGAAAGCCCACATGCAGCAACGAAGATCCAACTCAGCCAAAAATAAATAAATAAATAAAATAAATTTATTTAAAAAAATAATAGTAATTTACATGGGAAGAGGATCTGTACATGAGTAGATATATATAATGTTCAATTGAACCTGATTGTGCACACCCAGAACAAACACTATTCTGCTCATTACCCCAATTTAAAAAATTAAAACCACGAACAACAATTAATGAGACATAAAGTTATTGGGGTTTTCCCTGGCACATCCCATTCTAATTTACAACCTAGGAACACAACTTTCAGGAAGGCTCTGCTGCCCTAGTAACCAGACTTGGGAATGGAGAAATGCTGCCGCCTTGTGGCCGTTTCCCACAACAGCAGCTTTAAACACAGGGCTAAGGGTCACTTGAGATTCACAGTAATTGTAGGGCCGTAAATGACACGTGTCCTCAAAAAATGTCCTGGGGTAGGTAATGGCCAAGAAAGTTCACAACACGGAAAATTTTTCAAGAAAACAATTTGAAGAGGTAAGTGTTACTCACTCGGTTGTTCTAAAAAAAGAAGAACATGGATAAAAGCTCAATATCAGGAATTATTGGTTGGATGCAAATCCAAACTACAAAAAGATTTCACCACCCAATATTCAAAATGCCATCCGTAAAAAGTCTACAAACCATGCATGCTGACGGGTTGGGGGAGAAATGCATACCCACTATGCTGTTGGTTGGATGTAAACTGGTAACAGCTAATCATGAGAACAGAACGGAGCTGCGCTTAAAAGGTAAAAATTGAGCTACCATATCATGCGGCCGATCCCCTAATGGGCCTATACCCTAAGAAGACCAGAATGGGAAAGGCACAGACAGGCAAACATGCACTGCAGCAATATTTACAATAGCCAAGCCATGCAAGCAAACAAAATGTCCATCAACAGACAAATGGACAAAGAAGAAGTGGTGTACGTACCGAATGGAATAGTAGCCTCGGGAAAAAAATGAACAATGCCGTTTTCAGGACTACACATGAGCCTAGAAATAATCATAGTACGTTAAGTAAGTCAAAAAGGAATGACAAATATCCTATGATATCATTTATACGTGTTATCCATCCTAAGATTGCTCCCAATGAACATATTTCCACAGAAAAACACACTCACAGACTGATAAAACAAACTAATGGTTAACCAAAATGAAAGGTGGGAGGATGGATAAATTAGGATTATGGGGGTAGCATACATATACTAATGTATGTTAAATGTATATAAACATATAACATATAAACTATATGAATTATATAATCACCAATACATATAAAATATATCATGACAAAACACCTACCAAATACCAAGGGAGGTCTACTCAACATTCTGTAATAACATACATGCTAACCGGATCCGAAGATGAACAGACATATGTATGAATCATTGACCAGATTCTGTACAGCCAGACAATCACAACACTCTAATCAAATTTCCTCCGATAAGAAATATAAATTAAATTTAAAAAACGAACATAAGTAAGGAGACATAAACTTCTGGGGGCTTGTCCCAGCACATTCCACTCTAATTTACAACCGAGGAACACGACGTCCAGGAAGACTCTGTTGCCCTAGTAACAAGAGTTGAGAACGTAACAATGCTGCCGCCTTGAGGCTGTTTCCCACAACAGCAGCTTTAAACACAGTGCTAATGGTCGCTTAATAGTCACGAGGACTGCGGGGCTGTAAATGATACCTGCCCTCGAAAAATGTCCTGGGGTAGGGAATAGGCAAGAAATTTCAACACATGACAAAGTTTTCAAGAAGTCAATATGAGAGGGAAGTTGTACTCACTCTTTAAAAAAAAAGGAAAAGGAAAAAAAAGACATGCCTATAGCTCAGTATAAGGAATTATTAGCTGCATGCAAATCCCACGTCCACAAAGGTTTCAGCTCACACCAGTCAAATGACCATCAGCAAAGAGTCTACAAAACTATAAATGCTGAAGAGGTTTTAGGGAACTGTGTACCTTCTAGCTGCTGATGGGGTGTAAAGTGCTAACAGCACTAATGAAAACTGAATGCAGCTGCTTTAAAAGGTAAAAATTGAGCTACCGTATGATGCGGCAGGGCACCTTCTGGGCCTATAACCTAAGACCACCAGAATCGGAAAGACAGAGGCAGGCAAATGTGCACTGCAGCAATATTGAAAGAGCCAAGACATGGAAGCAAAAAAAAGCTCCATAAACAGATGAATGGACAAAGAAGAAGTGGTATATGTACAGAATGGAATATTAGCCACGAAAAAAAATAAAAGAATGGCATATGCAGCACCACGGATGAGCCTAGAGATAATCACACAACGTGAAGTAAGTCAGATTGCGAAAGACAAATGTTCTACGATATCACTTATGTTATCTGAAAATTCATAAAAATGAACATATTTCCATAGGGAAAGACGATCTCAGATGGAGAAGACAAACTTATGGTTAAGCCAAAGAAAAGGTGTGAGGAATGGACAAATTAGGATATTGGGGTTAACAAACATATACTAATACATATAAAATATATCATCCCCAAAGACCTATGGAATACCAAGAGTGGTCTATTCAACACTCTACAATAACCTACATGGAAAAGGACACAACGATCAATAGATATATGTATATGTGTACATGAACAAGATTCTGTGCAGCTAGAACAAAAGACATTTTAAAATCCAATTTGCTCTGATAAAAATGAAAACTTAAAGACACAAACAAGAATTAAGGAGGCTAAAACTTATGGGGGTTTGTCCTGACACATTCCACTCTAATCTGCAACCTAAAAGCACAACTTGCAGCAAGGTTCTGTTTCCCTAGCAAGCAGAGTTGCCAACGTAGAAATGCTGCCACCTTAAGGCCGTTTCCTCAAACAGCAGCTTTAAATCCACTGCTAATGGTCACTAATATTCACAAGGACTGCAGGGCTGTAAATGACTCATGCCCTCAAAAACTGTCCTGGGGTAGGGAATGGCCAAAAAAATCCAAACGCGGCAAATTTTTCAAGAAGGAAATTTGAAGTTGTAAGTTTAGCTGAATCTTAAAAAAAAAATGAAAAGGACATTGATCCACGCAAAACATCAGGAATTATTAGACGCATGCAAATCCAATCTACACAAACGTATCACCTCACACCAGTCAGAATGACCATCAGCAAAACGTCAACAAACAATAGATGTTGAAGAAGTTGTGGAGAATAGCGTAACCTCTCGGTCTAAGTGGGATGTAAACTGGTAACCGCCAATAATAGGAACAGAATGGCAGTGCGTTGAAAGGTAAAAATTGAGTCCCCATATGATCCGGAAGGCCCACTATTGGGCCTGTCACCTGTGAAAGCCAGAATCAAAAAGACACAGGATGGAACATCGTGTATTGCAGCAGTATTTACAATAGCCAAGACATGGAAGCAACAAAAATGTCCACCATCAGATGAATGGACGAAAAAGTGGTCCATGTACACAATGCAATATTAGACACAGAAAAGAATGAAACAATGCCGTTTGCAGCACCATAGACGAGGCTACAGACAATCACGCACCTTGAAGTAAGTCAGAAAGCGAGAGACACATATCCTATGATATCACGTATAGGTCTTATCTAAAAATTGATAGGAATGAACCTATTTCCACAGAGAGGGACACTCACGTGTTCAGAAAACAAGCTTGTGCTTAACCAAACGGAAAGGTGTGAGGAATGTATAACGGAGGATATTGGGTTTAACAGACATATGCTAATACTTATAAAATATATAATCATCAGACATACCGAATACCAAGAGAGGTCTACACAACATTCTGTAATAATCTCTACGGAACAGGATCCAAACATGAAAAGATATATGAATCAATGAAAGACATTCTGTACACCTAGAACAAACACAACATTGCAATCAAATTTGCTCTGAGAAAAATGAAAATTAAACTGAGAATATCAACAACAAATAAGTAGACATAGTTTCTGGGGGTTTGTCCTGGCACATTCCACTCTACTTTACAACCTACAAACAGGACTTCCAGGAAGGCTGTGTTGCCCTAGTAACCAGAGTTGGGAATATAGAAATGCTGCCCCCTTGTGGCCGTTTCCTGCAACAGCAGCTTTAAATGCAGAACTAATGGTCATGTGATATTCACAATTACTACAGGGCTGTAAAGGACACCTGCCCTCAAAAAATGTCCTGGTGCAGGTAATGGCCACAGGAATTCAGGGAACATGGCAAATTTTTCAAGGAAACAATTTGAAGAGGTGAGTTTCTCTGTTTTACTTAAAAAAAAAACGTAGATGAAAGCTCAATATCGGGAATTATTAGACGCATGCAAATCCAACCTACAAGAAGGTATCACCACCCAACACTCAAAATGCCATCAGTAAAAAGTCTACAAACAATAAATTCTGAAGGGGTTTTAGAGAACTGTGTACCCTCTAGTTGCTGGTGGCATGTAAACTGGTAACAGCCAGTAGTGAGAACAGAATGGAGGTGCGTTGAAAGGGAAAAATTTGAACCACCATATGATCTAGTAGGCCCACTGCTGGGCCTAATCCCTGAGAAGACCAGAATCCAAAAGACACAGGCTGGCAATCCTGCACTGCATCAATATTTAGCATTGCCAAGACTTGGAAGTAACCAAAATGTCCATCCACAGATGAATGCACAAAGAAGAAGTGGTCCATGTACACAATGCAATATTCGCCATGGAAAAGGATGAAACACTGCTCTTTGCAGCACCATAGATGAGCCTAGAGATAATCACAGAACATGAGGTAAGTCGGAAAGCAGCCGACAAATAACCTGTGATATCACTCCTAGCTGTTACCTAACAACTGACACGTATGAACATATTTCCACAGAGAAAGACTCTCACAGACTTAGAAAACAAACTATGGTTATCTAAAAGGAAAGGTGGGAGGAATGGACACATTAAGATTAGGGTTACCGTACGTATACAAATACATATTAAACACACGTATCAAAAAGACCGACCATATACCAAGGGAGGTCTACTGAACGCGCTGTAATAATTTACACGGGGGCTTGCCTGGTGGCACCGTGGTTAAGAATCCACCTGCCAATGCAGGGGACACAGGTTCGATCCCTGGTTCGGGAAGGTCCCACATGCAGCAGAGCAACTAAGCCCGTGCACCACAACTAATGAGCCTACGCTCTGGAGCCCATGAGCCATAACTACTGAGCCCATGCACCACAACTACTGAAGCCCACACGCCTAGAGCCCGTGCTCCGCAACAAGAGAAGCCACTGCAGTGAGAAGCCGGTGCACCGCAACGGAGAGTAGCCCCCGCTCACCGCAACTGGAGAAAGCCCACATGCAGCAACGAAGATCCAACTCAGCCAAAAATAAATAAATAAATAAAATAAATTTATTTAAAAAAATAATAGTAATTTACATGGGAAGAGGATCTGTACATGAGTAGATATATATAATGTTCAATTGAACCTGATTGTGCACACCCAGAACAAACACTATTCTGCTCATTACCCCAATTTAAAAAATTAAAACCACGAACAACAATTAATGAGACATAAAGTTATTGGGGTTTTCCCTGGCACATCCCATTCTAATTTACAACCTAGGAACACAACTTTCAGGAAGGCTCTGCTGCCCTAGTAACCAGACTTGGGAATGGAGAAATGCTGCCGCCTTGTGGCCGTTTCCCACAACAGCAGCTTTAAACACAGGGCTAAGGGTCACTTGAGATTCACAGTAATTGTAGGGCCGTAAATGACACGTGTCCTCAAAAAATGTCCTGGGGTAGGTAATGGCCAAGAAAGTTCACAACACGGAAAATTTTTCAAGAAAACAATTTGAAGAGGTAAGTGTTACTCACTCGGTTGTTCTAAAAAAAGAAGAACATGGATAAAAGCTCAATATCAGGAATTATTGGTTGGATGCAAATCCAAACTACAAAAAGATTTCACCACCCAATATTCAAAATGCCATCCGTAAAAAGTCTACAAACCATGCATGCTGACGGGTTGGGGGAGAAATGCATACCCACTATGCTGTTGGTTGGATGTAAACTGGTAACAGCTAATCATGAGAACAGAACGGAGCTGCGCTTAAAAGGTAAAAATTGAGCTACCATATCATGCGGCCGATCCCCTAATGGGCCTATACCCTAAGAAGACCAGAATGGGAAAGGCACAGACAGGCAAACATGCACTGCAGCAATATTTACAATAGCCAAGCCATGCAAGCAAACAAAATGTCCATCAACAGACAAATGGACAAAGAAGAAGTGGCGTACGTACCGAATGGAATAGTAGCCTCGGGAAAAAAATGAACAATGCCGTTTTCAGGACTACACATGAGCCTAGAAATAATCATAGTACGTTAAGTAAGTCAAAAAGGAATGACAAATATCCTATGATATCATTTATACGTGTTATCCATCCTAAGATTGCTCCCAATGAACATATTTCCACAGAAAAACACACTCACAGACTGATAAAACAAACTAATGGTTAACCAAAATGAAAGGTGGGAGGATGGATAAATTAGGATTATGGGGGTAGCATACATATACTAATGTATGTTAAATGTATATAAACATATAACATATAAACTATATGAATTATATAATCACCAATACATATAAAATATATCATGACAAAACACCTACCAAATACCAAGGGAGGTCTACTCAACATTCTGTAATAACATACATGCTAACCGGATCCGAAGATGAACAGACATATGTATGAATCATTGACCAGATTCTGTACAGCCAGACAATCACAACACTCTAATCAAATTTCCTCCGATAAGAAATATAAATTAAATTTAAAAAACGAACATAAGTAAGGAGACATAAACTTCTGGGGGCTTGTCCCAGCACATTCCACTCTAATTTACAACCGAGGAACACGACGTCCAGGAAGACTCTGTTGCCCTAGTAACAAGAGTTGAGAACGTAATAATGCTGCCGCCTTGTGGCTGTTTCCCACAACAGCAGCTTTAAACACAGTGCTAATGGTCGCTTAATAGTCACGAGGACTGCGGGGCTGTAAATGATACCTGCCCTCAAAAAATGTCCTGGGGTAGGGAATAGGCAAGAAATTTCAACACATGACAAAGTTTTCAAGAAGTCAATATGAGAGGGAAGTTGTACTCACTCTTTAAAAAAAAAGGAAAAGAAAAAAAAGACATGCCTAAAGCTCAGTATAAGGAATTATTAGCTGCATGCAAATCCCACGTCCACAAAGGTTTCAGCTCACACCAGTCAAATGACCATCAGCAAAGAGTCTACAAACTATAAATGCTGAAGAGGTTTTAGGGAACTGTGTACCTTCTAGCTGCTGATGGGGTGTAAAGTGCTAACAGCACTAATGAAAACTGAATGCAGCTGCTTTAAAAGGTAAAAATTGAGCTACCGTGTGATGCGGCAGGGCACCTTCTGGGCCTATAACCTAAGACCACCAGAATCGGAAAGACAGAGGCAGGCAAATGTGCACTGCAGCAATATTGAAAGAGCCAAGACATGGAAGCAAAAAAAAGCTCCATAAACAGATGAATGGACAAAGAAGAAGTGGTATATGTACAGAATGGAATATTAGCCACGAAAAAAAATAAAAGAATGGCATATGCAGCACCACGGATGAGCCTAGAGATAATCACACAACGTGAAGTAAGTCAGATTGCGAAAGACAAATGTTCTACGATATCACTTATGTTATCTGAAAATTCATAAAAATGAACATATTTCCATAGGGAAAGACGATCTCAGATGGAGAAGACAAACTTATGGTTAAGCCAAAGAAAAGGTGTGAGGAATGGACAAATTAGGATATTGGGGTTAACAAACATATACTAATACATATAAAATATATCATCCCCAAAGACCTATGGAATACCAAGAGTGGTCTATTCAACACTCTACAATAACCTACATGGAAAAGGACACAACGATCAATAGATATATGTATATGTGTACATGAACAAGATTCTGTGCAGCTAGAACAAAAGACATTTTAAAATCCAATTTGCTCTGATAAAAATGAAAACTTAAAGACACAAACAAGAATTAAGGAGGCTAAAACTTATGGGGGTTTGTCCTGACACATTCCACTCTAATCTGCAACCTAAAAGCACAACTTGCAGCAAGGTTCTGTTTCCCTAGCAAGCAGAGTTGCCAACGTAGAAATGCTGCCACCTTAAGGCCGTTTCCTCAAACAGCAGCTTTAAATCCACTGCTAATGGTCACTAATATTCACAAGGACTGCAGGGCTGTAAATGACTCATGCCCTCAAAAACTGTCCTGGGGTAGGGAATGGCCAAAAAAATCCAAACGCGGCAAATTTTTCAAGAAGGAAATTTGAAGTTGTAAGTTTAGCTGAATCTTAAAAAAAAAATGAAAAGGACATTGATCCACGCAAAACATCAGGAATTATTAGACGCATGCAAATCCAATCTACACAAACGTATCACCTCACACCAGTCAGAATGACCATCAGCAAAACGTCAACAAACAATAGATGTTGAAGAAGTTGTGGAGAATAGCGTAACCTCTCGGTCTAAGTGGGATGTAAACTGGTAACCGCCAATAATAGGAACAGAATGGCAGTGCGTTGAAAGGTAAAAATTGAGTCCCCATATGATCCGGAAGGCCCACTATTGGGCCTGTCACCTGTGAAAGCCAGAATCAAAAAGACACAGGATGGAACATCGTGTATTGCAGCAGTATTTACAATAGCCAAGACATGGAAGCAACAAAAATGTCCACCATCAGATGAATGGACGAAAAAGTGGTCCATGTACACAATGCAATATTAGACACAGAAAAGAATGAAACAATGCCGTTTGCAGCACCATAGACGAGGCTACAGACAATCACGCACCTTGAAGTAAGTCAGAAAGCGAGAGACACATATCCTATGATATCACGTATAGGTCTTATCTAAAAATTGATAGGAATGAACCTATTTCCACAGAGAGGGACACTCACGTGTTCAGAAAACAAGCTTGTGCTTAACCAAACGGAAAGGTGTGAGGAATGTATAACGGAGGATATTGGGTTTAACAGACATATGCTAATACTTATAAAATATATAATCATCAGACATACCGAATACCAAGAGAGGTCTACACAACATTCTGTAATAATCTCTACGGAACAGGATCCAAACATGAAAAGATATATGAATCAATGAAAGACATTCTGTACACCTAGAACAAACATAACATTGCAATCAAATTTGCTCTGAGAAAAATGAAAATTAAACTGAGAATATCAACAACAAATAAGTAGACATAGTTTCTGGGGGTTTGTCCTGGCACATTCCACTCTACTTTACAACCTACAAACAGGACTTCCAGGAAGGCTGTGTTGCCCTAGTAACCAGAGTTGGGAATATAGAAATGCTGCCCCCTTGTGGCCGTTTCCTGCAACAGCAGCTTTAAATGCAGAACTAATGGTCATGTGATATTCACAATTACTACAGGGCTGTAAAGGACACCTGCCCTCAAAAAATGTCCTGGTGCAGGTAATGGCCACAGGAATTCAGGGAACATGGCAAATTTTTCAAGGAAACAATTTGAAGAGGTGAGTTTCTCTGTTTTACTTAAAAAAAAAACGTAGATGAAAGCTCAATATCGGGAATTATTAGACGCATGCAAATCCAACCTACAAGAAGGTATCACCACCCAACACTCAAAATGCCATCAGTAAAAAGTCTACAAACAATAAATTCTGAAGGGGTTTTAGAGAACTGTGTACCCTCTAGTTGCTGGTGGCATGTAAACTGGTAACAGCCAGTAGTGAGAACAGAATGGAGGTGCGTTGAAAGGGAAAAATTTGAACCACCATATGATCTAGTAGGCCCACTGCTGGGCCTAATCCCTGAGAAGACCAGAATCCAAAAGACACAGGCTGGCAATCCTGCACTGCATCAATATTTAGCATTGCCAAGACTTGGAAGTAACCAAAATGTCCATCCACAGATGAATGCACAAAGAAGAAGTGGTCCATGTACACAATGCAATATTCGCCATGGAAAAGGATGAAACACTGCTCTTTGCAGCACCATAGATGAGCCTAGAGATAATCACAGAACATGAGGTAAGTCGGAAAGCAGCCGACAAATAACCTGTGATATCACTCCTAGCTGTTACCTAACAACTGACACGTATGAACATATTTCCACAGAGAAAGACTCTCACAGACTTAGAAAACAAACTATGGTTATCTAAAAGGAAAGGTGGGAGGAATGGACACATTAAGATTAGGGTTACCGTACGTATACAAATACATATTAAACACACGTATCAAAAAGACCGACCATATACCAAGGGAGGTCTACTGAACGCGCTGTAATAATTTACACGGGGGCTTGCCTGGTGGCACCGTGGTTAAGAATCCACCTGCCAATGCAGGGGACACAGGTTCGATCCCTGGTTCGGGAAGGTCCCACATGCAGCAGAGCAACTAAGCCCGTGCACCACAACTAATGAGCCTACGCTCTGGAGCCCATGAGCCATAACTACTGAGCCCATGCACCACAACTACTGAAGCCCACACGCCTAGAGCCCGTGCTCCGCAACAAGAGAAGCCACTGCAGTGAGAAGCCGGTGCACCGCAACGGAGAGTAGCCCCCGCTCACCGCAACTGGAGAAAGCCCACATGCAGCAACGAAGATCCAACTCAGCCAAAAATAAATAAATAAATAAAATAAATTTATTTAAAAAAATAATAGTAATTTACATGGGAAGAGGATCTGTACATGAGTAGATATATATAATGTTCAATTGAACCTGATTGTGCACACCCAGAACAAACACTATTCTGCTCATTACCCCAATTTAAAAAATTAAAACCACGAACAACAATTAATGAGACATAAAGTTATTGGGGTTTTCCCTGGCACATCCCATTCTAATTTACAACCTAGGAACACAACTTTCAGGAAGGCTCTGCTGCCCTAGTAACCAGACTTGGGAATGGAGAAATGCTGCCGCCTTGTGGCCGTTTCCCACAACAGCAGCTTTAAACACAGGGCTAAGGGTCACTTGAGATTCACAGTAATTGTAGGGCCGTAAATGACACGTGTCCTCAAAAAATGTCCTGGGGTAGGTAATGGCCAAGAAAGTTCACAACACGGAAAATTTTTCAAGAAAACAATTTGAAGAGGTAAGTGTTACTCACTCGGTTGTTCTAAAAAAAGAAGAACATGGATAAAAGCTCAATATCAGGAATTATTGGTTGGATGCAAATCCAAACTACAAAAAGATTTCACCACCCAATATTCAAAATGCCATCCGTAAAAAGTCTACAAACCATGCATGCTGACGGGTTGGGGGAGAAATGCATACCCACTATGCTGTTGGTTGGATGTAAACTGGTAACAGCTAATCATGAGAACAGAACGGAGCTGCGCTTAAAAGGTAAAAATTGAGCTACCATATCATGCGGCCGATCCCCTAATGGGCCTATACCCTAAGAAGACCAGAATGGGAAAGGCACAGACAGGCAAACATGCACTGCAGCAATATTTACAATAGCCAAGCCATGCAAGCAAACAAAATGTCCATCAACAGACAAATGGACAAAGAAGAAGTGGCGTACGTACCGAATGGAATAGTAGCCTCGGGAAAAAAATGAACAATGCCGTTTTCAGGACTACACATGAGCCTAGAAATAATCATAGTACGTTAAGTAAGTCAAAAAGGAATGACAAATATCCTATGATATCATTTATACGTGTTATCCATCCTAAGATTGCTCCCAATGAACATATTTCCACAGAAAAACACACTCACAGACTGATAAAACAAACTAATGGTTAACCAAAATGAAAGGTGGGAGGATGGATAAATTAGGATTATGGGGGTAGCATACATATACTAATGTATGTTAAATGTATATAAACATATAACATATAAACTATATGAATTATATAATCACCAATACATATAAAATATATCATGACAAAACACCTACCAAATACCAAGGGAGGTCTACTCAACATTCTGTAATAACATACATGCTAACCGGATCCGAAGATGAACAGACATATGTATGAATCATTGACCAGATTCTGTACAGCCAGACAATCACAACACTCTAATCAAATTTCCTCCGATAAGAAATATAAATTAAATTTAAAAAACGAACATAAGTAAGGAGACATAAACTTCTGGGGGCTTGTCCCAGCACATTCCACTCTAATTTACAACCGAGGAACACGACGTCCAGGAAGACTCTGTTGCCCTAGTAACAAGAGTTGAGAACGTAATAATGCTGCCGCCTTGTGGCTGTTTCCCACAACAGCAGCTTTAAACACAGTGCTAATGGTCGCTTAATAGTCACGAGGACTGCGGGGCTGTAAATGATACCTGCCCTCAAAAAATGTCCTGGGGTAGGGAATAGGCAAGAAATTTCAACACATGACAAAGTTTTCAAGAAGTCAATATGAGAGGGAAGTTGTACTCACTCTTTAAAAAAAAAAGGAAAAGAAAAAAAAGACATGCCTAAAGCTCAGTATAAGGAATTATTAGCTGCATGCAAATCCCACGTCCACAAAGGTTTCAGCTCACACCAGTCAAATGACCATCAGCAAAGAGTCTACAAACTATAAATGCTGAAGAGGTTTTAGGGAACTGTGTACCTTCTAGCTGCTGATGGGGTGTAAAGTGCTAACAGCACTAATGAAAACTGAATGCAGCTGCTTTAAAAGGTAAAAATTGAGCTACCGTGTGATGCGGCAGGGCACCTTCTGGGCCTATAACCTAAGACCACCAGAATCGGAAAGACAGAGGCAGGCAAATGTGCACTGCAGCAATATTGAAAGAGCCAAGACATGGAAGCAAAAAAAAGCTCCATAAACAGATGAATGGACAAAGAAGAAGTGGTATATGTACAGAATGGAATATTAGCCACGAAAAAAAATAAAAGAATGGCATATGCAGCACCACGGATGAGCCTAGAGATAATCACACAACGTGAAGTAAGTCAGATTGCGAAAGACAAATGTTCTACGATATCACTTATGTTATCTGAAAATTCATAAAAATGAACATATTTCCATAGGGAAAGACGATCTCAGATGGAGAAGACAAACTTATGGTTAAGCCAAAGAAAAGGTGTGAGGAATGGACAAATTAGGATATTGGGGTTAACAAACATATACTAATACATATAAAATATATCATCCCCAAAGACCTATGGAATACCAAGAGTGGTCTATTCAACACTCTACAATAACCTACATGGAAAAGGACACAACGATCAATAGATATATGTATATGTGTACATGAACAAGATTCTGTGCAGCTAGAACAAAAGACATTTTAAAATCCAATTTGCTCTGATAAAAATGAAAACTTAAAGACACAAACAAGAATTAAGGAGGCTAAAACTTATGGGGGTTTGTCCTGACACATTCCACTCTAATCTGCAACCTAAAAGCACAACTTGCAGCAAGGTTCTGTTTCCCTAGCAAGCAGAGTTGCCAACGTAGAAATGCTGCCACCTTAAGGCCGTTTCCTCAAACAGCAGCTTTAAATCCACTGCTAATGGTCACTAATATTCACAAGGACTGCAGGGCTGTAAATGACTCATGCCCTCAAAAACTGTCCTGGGGTAGGGAATGGCCAAAAAAATCCAAACGCGGCAAATTTTTCAAGAAGGAAATTTGAAGTTGTAAGTTTAGCTGAATCTTAAAAAAAAAATGAAAAGGACATTGATCCACGCAAAACATCAGGAATTATTAGACGCATGCAAATCCAATCTACACAAACGTATCACCTCACACCAGTCAGAATGACCATCAGCAAAACGTCAACAAACAATAGATGTTGAAGAAGTTGTGGAGAATAGCGTAACCTCTCGGTCTAAGTGGGATGTAAACTGGTAACCGCCAATAATAGGAACAGAATGGCAGTGCGTTGAAAGGTAAAAATTGAGTCCCCATATGATCCGGAAGGCCCACTATTGGGCCTGTCACCTGTGAAAGCCAGAATCAAAAAGACACAGGATGGAACATCGTGTATTGCAGCAGTATTTACAATAGCCAAGACATGGAAGCAACAAAAATGTCCACCATCAGATGAATGGACGAAAAAGTGGTCCATGTACACAATGCAATATTAGACACAGAAAAGAATGAAACAATGCCGTTTGCAGCACCATAGACGAGGCTACAGACAATCACGCACCTTGAAGTAAGTCAGAAAGCGAGAGACACATATCCTATGATATCACGTATAGGTCTTATCTAAAAATTGATAGGAATGAACCTATTTCCACAGAGAGGGACACTCACGTGTTCAGAAAACAAGCTTGTGCTTAACCAAACGGAAAGGTGTGAGGAATGTATAACGGAGGATATTGGGTTTAACAGACATATGCTAATACTTATAAAATATATAATCATCAGACATACCGAATACCAAGAGAGGTCTACACAACATTCTGTAATAATCTCTACGGAACAGGATCCAAACATGAAAAGATATATGAATCAATGAAAGACATTCTGTACACCTAGAACAAACACAACATTGCAATCAAATTTGCTCTGAGAAAAATGAAAATTAAACTGAGAATATCAACAACAAATAAGTAGACATAGTTTCTGGGGGTTTGTCCTGGCACATTCCACTCTACTTTACAACCTACAAACAGGACTTCCAGGAAGGCTGTGTTGCCCTAGTAACCAGAGTTGGGAATATAGAAATGCTGCCCCCTTGTGGCCGTTTCCTGCAACAGCAGCTTTAAATGCAGAACTAATGGTCATGTGATATTCACAATTACTACAGGGCTGTAAAGGACACCTGCCCTCAAAAAATGTCCTGGTGCAGGTAATGGCCACAGGAATTCAGGGAACATGGCAAATTTTTCAAGGAAACAATTTGAAGAGGTGAGTTTCTCTGTTTTACTTAAAAAAAAAACGTAGATGAAAGCTCAATATCGGGAATTATTAGACGCATGCAAATCCAACCTACAAGAAGGTATCACCACCCAACACTCAAAATGCCATCAGTAAAAAGTCTACAAACAATAAATTCTGAAGGGGTTTTAGAGAACTGTGTACCCTCTAGTTGCTGGTGGCATGTAAACTGGTAACAGCCAGTAGTGAGAACAGAATGGAGGTGCGTTGAAAGGGAAAAATTTGAACCACCATATGATCTAGTAGGCCCACTGCTGGGCCTAATCCCTGAGAAGACCAGAATCCAAAAGACACAGGCTGGCAATCCTGCACTGCATCAATATTTAGCATTGCCAAGACTTGGAAGTAACCAAAATGTCCATCCACAGATGAATGCACAAAGAAGAAGTGGTCCATGTACACAATGCAATATTCGCCATGGAAAAGGATGAAACACTGCTCTTTGCAGCACCATAGATGAGCCTAGAGATAATCACAGAACATGAGGTAAGTCGGAAAGCAGCCGACAAATAACCTGTGATATCACTCCTAGCTGTTACCTAACAACTGACACGTATGAACATATTTCCACAGAGAAAGACTCTCACAGACTTAGAAAACAAACTATGGTTATCTAAAAGGAAAGGTGGGAGGAATGGACACATTAAGATTAGGGTTACCGTACGTATACAAATACATATTAAACACACGTATCAAAAAGACCGACCATATACCAAGGGAGGTCTACTGAACGCGCTGTAATAATTTACACGGGGGCTTGCCTGGTGGCACCGTGGTTAAGAATCCACCTGCCAATGCAGGGGACACAGGTTCGATCCCTGGTTCGGGAAGGTCCCACATGCAGCAGAGCAACTAAGCCCGTGCACCACAACTAATGAGCCTACGCTCTGGAGCCCATGAGCCATAACTACTGAGCCCATGCACCACAACTACTGAAGCCCACACGCCTAGAGCCCGTGCTCCGCAACAAGAGAAGCCACTGCAGTGAGAAGCCGGTGCACCGCAACGGAGAGTAGCCCCCGCTCACCGCAACTGGAGAAAGCCCACATGCAGCAACGAAGATCCAACTCAGCCAAAAATAAATAAATAAATAAAATAAATTTATTTAAAAAAATAATAGTAATTTACATGGGAAGAGGATCTGTACATGAGTAGATATATATAATGTTCAATTGAACCTGATTGTGCACACCCAGAACAAACACTATTCTGCTCATTACCCCAATTTAAAAAATTAAAACCACGAACAACAATTAATGAGACATAAAGTTATTGGGGTTTTCCCTGGCACATCCCATTCTAATTTACAACCTAGGAACACAACTTTCAGGAAGGCTCTGCTGCCCTAGTAACCAGACTTGGGAATGGAGAAATGCTGCCGCCTTGTGGCCGTTTCCCACAACAGCAGCTTTAAACACAGGGCTAAGGGTCACTTGAGATTCACAGTAATTGTAGGGCCGTAAATGACACGTGTCCTCAAAAAATGTCCTGGGGTAGGTAATGGCCAAGAAAGTTCACAACACGGAAAATTTTTCAAGAAAACAATTTGAAGAGGTAAGTGTTACTCACTCGGTTGTTCTAAAAAAAGAAGAACATGGATAAAAGCTCAATATCAGGAATTATTGGTTGGATGCAAATCCAAACTACAAAAAGATTTCACCACCCAATATTCAAAATGCCATCCGTAAAAAGTCTACAAACCATGCATGCTGACGGGTTGGGGGAGAAATGCATACCCACTATGCTGTTGGTTGGATGTAAACTGGTAACAGCTAATCATGAGAACAGAACGGAGCTGCGCTTAAAAGGTAAAAATTGAGCTACCATATCATGCGGCCGATCCCCTAATGGGCCTATACCCTAAGAAGACCAGAATGGGAAAGGCACAGACAGGCAAACATGCACTGCAGCAATATTTACAATAGCCAAGCCATGCAAGCAAACAAAATGTCCATCAACAGACAAATGGACAAAGAAGAAGTGGCGTACGTACCGAATGGAATAGTAGCCTCGGGAAAAAAATGAACAATGCCGTTTTCAGGACTACACATGAGCCTAGAAATAATCATAGTACGTTAAGTAAGTCAAAAAGGAATGACAAATATCCTATGATATCATTTATACGTGTTATCCATCCTAAGATTGCTCCCAATGAACATATTTCCACAGAAAAACACACTCACAGACTGATAAAACAAACTAATGGTTAACCAAAATGAAAGGTGGGAGGATGGATAAATTAGGATTATGGGGGTAGCATACATATACTAATGTATGTTAAATGTATATAAACATATAACATATAAACTATATGAATTATATAATCACCAATACATATAAAATATATCATGACAAAACACCTACCAAATACCAAGGGAGGTCTACTCAACATTCTGTAATAACATACATGCTAACCGGATCCGAAGATGAACAGACATATGTATGAATCATTGACCAGATTCTGTACAGCCAGACAATCACAACACTCTAATCAAATTTCCTCCGATAAGAAATATAAATTAAATTTAAAAAACGAACATAAGTAAGGAGACATAAACTTCTGGGGGCTTGTCCCAGCACATTCCACTCTAATTTACAACCGAGGAACACGACGTCCAGGAAGACTCTGTTGCCCTAGTAACAAGAGTTGAGAACGTAATAATGCTGCCGCCTTGTGGCTGTTTCCCACAACAGCAGCTTTAAACACAGTGCTAATGGTCGCTTAATAGTCACGAGGACTGCGGGGCTGTAAATGATACCTGCCCTCAAAAAATGTCCTGGGGTAGGGAATAGGCAAGAAATTTCAACACATGACAAAGTTTTCAAGAAGTCAATATGAGAGGGAAGTTGTACTCACTCTTTAAAAAAAAAGGAAAAGAAAAAAAAGACATGCCTAAAGCTCAGTATAAGGAATTATTAGCTGCATGCAAATCCCACGTCCACAAAGGTTTCAGCTCACACCAGTCAAATGACCATCAGCAAAGAGTCTACAAACTATAAATGCTGAAGAGGTTTTAGGGAACTGTGTACCTTCTAGCTGCTGATGGGGTGTAAAGTGCTAACAGCACTAATGAAAACTGAATGCAGCTGCTTTAAAAGGTAAAAATTGAGCTACCGTGTGATGCGGCAGGGCACCTTCTGGGCCTATAACCTAAGACCACCAGAATCGGAAAGACAGAGGCAGGCAAATGTGCACTGCAGCAATATTGAAAGAGCCAAGACATGGAAGCAAAAAAAAGCTCCATAAACAGATGAATGGACAAAGAAGAAGTGGTATATGTACAGAATGGAATATTAGCCACGAAAAAAAATAAAAGAATGGCATATGCAGCACCACGGATGAGCCTAGAGATAATCACACAACGTGAAGTAAGTCAGATTGCGAAAGACAAATGTTCTACGATATCACTTATGTTATCTGAAAATTCATAAAAATGAACATATTTCCATAGGGAAAGACGATCTCAGATGGAGAAGACAAACTTATGGTTAAGCCAAAGAAAAGGTGTGAGGAATGGACAAATTAGGATATTGGGGTTAACAAACATATACTAATACATATAAAATATATCATCCCCAAAGACCTATGGAATACCAAGAGTGGTCTATTCAACACTCTACAATAACCTACATGGAAAAGGACACAACGATCAATAGATATATGTATATGTGTACATGAACAAGATTCTGTGCAGCTAGAACAAAAGACATTTTAAAATCCAATTTGCTCTGATAAAAATGAAAACTTAAAGACACAAACAAGAATTAAGGAGGCTAAAACTTATGGGGGTTTGTCCTGACACATTCCACTCTAATCTGCAACCTAAAAGCACAACTTGCAGCAAGGTTCTGTTTCCCTAGCAAGCAGAGTTGCCAACGTAGAAATGCTGCCACCTTAAGGCCGTTTCCTCAAACAGCAGCTTTAAATCCACTGCTAATGGTCACTAATATTCACAAGGACTGCAGGGCTGTAAATGACTCATGCCCTCAAAAACTGTCCTGGGGTAGGGAATGGCCAAAAAAATCCAAACGCGGCAAATTTTTCAAGAAGGAAATTTGAAGTTGTAAGTTTAGCTGAATCTTAAAAAAAAAATGAAAAGGACATTGATCCACGCAAAACATCAGGAATTATTAGACGCATGCAAATCCAATCTACACAAACGTATCACCTCACACCAGTCAGAATGACCATCAGCAAAACGTCAACAAACAATAGATGTTGAAGAAGTTGTGGAGAATAGCGTAACCTCTCGGTCTAAGTGGGATGTAAACTGGTAACCGCCAATAATAGGAACAGAATGGCAGTGCGTTGAAAGGTAAAAATTGAGTCCCCATATGATCCGGAAGGCCCACTATTGGGCCTGTCACCTGTGAAAGCCAGAATCAAAAAGACACAGGATGGAACATCGTGTATTGCAGCAGTATTTACAATAGCCAAGACATGGAAGCAACAAAAATGTCCACCATCAGATGAATGGACGAAAAAGTGGTCCATGTACACAATGCAATATTAGACACAGAAAAGAATGAAACAATGCCGTTTGCAGCACCATAGACGAGGCTACAGACAATCACGCACCTTGAAGTAAGTCAGAAAGCGAGAGACACATATCCTATGATATCACGTATAGGTCTTATCTAAAAATTGATAGGAATGAACCTATTTCCACAGAGAGGGACACTCACGTGTTCAGAAAACAAGCTTGTGCTTAACCAAACGGAAAGGTGTGAGGAATGTATAACGGAGGATATTGGGTTTAACAGACATATGCTAATACTTATAAAATATATAATCATCAGACATACCGAATACCAAGAGAGGTCTACACAACATTCTGTAATAATCTCTACGGAACAGGATCCAAACATGAAAAGATATATGAATCAATGAAAGACATTCTGTACACCTAGAACAAACATAACATTGCAATCAAATTTGCTCTGAGAAAAATGAAAATTAAACTGAGAATATCAACAACAAATAAGTAGACATAGTTTCTGGGGGTTTGTCCTGGCACATTCCACTCTACTTTACAACCTACAAACAGGACTTCCAGGAAGGCTGTGTTGCCCTAGTAACCAGAGTTGGGAATATAGAAATGCTGCCCCCTTGTGGCCGTTTCCTGCAACAGCAGCTTTAAATGCAGAACTAATGGTCATGTGATATTCACAATTACTACAGGGCTGTAAAGGACACCTGCCCTCAAAAAATGTCCTGGTGCAGGTAATGGCCACAGGAATTCAGGGAACATGGCAAATTTTTCAAGGAAACAATTTGAAGAGGTGAGTTTCTCTGTTTTACTTAAAAAAAAAACGTAGATGAAAGCTCAATATCGGGAATTATTAGACGCATGCAAATCCAACCTACAAGAAGGTATCACCACCCAACACTCAAAATGCCATCAGTAAAAAGTCTACAAACAATAAATTCTGAAGGGGTTTTAGAGAACTGTGTACCCTCTAGTTGCTGGTGGCATGTAAACTGGTAACAGCCAGTAGTGAGAACAGAATGGAGGTGCGTTGAAAGGGAAAAATTTGAACCACCATATGATCTAGTAGGCCCACTGCTGGGCCTAATCCCTGAGAAGACCAGAATCCAAAAGACACAGGCTGGCAATCCTGCACTGCATCAATATTTAGCATTGCCAAGACTTGGAAGTAACCAAAATGTCCATCCACAGATGAATGCACAAAGAAGAAGTGGTCCATGTACACAATGCAATATTCGCCATGGAAAAGGATGAAACACTGCTCTTTGCAGCACCATAGATGAGCCTAGAGATAATCACAGAACATGAGGTAAGTCGGAAAGCAGCCGACAAATAACCTGTGATATCACTCCTAGCTGTTACCTAACAACTGACACGTATGAACATATTTCCACAGAGAAAGACTCTCACAGACTTAGAAAACAAACTATGGTTATCTAAAAGGAAAGGTGGGAGGAATGGACACATTAAGATTAGGGTTACCGTACGTATACAAATACATATTAAACACACGTATCAAAAAGACCGACCATATACCAAGGGAGGTCTACTGAACGCGCTGTAATAATTTACACGGGGGCTTGCCTGGTGGCACCGTGGTTAAGAATCCACCTGCCAATGCAGGGGACACAGGTTCGATCCCTGGTTCGGGAAGGTCCCACATGCAGCAGAGCAACTAAGCCCGTGCACCACAACTAATGAGCCTACGCTCTGGAGCCCATGAGCCATAACTACTGAGCCCATGCACCACAACTACTGAAGCCCACACGCCTAGAGCCCGTGCTCCGCAACAAGAGAAGCCACTGCAGTGAGAAGCCGGTGCACCGCAACGGAGAGTAGCCCCCGCTCACCGCAACTGGAGAAAGCCCACATGCAGCAACGAAGATCCAACTCAGCCAAAAATAAATAAATAAATAAAATAAATTTATTTAAAAAAATAATAGTAATTTACATGGGAAGAGGATCTGTACATGAGTAGATATATATAATGTTCAATTGAACCTGATTGTGCACACCCAGAACAAACACTATTCTGCTCATTACCCCAATTTAAAAAATTAAAACCACGAACAACAATTAATGAGACATAAAGTTATTGGGGTTTTCCCTGGCACATCCCATTCTAATTTACAACCTAGGAACACAACTTTCAGGAAGGCTCTGCTGCCCTAGTAACCAGACTTGGGAATGGAGAAATGCTGCCGCCTTGTGGCCGTTTCCCACAACAGCAGCTTTAAACACAGGGCTAAGGGTCACTTGAGATTCACAGTAATTGTAGGGCCGTAAATGACACGTGTCCTCAAAAAATGTCCTGGGGTAGGTAATGGCCAAGAAAGTTCACAACACGGAAAATTTTTCAAGAAAACAATTTGAAGAGGTAAGTGTTACTCACTCGGTTGTTCTAAAAAAAGAAGAACATGGATAAAAGCTCAATATCAGGAATTATTGGTTGGATGCAAATCCAAACTACAAAAAGATTTCACCACCCAATATTCAAAATGCCATCCGTAAAAAGTCTACAAACCATGCATGCTGACGGGTTGGGGGAGAAATGCATACCCACTATGCTGTTGGTTGGATGTAAACTGGTAACAGCTAATCATGAGAACAGAACGGAGCTGCGCTTAAAAGGTAAAAATTGAGCTACCATATCATGCGGCCGATCCCCTAATGGGCCTATACCCTAAGAAGACCAGAATGGGAAAGGCACAGACAGGCAAACATGCACTGCAGCAATATTTACAATAGCCAAGCCATGCAAGCAAACAAAATGTCCATCAACAGACAAATGGACAAAGAAGAAGTGGCGTACGTACCGAATGGAATAGTAGCCTCGGGAAAAAAATGAACAATGCCGTTTTCAGGACTACACATGAGCCTAGAAATAATCATAGTACGTTAAGTAAGTCAAAAAGGAATGACAAATATCCTATGATATCATTTATACGTGTTATCCATCCTAAGATTGCTCCCAATGAACATATTTCCACAGAAAAACACACTCACAGACTGATAAAACAAACTAATGGTTAACCAAAATGAAAGGTGGGAGGATGGATAAATTAGGATTATGGGGGTAGCATACATATACTAATGTATGTTAAATGTATATAAACATATAACATATAAACTATATGAATTATATAATCACCAATACATATAAAATATATCATGACAAAACACCTACCAAATACCAAGGGAGGTCTACTCAACATTCTGTAATAACATACATGCTAACCGGATCCGAAGATGAACAGACATATGTATGAATCATTGACCAGATTCTGTACAGCCAGACAATCACAACACTCTAATCAAATTTCCTCCGATAAGAAATATAAATTAAATTTAAAAAACGAACATAAGTAAGGAGACATAAACTTCTGGGGGCTTGTCCCAGCACATTCCACTCTAATTTACAACCGAGGAACACGACGTCCAGGAAGACTCTGTTGCCCTAGTAACAAGAGTTGAGAACGTAATAATGCTGCCGCCTTGTGGCTGTTTCCCACAACAGCAGCTTTAAACACAGTGCTAATGGTCGCTTAATAGTCACGAGGACTGCGGGGCTGTAAATGATACCTGCCCTCAAAAAATGTCCTGGGGTAGGGAATAGGCAAGAAATTTCAACACATGACAAAGTTTTCAAGAAGTCAATATGAGAGGGAAGTTGTACTCACTCTTTAAAAAAAAAGGAAAAGAAAAAAAAGACATGCCTAAAGCTCAGTATAAGGAATTATTAGCTGCATGCAAATCCCACGTCCACAAAGGTTTCAGCTCACACCAGTCAAATGACCATCAGCAAAGAGTCTACAAACTATAAATGCTGAAGAGGTTTTAGGGAACTGTGTACCTTCTAGCTGCTGATGGGGTGTAAAGTGCTAACAGCACTAATGAAAACTGAATGCAGCTGCTTTAAAAGGTAAAAATTGAGCTACCGTGTGATGCGGCAGGGCACCTTCTGGGCCTATAACCTAAGACCACCAGAATCGGAAAGACAGAGGCAGGCAAATGTGCACTGCAGCAATATTGAAAGAGCCAAGACATGGAAGCAAAAAAAAGCTCCATAAACAGATGAATGGACAAAGAAGAAGTGGTATATGTACAGAATGGAATATTAGCCACGAAAAAAAATAAAAGAATGGCATATGCAGCACCACGGATGAGCCTAGAGATAATCACACAACGTGAAGTAAGTCAGATTGCGAAAGACAAATGTTCTACGATATCACTTATGTTATCTGAAAATTCATAAAAATGAACATATTTCCATAGGGAAAGACGATCTCAGATGGAGAAGACAAACTTATGGTTAAGCCAAAGAAAAGGTGTGAGGAATGGACAAATTAGGATATTGGGGTTAACAAACATATACTAATACATATAAAATATATCATCCCCAAAGACCTATGGAATACCAAGAGTGGTCTATTCAACACTCTACAATAACCTACATGGAAAAGGACACAACGATCAATAGATATATGTATATGTGTACATGAACAAGATTCTGTGCAGCTAGAACAAAAGACATTTTAAAATCCAATTTGCTCTGATAAAAATGAAAACTTAAAGACACAAACAAGAATTAAGGAGGCTAAAACTTATGGGGGTTTGTCCTGACACATTCCACTCTAATCTGCAACCTAAAAGCACAACTTGCAGCAAGGTTCTGTTTCCCTAGCAAGCAGAGTTGCCAACGTAGAAATGCTGCCACCTTAAGGCCGTTTCCTCAAACAGCAGCTTTAAATCCACTGCTAATGGTCACTAATATTCACAAGGACTGCAGGGCTGTAAATGACTCATGCCCTCAAAAACTGTCCTGGGGTAGGGAATGGCCAAAAAAATCCAAACGCGGCAAATTTTTCAAGAAGGAAATTTGAAGTTGTAAGTTTAGCTGAATCTTAAAAAAAAAATGAAAAGGACATTGATCCACGCAAAACATCAGGAATTATTAGACGCATGCAAATCCAATCTACACAAACGTATCACCTCACACCAGTCAGAATGACCATCAGCAAAACGTCAACAAACAATAGATGTTGAAGAAGTTGTGGAGAATAGCGTAACCTCTCGGTCTAAGTGGGATGTAAACTGGTAACCGCCAATAATAGGAACAGAATGGCAGTGCGTTGAAAGGTAAAAATTGAGTCCCCATATGATCCGGAAGGCCCACTATTGGGCCTGTCACCTGTGAAAGCCAGAATCAAAAAGACACAGGATGGAACATCGTGTATTGCAGCAGTATTTACAATAGCCAAGACATGGAAGCAACAAAAATGTCCACCATCAGATGAATGGACGAAAAAGTGGTCCATGTACACAATGCAATATTAGACACAGAAAAGAATGAAACAATGCCGTTTGCAGCACCATAGACGAGGCTACAGACAATCACGCACCTTGAAGTAAGTCAGAAAGCGAGAGACACATATCCTATGATATCACGTATAGGTCTTATCTAAAAATTGATAGGAATGAACCTATTTCCACAGAGAGGGACACTCACGTGTTCAGAAAACAAGCTTGTGCTTAACCAAACGGAAAGGTGTGAGGAATGTATAACGGAGGATATTGGGTTTAACAGACATATGCTAATACTTATAAAATATATAATCATCAGACATACCGAATACCAAGAGAGGTCTACACAACATTCTGTAATAATCTCTACGGAACAGGATCCAAACATGAAAAGATATATGAATCAATGAAAGACATTCTGTACACCTAGAACAAACATAACATTGCAATCAAATTTGCTCTGAGAAAAATGAAAATTAAACTGAGAATATCAACAACAAATAAGTAGACATAGTTTCTGGGGGTTTGTCCTGGCACATTCCACTCTACTTTACAACCTACAAACAGGACTTCCAGGAAGGCTGTGTTGCCCTAGTAACCAGAGTTGGGAATATAGAAATGCTGCCCCCTTGTGGCCGTTTCCTGCAACAGCAGCTTTAAATGCAGAACTAATGGTCATGTGATATTCACAATTACTACAGGGCTGTAAAGGACACCTGCCCTCAAAAAATGTCCTGGTGCAGGTAATGGCCACAGGAATTCAGGGAACATGGCAAATTTTTCAAGGAAACAATTTGAAGAGGTGAGTTTCTCTGTTTTACTTAAAAAAAAAACGTAGATGAAAGCTCAATATCGGGAATTATTAGACGCATGCAAATCCAACCTACAAGAAGGTATCACCACCCAACACTCAAAATGCCATCAGTAAAAAGTCTACAAACAATAAATTCTGAAGGGGTTTTAGAGAACTGTGTACCCTCTAGTTGCTGGTGGCATGTAAACTGGTAACAGCCAGTAGTGAGAACAGAATGGAGGTGCGTTGAAAGGGAAAAATTTGAACCACCATATGATCTAGTAGGCCCACTGCTGGGCCTAATCCCTGAGAAGACCAGAATCCAAAAGACACAGGCTGGCAATCCTGCACTGCATCAATATTTAGCATTGCCAAGACTTGGAAGTAACCAAAATGTCCATCCACAGATGAATGCACAAAGAAGAAGTGGTCCATGTACACAATGCAATATTCGCCATGGAAAAGGATGAAACACTGCTCTTTGCAGCACCATAGATGAGCCTAGAGATAATCACAGAACATGAGGTAAGTCGGAAAGCAGCCGACAAATAACCTGTGATATCACTCCTAGCTGTTACCTAACAACTGACACGTATGAACATATTTCCACAGAGAAAGACTCTCACAGACTTAGAAAACAAACTATGGTTATCTAAAAGGAAAGGTGGGAGGAATGGACACATTAAGATTAGGGTTACCGTACGTATACAAATACATATTAAACACACGTATCAAAAAGACCGACCATATACCAAGGGAGGTCTACTGAACGCGCTGTAATAATTTACACGGGGGCTTGCCTGGTGGCACCGTGGTTAAGAATCCACCTGCCAATGCAGGGGACACAGGTTCGATCCCTGGTTCGGGAAGGTCCCACATGCAGCAGAGCAACTAAGCCCGTGCACCACAACTAATGAGCCTACGCTCTGGAGCCCATGAGCCATAACTACTGAGCCCATGCACCACAACTACTGAAGCCCACACGCCTAGAGCCCGTGCTCCGCAACAAGAGAAGCCACTGCAGTGAGAAGCCGGTGCACCGCAACGGAGAGTAGCCCCCGCTCACCGCAACTGGAGAAAGCCCACATGCAGCAACGAAGATCCAACTCAGCCAAAAATAAATAAATAAATAAAATAAATTTATTTAAAAAAATAATAGTAATTTACATGGGAAGAGGATCTGTACATGAGTAGATATATATAATGTTCAATTGAACCTGATTGTGCACACCCAGAACAAACACTATTCTGCTCATTACCCCAATTTAAAAAATTAAAACCACGAACAACAATTAATGAGACATAAAGTTATTGGGGTTTTCCCTGGCACATCCCATTCTAATTTACAACCTAGGAACACAACTTTCAGGAAGGCTCTGCTGCCCTAGTAACCAGACTTGGGAATGGAGAAATGCTGCCGCCTTGTGGCCGTTTCCCACAACAGCAGCTTTAAACACAGGGCTAAGGGTCACTTGAGATTCACAGTAATTGTAGGGCCGTAAATGACACGTGTCCTCAAAAAATGTCCTGGGGTAGGTAATGGCCAAGAAAGTTCACAACACGGAAAATTTTTCAAGAAAACAATTTGAAGAGGTAAGTGTTACTCACTCGGTTGTTTTAAAAAAAGAAGAACATGGATAAAAGCTCAATATCAGGAATTATTGGTTGGATGCAAATCCAAACTACAAAAAGATTTCACCACCCAATATTCAAAATGCCATCCGTAAAAAGTCTACAAACCATGCATGCTGACGGGTTGGGGGAGAAATGCATACCCACTATGCTGTTGGTTGGATGTAAACTGGTAACAGCTAATCATGAGAACAGAACGGAGCTGCGTTTAAAAGGTAAAAATTGAGCTACCATATCATGCGGCCGATCCCCTAATGGGCCTATACCCTAAGAAGACCAGAATGGGAAAGGCACAGACAGGCAAACATGCACTGCAGCAATATTTACAATAGCCAAGCCATGCAAGCAAACAAAATGTCCATCAACAGACAAATGGACAAAGAAGAAGTGGCGTACGTACCGAATGGAATAGTAGCCTCGGGAAAAAAATGAACAATGCCGTTTTCAGGACTACACATGAGCCTAGAAATAATCATAGTACGTTAAGTAAGTCAAAAAGGAATGACAAATATCCTATGATATCATTTATACGTGTTATCCATCCTAAGATTGCTCCCAATGAACATATTTCCACAGAAAAACACACTCACAGACTGATAAAACAAACTAATGGTTAACCAAAATGAAAGGTGGGAGGATGGATAAATTAGGATTATGGGGGTAGCATACATATACTAATGTATGTTAAATGTATATAAACATATAACATATAAACTATATGAATTATATAATCACCAATACATATAAAATATATCATGACAAAACACCTACCAAATACCAAGGGAGGTCTACTCAACATTCTGTAATAACATACATGCTAACCGGATCCGAAGATGAACAGACATATGTATGAATCATTGACCAGATTCTGTACAGCCAGACAATCACAACACTCTAATCAAATTTCCTCCGATAAGAAATATAAATTAAATTTAAAAAACGAACATAAGTAAGGAGACATAAACTTCTGGGGGCTTGTCCCAGCACATTCCACTCTAATTTACAACCGAGGAACACGACGTCCAGGAAGACTCTGTTGCCCTAGTAACAAGAGTTGAGAACGTAATAATGCTGCCGCCTTGTGGCTGTTTCCCACAACAGCAGCTTTAAACACAGTGCTAATGGTCGCTTAATAGTCACGAGGACTGCGGGGCTGTAAATGATACCTGCCCTCAAAAAATGTCCTGGGGTAGGGAATAGGCAAGAAATTTCAACACATGACAAAGTTTTCAAGAAGTCAATATGAGAGGGAAGTTGTACTCACTCTTTAAAAAAAAAGGAAAAGAAAAAAAAAGACATGCCTAAAGCTCAGTATAAGGAATTATTAGCTGCATGCAAATCCCACGTCCACAAAGGTTTCAGCTCACACCAGTCAAATGACCATCAGCAAAAAGTCTACAAACTATAAATGCTGAAGAGGTTTTAGGGAACTGTGTACCTTCTAGCTGCTGATGGGGTGTAAAGTGCTAACAGCACTAATGAAAACTGAATGCAGCTGCTTTAAAAGGTAAAAATTGAGCTACCGTGTGATGCGGCAGGGCACCTTCTGGGCCTATAACCTAAGACCACCAGAATCGGAAAGACAGAGGCAGGCAAATGTGCACTGCAGCAATATTGAAAGAGCCAAGACATGGAAGCAAAAAAAAGCTCCATAAACAGATGAATGGACAAAGAAGAAGTGGTATATGTACAGAATGGAATATTAGCCACGAAAAAAAATAAAAGAATGGCATATGCAGCACCACGGATGAGCCTAGAGATAATCACACAACGTGAAGTAAGTCAGATTGCGAAAGACAAATGTTCTACGATATCACTTATGTTATCTGAAAATTCATAAAAATGAACATATTTCCATAGGGAAAGACGATCTCAGATGGAGAAGACAAACTTATGGTTAAGCCAAAGAAAAGGTGTGAGGAATGGACAAATTAGGATATTGGGGTTAACAAACATATACTAATACATATAAAATATATCATCCCCAAAGACCTATGGAATACCAAGAGTGGTCTATTCAACACTCTACAATAACCTACATGGAAAAGGACACAACGATCAATAGATATATGTATATGTGTACATGAACAAGATTCTGTGCAGCTAGAACAAAAGACATTTTAAAATCCAATTTGCTCTGATAAAAATGAAAACTTAAAGACACAAACAAGAATTAAGGAGGCTAAAACTTATGGGGGTTTGTCCTGACACATTCCACTCTAATCTGCAACCTAAAAGCACAACTTGCAGCAAGGTTCTGTTTCCCTAGCAAGCAGAGTTGCCAACGTAGAAATGCTGCCACCTTAAGGCCGTTTCCTCAAACAGCAGCTTTAAATCCACTGCTAATGGTCACTAATATTCACAAGGACTGCAGGGCTGTAAATGACTCATGCCCTCAAAAACTGTCCTGGGGTAGGGAATGGCCAAAAAAATCCAAACGCGGCAAATTTTTCAAGAAGGAAATTTGAAGTTGTAAGTTTAGCTGAATCTTAAAAAAAAAATGAAAAGGACATTGATCCACGCAAAACATCAGGAATTATTAGACGCATGCAAATCCAATCTACACAAACGTATCACCTCACACCAGTCAGAATGACCATCAGCAAAACGTCAACAAACAATAGATGTTGAAGAAGTTGTGGAGAATAGCGTAACCTCTCGGTCTAAGTGGGATGTAAACTGGTAACCACCAATAATAGGAACAGAATGGCAGTGCGTTGAAAGGTAAAAATTGAGTCCCCATATGATCCGGAAGGCCCACTATTGGGCCTGTCACCTGTGAAAGCCAGAATCAAAAAGACACAGGATGGAACATCGTGTATTGCAGCAGTATTTACAATAGCCAAGACATGGAAGCAACAAAAATGTCCACCATCAGATGAATGGACGAAAAAGTGGTCCATGTACACAATGCAATATTAGACACAGAAAAGAATGAAACAATGCCGTTTGCAGCACCATAGACGAGGCTACAGACAATCACGCACCTTGAAGTAAGTCAGAAAGCGAGAGACACATATCCTATGATATCACGTATAGGTCTTATCTAAAAATTGATAGGAATGAACCTATTTCCACAGAGAGGGACACTCACGTGTTCAGAAAACAAGCTTGTGCTTAACCAAACGGAAAGGTGTGAGGAATGTATAACGGAGGATATTGGGTTTAACAGACATATGCTAATACTTATAAAATATATAATCATCAGACATACCGAATACCAAGAGAGGTCTACACAACATTCTGTAATAATCTCTACGGAACAGGATCCAAACATGAAAAGATATATGAATCAATGAAAGACATTCTGTACACCTAGAACAAACACAACATTGCAATCAAATTTGCTCTGAGAAAAATGAAAATTAAACTGAGAATATCAACAACAAATAAGTAGACATAGTTTCTGGGGGTTTGTCCTGGCACATTCCACTCTACTTTACAACCTACAAACAGGACTTCCAGGAAGGCTGTGTTGCCCTAGTAACCAGAGTTGGGAATATAGAAATGCTGCCCCCTTGTGGCCGTTTCCTGCAACAGCAGCTTTAAATGCAGAACTAATGGTCATGTGATATTCACAATTACTACAGGGCTGTAAAGGACACCTGCCCTCAAAAAATGTCCTGGTGCAGGTAATGGCCACAGGAATTCAGGGAACATGGCAAATTTTTCAAGGAAACAATTTGAAGAGGTGAGTTTCTCTGTTTTACTTAAAAAAAAAACGTAGATGAAAGCTCAATATCGGGAATTATTAGACGCATGCAAATCCAACCTACAAGAAGGTATCACCACCCAACACTCAAAATGCCATCAGTAAAAAGTCTACAAACAATAAATTCTGAAGGGGTTTTAGAGAACTGTGTACCCTCTAGTTGCTGGTGGCATGTAAACTGGTAACAGCCAGTAGTGAGAACAGAATGGAGGTGCGTTGAAAGGGAAAAATTTGAACCACCATATGATCTAGTAGGCCCACTGCTGGGCCTAATCCCTGAGAAGACCAGAATCCAAAAGACACAGGCTGGCAATCCTGCACTGCATCAATATTTAGCATTGCCAAGACTTGGAAGTAACCAAAATGTCCATCCACAGATGAATGCACAAAGAAGAAGTGGTCCATGTACACAATGCAATATTCGCCATGGAAAAGGATGAAACACTGCTCTTTGCAGCACCATAGATGAGCCTAGAGATAATCACAGAACATGAGGTAAGTCGGAAAGCAGCCGACAAATAACCTGTGATATCACTCCTAGCTGTTACCTAACAACTGACACGTATGAACATATTTCCACAGAGAAAGACTCTCACAGACTTAGAAAACAAACTATGGTTATCTAAAAGGAAAGGTGGGAGGAATGGACACATTAAGATTAGGGTTACCGTACGTATACAAATACATATTAAACACACGTATCAAAAAGACCGACCATATACCAAGGGAGGTCTACTGAACGCGCTGTAATAATTTACACGGGGGCTTGCCTGGTGGCACCGTGGTTAAGAATCCACCTGCCAATGCAGGGGACACAGGTTCGATCCCTGGTTCGGGAAGGTCCCACATGCAGCAGAGCAACTAAGCCCGTGCACCACAACTAATGAGCCTACGCTCTGGAGCCCATGAGCCATAACTACTGAGCCCATGCACCACAACTACTGAAGCCCACACGCCTAGAGCCCGTGCTCCGCAACAAGAGAAGCCACTGCAGTGAGAAGCCGGTGCACCGCAACGGAGAGTAGCCCCCGCTCACCGCAACTGGAGAAAGCCCACATGCAGCAACGAAGATCCAACTCAGCCAAAAATAAATAAATAAATAAAATAAATTTATTTAAAAAAATAATAGTAATTTACATGGGAAGAGGATCTGTACATGAGTAGATATATATAATGTTCAATTGAACCTGATTGTGCACACCCAGAACAAACACTATTCTGCTCATTACCCCAATTTAAAAAATTAAAACCACGAACAACAATTAATGAGACATAAAGTTATTGGGGTTTTCCCTGGCACATCCCATTCTAATTTACAACCTAGGAACACAACTTTCAGGAAGGCTCTGCTGCCCTAGTAACCAGACTTGGGAATGGAGAAATGCTGCCGCCTTGTGGCCGTTTCCCACAACAGCAGCTTTAAACACAGGGCTAAGGGTCACTTGAGATTCACAGTAATTGTAGGGCCGTAAATGACACGTGTCCTCAAAAAATGTCCTGGGGTAGGTAATGGCCAAGAAAGTTCACAACACGGAAAATTTTTCAAGAAAACAATTTGAAGAGGTAAGTGTTACTCACTCGGTTGTTCTAAAAAAAGAAGAACATGGATAAAAGCTCAATATCAGGAATTATTGGTTGGATGCAAATCCAAACTACAAAAAGATTTCACCACCCAATATTCAAAATGCCATCCGTAAAAAGTCTACAAACCATGCATGCTGACGGGTTGGGGGAGAAATGCATACCCACTATGCTGTTGGTTGGATGTAAACTGGTAACAGCTAATCATGAGAACAGAACGGAGCTGCGCTTAAAAGGTAAAAATTGAGCTACCATATCATGCGGCCGATCCCCTAATGGGCCTATACCCTAAGAAGACCAGAATGGGAAAGGCACAGACAGGCAAACATGCACTGCAGCAATATTTACAATAGCCAAGCCATGCAAGCAAACAAAATGTCCATCAACAGACAAATGGACAAAGAAGAAGTGGTGTACGTACCGAATGGAATAGTAGCCTCGGGAAAAAAATGAACAATGCCGTTTTCAGGACTACACATGAGCCTAGAAATAATCATAGTACGTTAAGTAAGTCAAAAAGGAATGACAAATATCCTATGATATCATTTATACGTGTTATCCATCCTAAGATTGCTCCCAATGAACATATTTCCACAGAAAAACACACTCACAGACTGATAAAACAAACTAATGGTTAACCAAAATGAAAGGTGGGAGGATGGATAAATTAGGATTATGGGGGTAGCATACATATACTAATGTATGTTAAATGTATATAAACATATAACATATAAACTATATGAATTATATAATCACCAATACATATAAAATATATCATGACAAAACACCTACCAAATACCAAGGGAGGTCTACTCAACATTCTGTAATAACATACATGCTAACAGGATCCGAAGATGAACAGACATATGTATGAATCATTGACCAGATTCTGTACAGCCAGACAATCACAACACTCTAATCAAATTTCCTCCGATAAGAAATATAAATTAAATTTAAAAAACGAACATAAGTAAGGAGACATAAACTTCTGGGGGCTTGTCCCAGCACATTCCACTCTAATTTACAACCGAGGAACACGACGTCCAGGAAGACTCTGTTGCCCTAGTAACAAGAGTTGAGAACGTAACAATGCTGCCGCCTTGTGGCTGTTTCCCACAACAGCAGCTTTAAACACAGTGCTAATGGTCGCTTAATAGTCACGAGGACTGCGGGGCTGTAAATGATACCTGCCCTCGAAAAATGTCCTGGGGTAGGGAATAGGCAAGAAATTTCAACACATGACAAAGTTTTCAAGAAGTCAATATGAGAGGGAAGTTGTACTCACTCTTTAAAGAAAAAGGAAAAGAAAAAAAAAGACATGCCTATAGCTCAGTATAAGGAATTATTAGCTGCATGCAAATCCCACGTCCACAAAGGTTTCAGCTCACACCAGTCAAATGACCATCAGCAAAAAGTCTACAAACTATAAATGCTGAAGAGGTTTTAGGGAACTGTGTACCTTCTAGCTGCTGATGGGGTGTAAAGTGCTAACAGCACTAATGAAAACTGAATGCAGCTGCTTTAAAAGGTAAAAATTGAGCTACCGTGTGATGCGGCAGGGCACCTTCTGGGCCTATAACCTAAGACCACCAGAATCGGAAAGACAGAGGCAGGCAAATGTGCACTGCAGCAATATTGAAAGAGCCAAGACATGGAAGCAAAAAAAAGCTCCATAAACAGATGAATGGACAAAGAAGAAGTGGTATATGTACAGAATGGAATATTAGCCACGAAAAAAAATAAAAGAATGGCATATGCAGCACCACGGATGAGCCTAGAGATAATCACACAACGTGAAGTAAGTCAGATTGCGAAAGACAAATGTTCTACGATATCACTTATGTTATCTGAAAATTCATAAAAATGAACATATTTCCATAGGGAAAGACGATCTCAGATGGAGAAGACAAACTTATGGTTAAGCCAAAGAAAAGGTGTGAGGAATGGACAAATTAGGATATTGGGGTTAACAAACATATACTAATACATATAAAATATATCATCCCCAAAGACCTATGGAATACCAAGAGTGGTCTATTCAACACTCTACAATAACCTACATGGAAAAGGACACAACGATCAATAGATATATGTATATGTGTACATGAACAAGATTCTGTGCAGCTAGAACAAAAGACATTTTAAAATCCAATTTGCTCTGATAAAAATGAAAACTTAAAGACACAAACAAGAATTAAGGAGGCTAAAACTTATGGGGGTTTGTCCTGACACATTCCACTCTAATCTGCAACCTAAAAGCACAACTTGCAGCAAGGTTCTGTTTCCCTAGCAAGCAGAGTTGCCAACGTAGAAATGCTGCCACCTTAAGGCCGTTTCCTCAAACAGCAGCTTTAAATCCACTGCTAATGGTCACTAATATTCACAAGGACTGCAGGGCTGTAAATGACTCATGCCCTCAAAAACTGTCCTGGGGTAGGGAATGGCCAAAAAAATCCAAACGCGGCAAATTTTTCAAGAAGGAAATTTGAAGTTGTAAGTTTAGCTGAATCTTAAAAAAAAAATGAAAAGGACATTGATCCACGCAAAACATCAGGAATTATTAGACGCATGCAAATCCAATCTACACAAACGTATCACCTCACACCAGTCAGAATGACCATCAGCAAAACGTCAACAAACAATAGATGTTGAAGAAGTTGTGGAGAATAGCGTAACCTCTCGGTCTAAGTGGGATGTAAACTGGTAACCGCCAATAATAGGAACAGAATGGCAGTGCGTTGAAAGGTAAAAATTGAGTCCCCATATGATCCGGAAGGCCCACTATTGGGCCTGTCACCTGTGAAAGCCAGAATCAAAAAGACACAGGATGGAACATCGTGTATTGCAGCAGTATTTACAATAGCCAAGACATGGAAGCAACAAAAATGTCCACCATCAGATGAATGGACGAAAAAGTGGTCCATGTACACAATGCAATATTAGACACAGAAAAGAATGAAACAATGCCGTTTGCAGCACCATAGACGAGGCTACAGACAATCACACACCTTGAAGTAAGTCAGAAAGCGAGAGACACATATCCTATGATATCACGTATAGGTCTTATCTAAAAATTGATAGGAATGAACCTATTTCCACAGAGAGGGACACTCACGTGTTCAGAAAACAAGCTTGTGCTTAACCAAACGGAAAGGTGTGAGGAATGTATAACGGAGGATATTGGGTTTAACAGACATATGCTAATACTTATAAAATATATAATCATCAGACATACCGAATACCAAGAGAGGTCTACACAACATTCTGTAATAATCTCTACGGAACAGGATCCAAACATGAAAAGATATATGAATCAATGAAAGACATTCTGTACACCTAGAACAAACACAACATTGCAATCAAATTTGCTCTGAGAAAAATGAAAATTAAACTGAGAATATCAACAACAAATAAGTAGACATAGTTTCTGGGGGTTTGTCCTGGCACATTCCACTCTACTTTACAACCTACAAACAGGACTTCCAGGAAGGCTGTGTTGCCCTAGTAACCAGAGTTGGGAATATAGAAATGCTGCCCCCTTGTGGCCGTTTCCTGCAACAGCAGCTTTAAATGCAGAACTAATGGTCATGTGATATTCACAATTACTACAGGGCTGTAAAGGACACCTGCCCTCAAAAAATGTCCTGGTGCAGGTAATGGCCACAGGAATTCAGGGAACATGGCAAATTTTTCAAGGAAACAATTTGAAGAGGTGAGTTTCTCTGTTTTACTTAAAAAAAAAACGTAGATGAAAGCTCAATATCGGGAATTATTAGACGCATGCAAATCCAACCTACAAGAAGGTATCACCACCCAACACTCAAAATGCCATCAGTAAAAAGTCTACAAACAATAAATTCTGAAGGGGTTTTAGAGAACTGTGTACCCTCTAGTTGCTGGTGGCATGTAAACTGGTAACAGCCAGTAGTGAGAACAGAATGGAGGTGCGTTGAAAGGGAAAAATTTGAACCACCATATGATCTAGTAGGCCCACTGCTGGGCCTAATCCCTGAGAAGACCAGAATCCAAAAGACACAGGCTGGCAATCCTGCACTGCATCAATATTTAGCATTGCCAAGACTTGGAAGTAACCAAAATGTCCATCCACAGATGAATGCACAAAGAAGAAGTGGTCCATGTACACAATGCAATATTCGCCATGGAAAAGGATGAAACACTGCTCTTTGCAGCACCATAGATGAGCCTAGAGATAATCACAGAACATGAGGTAAGTCGGAAAGCAGCCGACAAATAACCTGTGATATCACTCCTAGCTGTTACCTAACAACTGACACGTATGAACATATTTCCACAGAGAAAGACTCTCACAGACTTAGAAAACAAACTATGGTTATCTAAAAGGAAAGGTGGGAGGAATGGACACATTAAGATTAGGGTTACCGTACGTATACAAATACATATTAAACACACGTATCAAAAAGACCGACCATATACCAAGGGAGGTCTACTGAACGCACTGTAATAATTTACACGGGGGCTTGCCTGGTGGCACCGTGGTTAAGAATCCACCTGCCAATGCAGGGGACACAGGTTCGATCCCTGGTTCGGGAAGGTCCCACATGCAGCAGAGCAACTAAGCCCGTGCACCACAACTAATGAGCCTACGCTCTGGAGCCCATGAGCCATAACTACTGAGCCCATGCACCACAACTACTGAAGCCCACACGCCTAGAGCCCGTGCTCCGCAACAAGAGAAGCCACTGCAGTGAGAAGCCGGTGCACCGCAACGGAGAGTAGCCCCCGCTCACCGCAACTGGAGAAAGCCCACATGCAGCAACGAAGATCCAACTCAGCCAAAAATAAATAAATAAATAAAATAAATTTATTTTAAAAAATAATAGTAATTTACATGGGAAGAGGATCTGTACATGAGTAGATATATATAATGTTCAATTGAACCTGATTGTGCACACCCAGAACAAACACTATTCTGCTCATTACCCCAATTTAAAAAATTAAAACCACGAACAACAATTAATGAGACATAAAGTTATTGGGGTTTTCCCTGGCACATCCCATTCTAATTTACAACCTAGGAACACAACTTTCAGGAAGGCTCTGCTGCCCTAGTAACCAGACTTGGGAATGGAGAAATGCTGCCGCCTTGTGGCCGTTTCCCACAACAGCAGCTTTAAACACAGGGCTAAGGGTCACTTGAGATTCACAGTAATTGTAGGGCCGTAAATGACACGTGTCCTCAAAAAATGTCCTGGGGTAGGTAATGGCCAAGAAAGTTCACAACACGGAAAATTTTTCAAGAAAACAATTTGAAGAGGTAAGTGTTACTCACTCGGTTGTTCTAAAAAAAGAAGAACATGGATAAAAGCTCAATATCAGGAATTATTGGTTGGATGCAAATCCAAACTACAAAAAGATTTCACCACCCAATATTCAAAATGCCATCCGTAAAAAGTCTACAAACCATGCATGCTGACGGGTTGGGGGAGAAATGCATACCCACTATGCTGTTGGTTGGATGTAAACTGGTAACAGCTAATCATGAGAACAGAACGGAGCTGCGCTTAAAAGGTAAAAATTGAGCTACCATATCATGCGGCCGATCCCCTAATGGGCCTATACCCTAAGAAGACCAGAATGGGAAAGGCACAGACAGGCAAACATGCACTGCAGCAATATTTACAATAGCCAAGCCATGCAAGCAAACAAAATGTCCATCAACAGACAAATGGACAAAGAAGAAGTGGTGTACGTACCGAATGGAATAGTAGCCTCGGGAAAAAAATGAACAATGCCGTTTTCAGGACTACACATGAGCCTAGAAATAATCATAGTACGTTAAGTAAGTCAAAAAGGAATGACAAATATCCTATGATATCATTTATACGTGTTATCCATCCTAAGATTGCTCCCAATGAACATATTTCCACAGAAAAACACACTCACAGACTGATAAAACAAACTAATGGTTAACCAAAATGAAAGGTGGGAGGATGGATAAATTAGGATTATGGGGGTAGCATACATATACTAATGTATGTTAAATGTATATAAACATATAACATATAAACTATATGAATTATATAATCACCAATACATATAAAATATATCATGACAAAACACCTACCAAATACCAAGGGAGGTCTACTCAACATTCTGTAATAACATACATGCTAACAGGATCCGAAGATGAACAGACATATGTATGAATCATTGACCAGATTCTGTACAGCCAGACAATCACAACACTCTAATCAAATTTCCTCCGATAAGAAATATAAATTAAATTTAAAAAACGAACATAAGTAAGGAGACATAAACTTCTGGGGGCTTGTCCCAGCACATTCCACTCTAATTTACAACCGAGGAACACGACGTCCAGGAAGACTCTGTTGCCCTAGTAACAAGAGTTGAGAACGTAACAATGCTGCCGCCTTGTGGCTGTTTCCCACAACAGCAGCTTTAAACACAGTGCTAATGGTCGCTTAATAGTCACGAGGACTGCGGGGCTGTAAATGATACCTGCCCTCGAAAAATGTCCTGGGGTAGGGAATAGGCAAGAAATTTCAACACATGACAAAGTTTTCAAGAAGTCAATATGAGAGGGAAGTTGTACTCACTCTTTAAAGAAAAAGGAAAAGAAAAAAAAAGACATGCCTATAGCTCAGTATAAGGAATTATTAGCTGCATGCAAATCCCACGTCCACAAAGGTTTCAGCTCACACCAGTCAAATGACCATCAGCAAAAAGTCTACAAACTATAAATGCTGAAGAGGTTTTAGGGAACTGTGTACCTTCTAGCTGCTGATGGGGTGTAAAGTGCTAACAGCACTAATGAAAACTGAATGCAGCTGCTTTAAAAGGTAAAAATTGAGCTACCGTGTGATGCGGCAGGGCACCTTCTGGGCCTATAACCTAAGACCACCAGAATCGGAAAGACAGAGGCAGGCAAATGTGCACTGCAGCAATATTGAAAGAGCCAAGACATGGAAGCAAAAAAAAGCTCCATAAACAGATGAATGGACAAAGAAGAAGTGGTATATGTACAGAATGGAATATTAGCCACGAAAAAAAATAAAAGAATGGCATATGCAGCACCACGGATGAGCCTAGAGATAATCACACAACGTGAAGTAAGTCAGATTGCGAAAGACAAATGTTCTACGATATCACTTATGTTATCTGAAAATTCATAAAAATGAACATATTTCCATAGGGAAAGACGATCTCAGATGGAGAAGACAAACTTATGGTTAAGCCAAAGAAAAGGTGTGAGGAATGGACAAATTAGGATATTGGGGTTAACAAACATATACTAATACATATAAAATATATCATCCCCAAAGACCTATGGAATACCAAGAGTGGTCTATTCAACACTCTACAATAACCTACATGGAAAAGGACACAACGATCAATAGATATATGTATATGTGTACATGAACAAGATTCTGTGCAGCTAGAACAAAAGACATTTTAAAATCCAATTTGCTCTGATAAAAATGAAAACTTAAAGACACAAACAAGAATTAAGGAGGCTAAAACTTATGGGGGTTTGTCCTGACACATTCCACTCTAATCTGCAACCTAAAAGCACAACTTGCAGCAAGGTTCTGTTTCCCTAGCAAGCAGAGTTGCCAACGTAGAAATGCTGCCACCTTAAGGCCGTTTCCTCAAACAGCAGCTTTAAATCCACTGCTAATGGTCACTAATATTCACAAGGACTGCAGGGCTGTAAATGACTCATGCCCTCAAAAACTGTCCTGGGGTAGGGAATGGCCAAAAAAATCCAAACGCGGCAAATTTTTCAAGAAGGAAATTTGAAGTTGTAAGTTTAGCTGAATCTTAAAAAAAAAATGAAAAGGACATTGATCCACGCAAAACATCAGGAATTATTAGACGCATGCAAATCCAATCTACACAAACGTATCACCTCACACCAGTCAGAATGACCATCAGCAAAACGTCAACAAACAATAGATGTTGAAGAAGTTGTGGAGAATAGCGTAACCTCTCGGTCTAAGTGGGATGTAAACTGGTAACCGCCAATAATAGGAACAGAATGGCAGTGCGTTGAAAGGTAAAAATTGAGTCCCCATATGATCCGGAAGGCCCACTATTGGGCCTGTCACCTGTGAAAGCCAGCATCAAAAAGACACAGGATGGAACATCGTGTATTGCAGCAGTATTTACAATAGCCAAGACATGGAAGCAACAAAAATGTCCATCATCAGATGAATGGACGAAAAAGTGGTCCATGTACACAATGCAATATTAGACACAGAAAAGAATGAAACAATGCCGTTTGCAGCACCATAGACGAGGCTACAGACAATCACACACCTTGAAGTAAGTCAGAAAGCGAGAGACACATATCCTATGATATCACGTATAGGTCTTATCTAAAAATTGATAGGAATGAACCTATTTCCACAGAGAGGGACACTCACGTGTTCAGAAAACAAGCTTGTGCTTAACCAAACGGAAAGGTGTGAGGAATGTATAACGGAGGATATTGGGTTTAACAGACATATGCTAATACTTATAAAATATATAATCATCAGACATACCGAATACCAAGAGAGGTCTACACAACATTCTGTAATAATCTCTACGGAACAGGATCCAAACATGAAAAGATATATGAATCAATGAAAGACATTCTGTACACCTAGAACAAACACAACATTGCAATCAAATTTGCTCTGAGAAAAATGAAAATTAAACTGAGAATATCAACAACAAATAAGTAGACATAGTTTCTGGGGGTTTGTCCTGGCACATTCCACTCTACTTTACAACCTACAAACAGGACTTCCAGGAAGGCTGTGTTGCCCTAGTAACCAGAGTTGGGAATATAGAAATGCTGCCCCCTTGTGGCCGTTTCCTGCAACAGCAGCTTTAAATGCAGAACTAATGGTCATGTGATATTCACAATTACTACAGGGCTGTAAAGGACACCTGCCCTCAAAAAATGTCCTGGTGCAGGTAATGGCCACAGGAATTCAGGGAACATGGCAAATTTTTCAAGGAAACAATTTGAAGAGGTGAGTTTCTCTGTTTTACTTAAAAAAAAAACGTAGATGAAAGCTCAATATCGGGAATTATTAGACGCATGCAAATCCAACCTACAAGAAGGTATCACCACCCAACACTCAAAATGCCATCAGTAAAAAGTCTACAAACAATAAATTCTGAAGGGGTTTTAGAGAACTGTGTACCCTCTAGTTGCTGGTGGCATGTAAACTGGTAACAGCCAGTAGTGAGAACAGAATGGAGGTGCGTTGAAAGGGAAAAATTTGAACCACCATATGATCTAGTAGGCCCACTGCTGGGCCTAATCCCTGAGAAGACCAGAATCCAAAAGACACAGGCTGGCAATCCTGCACTGCATCAATATTTAGCATTGCCAAGACTTGGAAGTAACCAAAATGTCCATCCACAGATGAATGCACAAAGAAGAAGTGGTCCATGTACACAATGCAATATTCGCCATGGAAAAGGATGAAACACTGCTCTTTGCAGCACCATAGATGAGCCTAGATATAATCACAGAACATGAGGTAAGTCGGAAAGCAGCCGACAAATAACCTGTGATATCACTCCTAGCTGTTACCTAACAACTGACACGTATGAACATATTTCCACAGAGAAAGACTCTCACAGACTTAGAAAACAAACTATGGTTATCTAAAAGGAAAGGTGGGAGGAATGGACACATTAAGATTAGGGTTACCGTACGTATACAAATACATATTAAACACACGTATCAAAAAGACCGACCATATACCAAGGGAGGTCTACTGAACGCGCTGTAATAATTTACACGGGGGCTTGCCTGGTGGCACCGTGGTTAAGAATCCACCTGCCAATGCAGGGGACACAGGTTCGATCCCTGGTTCGGGAAGGTCCCACATGCAGCAGAGCAACTAAGCCCGTGCACCACAACTAATGAGCCTACGCTCTGGAGCCCATGAGCCATAACTACTGAGCCCATGCACCACAACTACTGAAGCCCACACGCCTAGAGCCCGTGCTCCGCAACAAGAGAAGCCACTGCAGTGAGAAGCCGGTGCACCGCAACGGAGAGTAGCCCCCGCTCACCGCAACTGGAGAAAGCCCACATGCAGCAACGAAGATCCAACTCAGCCAAAAATAAATAAATAAATAAAATAAATTTATTTTAAAAAATAATAGTAATTTACATGGGAAGAGGATCTGTACATGAGTAGATATATATAATGTTCAATTGAACCTGATTGTGCACACCCAGAACAAACACTATTCTGCTCATTACCCCAATTTAAAAAATTAAAACCACGAACAACAATTAATGAGACATAAAGTTATTGGGGTTTTCCCTGGCACATCCCATTCTAATTTACAACCTAGGAACACAACTTTCAGGAAGGCTCTGCTGCCCTAGTAACCAGACTTGGGAATGGAGAAATGCTGCCGCCTTGTGGCCGTTTCCCACAACAGCAGCTTTAAACACAGGGCTAAGGGTCACTTGAGATTCACAGTAATTGTAGGGCCGTAAATGACACGTGTCCTCAAAAAATGTCCTGGGGTAGGTAATGGCCAAGAAAGTTCACAACACGGAAAATTTTTCAAGAAAACAATTTGAAGAGGTAAGTGTTACTCACTCGGTTGTTCTAAAAAAAGAAGAACATGGATAAAAGCTCAATATCAGGAATTATTGGTTGGATGCAAATCCAAACTACAAAAAGATTTCACCACCCAATATTCAAAATGCCATCCGTAAAAAGTCTACAAACCATGCATGCTGACGGGTTGGGGGAGAAATGCATACCCACTATGCTGTTGGTTGGATGTAAACTGGTAACAGCTAATCATGAGAACAGAACGGAGCTGCGCTTAAAAGGTAAAAATTGAGCTACCATATCATGCGGCCGATCCCCTAATGGGCCTATACCCTAAGAAGACCAGAATGGGAAAGGCACAGACAGGCAAACATGCACTGCAGCAATATTTACAATAGCCAAGCCATGCAAGCAAACAAAATGTCCATCAACAGACAAATGGACAAAGAAGAAGTGGTGTACGTACCGAATGGAATAGTAGCCTCGGGAAAAAAATGAACAATGCCGTTTTCAGGACTACACATGAGCCTAGAAATAATCATAGTACGTTAAGTAAGTCAAAAAGGAATGACAAATATCCTATGATATCATTTATACGTGTTATCCATCCTAAGATTGCTCCCAATGAACATATTTCCACAGAAAAACACACTCACAGACTGATAAAACAAACTAATGGTTAACCAAAATGAAAGGTGGGAGGATGGATAAATTAGGATTATGGGGGTAGCATACATATACTAATGTATGTTAAATGTATATAAACATATAACATATAAACTATATGAATTATATAATCACCAATACATATAAAATATATCATGACAAAACACCTACCAAATACCAAGGGAGGTCTACTCAACATTCTGTAATAACATACATGCTAACAGGATCCGAAGATGAACAGACATATGTATGAATCATTGACCAGATTCTGTACAGCCAGACAATCACAACACTCTAATCAAATTTCCTCCGATAAGAAATATAAATTAAATTTAAAAAACGAACATAAGTAAGGAGACATAAACTTCTGGGGGCTTGTCCCAGCACATTCCACTCTAATTTACAACCGAGGAACACGACGTCCAGGAAGACTCTGTTGCCCTAGTAACAAGAGTTGAGAACGTAACAATGCTGCCGCCTTGTGGCTGTTTCCCACAACAGCAGCTTTAAACACAGTGCTAATGGTCGCTTAATAGTCACGAGGACTGCGGGGCTGTAAATGATACCTGCCCTCGAAAAATGTCCTGGGGTAGGGAATAGGCAAGAAATTTCAACACATGACAAAGTTTTCAAGAAGTCAATATGAGAGGGAAGTTGTACTCACTCTTTAAAGAAAAAGGAAAAGAAAAAAAAAGACATGCCTAAAGCTCAGTATAAGGAATTATTAGCTGCATGCAAATCCCACGTCCACAAAGGTTTCAGCTCACACCAGTCAAATGACCATCAGCAAAAAGTCTACAAACTATAAATGCTGAAGAGGTTTTAGGGAACTGTGTACCTTCTAGCTGCTGATGGGGTGTAAAGTGCTAACAGCACTAATGAAAACTGAATGCAGCTGCTTTAAAAGGTAAAAATTGAGCTACCGTGTGATGCGGCAGGGCACCTTCTGGGCCTATAACCTAAGACCACCAGAATCGGAAAGACAGAGGCAGGCAAATGTGCACTGCAGCAATATTGAAAGAGCCAAGACATGGAAGCAAAAAAAAGCTCCATAAACAGATGAATGGACAAAGAAGAAGTGGTATATGTACAGAATGGAATATTAGCCACGAAAAAAAATAAAAGAATGGCATATGCAGCACCACGGATGAGCCTAGAGATAATCACACAACGTGAAGTAAGTCAGATTGCGAAAGACAAATGTTCTACGATATCACTTATGTTATCTGAAAATTCATAAAAATGAACATATTTCCATAGGGAAAGACGATCTCAGATGGAGAAGACAAACTTATGGTTAAGCCAAAGAAAAGGTGTGAGGAATGGACAAATTAGGATATTGGGGTTAACAAACATATACTAATACATATAAAATATATCATCCCCAAAGACCTATGGAATACCAAGAGTGGTCTATTCAACACTCTACAATAACCTACATGGAAAAGGACACAACGATCAATAGATATATGTATATGTGTACATGAACAAGATTCTGTGCAGCTAGAACAAAAGACATTTTAAAATCCAATTTGCTCTGATAAAAATGAAAACTTAAAGACACAAACAAGAATTAAGGAGGCTAAAACTTATGGGGGTTTGTCCTGACACATTCCACTCTAATCTGCAACCTAAAAGCACAACTTGCAGCAAGGTTCTGTTTCCCTAGCAAGCAGAGTTGCCAACGTAGAAATGCTGCCACCTTAAGGCCGTTTCCTCAAACAGCAGCTTTAAATCCACTGCTAATGGTCACTAATATTCACAAGGACTGCAGGGCTGTAAATGACTCATGCCCTCAAAAACTGTCCTGGGGTAGGGAATGGCCAAAAAAATCCAAACGCGGCAAATTTTTCAAGAAGGAAATTTGAAGTTGTAAGTTTAGCTGAATCTTAAAAAAAAAATGAAAAGGACATTGATCCACGCAAAACATCAGGAATTATTAGACGCATGCAAATCCAATCTACACAAACGTATCACCTCACACCAGTCAGAATGACCATCAGCAAAACGTCAACAAACAATAGATGTTGAAGAAGTTGTGGAGAATAGCGTAACCTCTCGGTCTAAGTGGGATGTAAACTGGTAACCGCCAATAATAGGAACAGAATGGCAGTGCGTTGAAAGGTAAAAATTGAGTCCCCATATGATCCGGAAGGCCCACTATTGGGCCTGTCACCTGTGAAAGCCAGCATCAAAAAGACACAGGATGGAACATCGTGTATTGCAGCAGTATTTACAATAGCCAAGACATGGAAGCAACAAAAATGTCCATCATCAGATGAATGGACGAAAAAGTGGTCCATGTACACAATGCAATATTAGACACAGAAAAGAATGAAACAATGCCGTTTGCAGCACCATAGACGAGGCTACAGACAATCACACACCTTGAAGTAAGTCAGAAAGCGAGAGACACATATCCTATGATATCACGTATAGGTCTTATCTAAAAATTGATAGGAATGAACCTATTTCCACAGAGAGGGACACTCACGTGTTCAGAAAACAAGCTTGTGCTTAACCAAACGGAAAGGTGTGAGGAATGTATAACGGAGGATATTGGGTTTAACAGACATATGCTAATACTTATAAAATATATAATCATCAGACATACCGAATACCAAGAGAGGTCTACACAACATTCTGTAATAATCTCTACGGAACAGGATCCAAACATGAAAAGATATATGAATCAATGAAAGACATTCTGTACACCTAGAACAAACACAACATTGCAATCAAATTTGCTCTGAGAAAAATGAAAATTAAACTGAGAATATCAACAACAAATAAGTAGACATAGTTTCTGGGGGTTTGTCCTGGCACATTCCACTCTACTTTACAACCTACAAACAGGACTTCCAGGAAGGCTGTGTTGCCCTAGTAACCAGAGTTGGGAATATAGAAATGCTGCCCCCTTGTGGCCGTTTCCTGCAACAGCAGCTTTAAATGCAGAACTAATGGTCATGTGATATTCACAATTACTACAGGGCTGTAAAGGACACCTGCCCTCAAAAAATGTCCTGGTGCAGGTAATGGCCACAGGAATTCAGGGAACATGGCAAATTTTTCAAGGAAACAATTTGAAGAGGTGAGTTTCTCTGTTTTACTTAAAAAAAAAACGTAGATGAAAGCTCAATATCGGGAATTATTAGACGCATGCAAATCCAACCTACAAGAAGGTATCACCACCCAACACTCAAAATGCCATCAGTAAAAAGTCTACAAACAATAAATTCTGAAGGGGTTTTAGAGAACTGTGTACCCTCTAGTTGCTGGTGGCATGTAAACTGGTAACAGCCAGTAGTGAGAACAGAATGGAGGTGCGTTGAAAGGGAAAAATTTGAACCACCATATGATCTAGTAGGCCCACTGCTGGGCCTAATCCCTGAGAAGACCAGAATCCAAAAGACACAGGCTGGCAATCCTGCACTGCATCAATATTTAGCATTGCCAAGACTTGGAAGTAACCAAAATGTCCATCCACAGATGAATGCACAAAGAAGAAGTGGTCCATGTACACAATGCAATATTCGCCATGGAAAAGGATGAAACACTGCTCTTTGCAGCACCATAGATGAGCCTAGAGATAATCACAGAACATGAGGTAAGTCGGAAAGCAGCCGACAAATAACCTGTGATATCACTCCTAGCTGTTACCTAACAACTGACACGTATGAACATATTTCCACAGAGAAAGACTCTCACAGACTTAGAAAACAAACTATGGTTATCTAAAAGGAAAGGTGGGAGGAATGGACACATTAAGATTAGGGTTACCGTACGTATACAAATACATATTAAACACACGTATCAAAAAGACCGACCATATACCAAGGGAGGTCTACTGAACGCGCTGTAATAATTTACACGGGGGCTTGCCTGGTGGCACCGTGGTTAAGAATCCACCTGCCAATGCAGGGGACACAGGTTCGATCCCTGGTTCGGGAAGGTCCCACATGCAGCAGAGCAACTAAGCCCGTGCACCACAACTAATGAGCCTACGCTCTGGAGCCCATGAGCCATAACTACTGAGCCCATGCACCACAACTACTGAAGCCCACACGCCTAGAGCCCGTGCTCCGCAACAAGAGAAGCCACTGCAGTGAGAAGCCGGTGCACCGCAACGGAGAGTAGCCCCCGCTCACCGCAACTGGAGAAAGCCCACATGCAGCAACGAAGATCCAACTCAGCCAAAAATAAATAAATAAATAAAATAAATTTATTTTAAAAAATAATAGTAATTTACATGGGAAGAGGATCTGTACATGAGTAGATATATATAATGTTCAATTGAACCTGATTGTGCACACCCAGAACAAACACTATTCTGCTCATTACCCCAATTTAAAAAATTAAAACCACGAACAACAATTAATGAGACATAAAGTTATTGGGGTTTTCCCTGGCACATCCCATTCTAATTTACAACCTAGGAACACAACTTTCAGGAAGGCTCTGCTGCCCTAGTAACCAGACTTGGGAATGGAGAAATGCTGCCGCCTTGTGGCCGTTTCCCACAACAGCAGCTTTAAACACAGGGCTAAGGGTCACTTGAGATTCACAGTAATTGTAGGGCCGTAAATGACACGTGTCCTCAAAACATGTCCTGGGGTAGGTAATGGCCAAGAAAGTTCACAACACGGAAAATTTTTCAAGAAAACAATTTGAAGAGGTAAGTGTTACTCACTCGGTTGTTCTAAAAAAAGAAGAACATGGATAAAAGCTCAATATCAGGAATTATTGGTTGGATGCAAATCCAAACTACAAAAAGATTTCACCACCCAATATTCAAAATGCCATCCGTAAAAAGTCTACAAACCATGCATGCTGACGGGTTGGGGGAGAAATGCATACCCACTATGCTGTTGGTTGGATGTAAACTGGTAACAGCTAATCATGAGAACAGAACGGAGCTGCGTTTAAAAGGTAAAAATTGAGCTACCATATCATGCGGCCGATCCCCTAATGGGCCTATACCCTAAGAAGACCAGAATGGGAAAGGCACAGACAGGCAAACATGCACTGCAGCAATATTTACAATAGCCAAGCCATGCAAGCAAACAAAATGTCCATCAACAGACAAATGGACAAAGAAGAAGTGGTGTACGTACCGAATGGAATAGTAGCCTCGGGAAAAAAATGAACAATGCCGTTTTCAGGACTACACATGAGCCTAGAAATAATCATAGTACGTTAAGTAAGTCAAAAAGGAATGACAAATATCCTATGATATCATTTATACGTGTTATCCATCCTAAGATTGCTCCCAATGAACATATTTCCACAGAAAAACACACTCACAGACTGATAAAACAAACTAATGGTTAACCAAAATGAAAGGTGGGAGGATGGATAAATTAGGATTATGGGGGTAGCATACATATACTAATGTATGTTAAATGTATATAAACATATAACATATAAACTATATGAATTATATAATCACCAATACATATAAAATATATCATGACAAAACACCTACCAAATACCAAGGGAGGTCTACTCAACATTCTGTAATAACATACATGCTAACAGGATCCGAAGATGAACAGACATATGTATGAATCATTGACCAGATTCTGTACAGCCAGACAATCACAACACTCTAATCAAATTTCCTCCGATAAGAAATATAAATTAAATTTAAAAAACGAACATAAGTAAGGAGACATAAACTTCTGGGGGCTTGTCCCAGCACATTCCACTCTAATTTACAACCGAGGAACACGACGTCCAGGAAGACTCTGTTGCCCTAGTAACAAGAGTTGAGAACGTAACAATGCTGCCGCCTTGTGGCTGTTTCCCACAACAGCAGCTTTAAACACAGTGCTAATGGTCGCTTAATAGTCACGAGGACTGCGGGGCTGTAAATGATACCTGCCCTCGAAAAATGTCCTGGGGTAGGGAATAGGCAAGAAATTTCAACACATGACAAAGTTTTCAAGAAGTCAATATGAGAGGGAAGTTGTACTCACTCTTTAAAGAAAAAGGAAAAGAAAAAAAAAGACATGCCTAAAGCTCAGTATAAGGAATTATTAGCTGCATGCAAATCCCACGTCCACAAAGGTTTCAGCTCACACCAGTCAAATGACCATCAGCAAAAGTCTACAAACTATAAATGCTGAAGAGGTTTTAGGGAACTGTGTACCTTCTAGCTGCTGATGGGGTGTAAAGTGCTAACAGCACTAATGAAAACTGAATGCAGCTGCTTTAAAAGGTAAAAATTGAGCTACCGTATGATGCGGCAGGGCACCTTCTGGGCCTATAACCTAAGACCACCAGAATCGGAAAGACAGAGGCAGGCAAATGTGCACTGCAGCAATATTGAAAGAGCCAAGACATGGAAGCAAAAAAAAGCTCCATAAACAGATGAATGGACAAAGAAGAAGTGGTATATGTACAGAATGGAATATTAGCCACGAAAAAAAATAAAAGAATGGCATATGCAGCACCACGGATGAGCCTAGAGATAATCACACAACGTGAAGTAAGTCAGATTGCGAAAGACAAATGTTCTACGATATCACTTATGTTATCTGAAAATTCATAAAAATGAACATATTTCCATAGGGAAAGACGATCTCAGATGGAGAAGACAAACTTATGGTTAAGCCAAAGAAAAGGTGTGAGGAATGGACAAATTAGGATATTGGGGTTAACAAACATATACTAATACATATAAAATATATCATCCCCAAAGACCTATGGAATACCAAGAGTGGTCTATTCAACACTCTACAATAACCTACATGGAAAAGGACACAACGATCAATAGATATATGTATATGTGTACATGAACAAGATTCTGTGCAGCTAGAACAAAAGACATTTTAAAATCCAATTTGCTCTGATAAAAATGAAAACTTAAAGACACAAACAAGAATTAAGGAGGCTAAAACTTATGGGGGTTTGTCCTGACACATTCCACTCTAATCTGCAACCTAAAAGCACAACTTGCAGCAAGGTTCTGTTTCCCTAGCAAGCAGAGTTGCCAACGTAGAAATGCTGCCACCTTAAGGCCGTTTCCTCAAACAGCAGCTTTAAATCCACTGCTAATGGTCACTAATATTCACAAGGACTGCAGGGCTGTAAATGACTCATGCCCTCAAAAACTGTCCTGGGGTAGGGAATGGCCAAAAAAATCCAAACGCGGCAAATTTTTCAAGAAGGAAATTTGAAGTTGTAAGTTTAGCTGAATCTTAAAAAAAAAATGAAAAGGACATTGATCCACGCAAAACATCAGGAATTATTAGACGCATGCAAATCCAATCTACACAAACGTATCACCTCACACCAGTCAGAATGACCATCAGCAAAACGTCAACAAACAATAGATGTTGAAGAAGTTGTGGAGAATAGCGTAACCTCTCGGTCTAAGTGGGATGTAAACTGGTAACCGCCAATAATAGGAACAGAATGGCAGTGCGTTGAAAGGTAAAAATTGAGTCCCCATATGATCCGGAAGGCCCACTATTGGGCCTGTCACCTGTGAAAGCCAGCATCAAAAAGACACAGGATGGAACATCGTGTATTGCAGCAGTATTTACAATAGCCAAGACATGGAAGCAACAAAAATGTCCATCATCAGATGAATGGACGAAAAAGTGGTCCATGTACACAATGCAATATTAGACACAGAAAAGAATGAAACAATGCCGTTTGCAGCACCATAGACGAGGCTACAGACAATCACACACCTTGAAGTAAGTCAGAAAGCGAGAGACACATATCCTATGATATCACGTATAGGTCTTATCTAAAAATTGATAGGAATGAACCTATTTCCACAGAGAGGGACACTCACGTGTTCAGAAAACAAGCTTGTGCTTAACCAAACGGAAAGGTGTGAGGAATGTATAACGGAGGATATTGGGTTTAACAGACATATGCTAATACTTATAAAATATATAATCATCAGACATACCGAATACCAAGAGAGGTCTACACAACATTCTGTAATAATCTCTACGGAACAGGATCCAAACATGAAAAGATATATGAATCAATGAAAGACATTCTGTACACCTAGAACAAACACAACATTGCAATCAAATTTGCTCTGAGAAAAATGAAAATTAAACTGAGAATATCAACAACAAATAAGTAGACATAGTTTCTGGGGGTTTGTCCTGGCACATTCCACTCTACTTTACAACCTACAAACAGGACTTCCAGGAAGGCTGTGTTGCCCTAGTAACCAGAGTTGGGAATATAGAAATGCTGCCCCCTTGTGGCCGTTTCCTGCAACAGCAGCTTTAAATGCAGAACTAATGGTCATGTGATATTCACAATTACTACAGGGCTGTAAAGGACACCTGCCCTCAAAAAATGTCCTGGTGCAGGTAATGGCCACAGGAATTCAGGGAACATGGCAAATTTTTCAAGGAAACAATTTGAAGAGGTGAGTTTCTCTGTTTTACTTAAAAAAAAAACGTAGATGAAAGCTCAATATCGGGAATTATTAGACGCATGCAAATCCAACCTACAAGAAGGTATCACCACCCAACACTCAAAATGCCATCAGTAAAAAGTCTACAAACAATAAATTCTGAAGGGGTTTTAGAGAACTGTGTACCCTCTAGTTGCTGGTGGCATGTAAACTGGTAACAGCCAGTAGTGAGAACAGAATGGAGGTGCGTTGAAAGGGAAAAATTTGAACCACCATATGATCTAGTAGGCCCACTGCTGGGCCTAATCCCTGAGAAGACCAGAATCCAAAAGACACAGGCTGGCAATCCTGCACTGCATCAATATTTAGCATTGCCAAGACTTGGAAGTAACCAAAATGTCCATCCACAGATGAATGCACAAAGAAGAAGTGGTCCATGTACACAATGCAATATTCGCCATGGAAAAGGATGAAACACTGCTCTTTGCAGCACCATAGATGAGCCTAGAGATAATCACAGAACATGAGGTAAGTCGGAAAGCAGCCGACAAATAACCTGTGATATCACTCCTAGCTGTTACCTAACAACTGACACGTATGAACATATTTCCACAGAGAAAGACTCTCACAGACTTAGAAAACAAACTATGGTTATCTAAAAGGAAAGGTGGGAGGAATGGACACATTAAGATTAGGGTTACCGTACGTATACAAATACATATTAAACACACGTATCAAAAAGACCGACCATATACCAAGGGAGGTCTACTGAACGCACTGTAATAATTTACACGGGGGCTTGCCTGGTGGCACCGTGGTTAAGAATCCACCTGCCAATGCAGGGGACACAGGTTCGATCCCTGGTTCGGGAAGGTCCCACATGCAGCAGAGCAACTAAGCCCGTGCACCACAACTAATGAGCCTACGCTCTGGAGCCCATGAGCCATAACTACTGAGCCCATGCACCACAACTACTGAAGCCCACACGCCTAGAGCCCGTGCTCCGCAACAAGAGAAGCCACTGCAGTGAGAAGCCGGTGCACCGCAACGGAGAGTAGCCCCCGCTCACCGCAACTGGAGAAAGCCCACATGCAGCAACGAAGATCCAACTCAGCCAAAAATAAATAAATAAATAAAATAAATTTATTTTAAAAAATAATAGTAATTTACATGGGAAGAGGATCTGTACATGAGTAGATATATATAATGTTCAATTGAACCTGATTGTGCACACCCAGAACAAACACTATTCTGCTCATTACCCCAATTTAAAAAATTAAAACCACGAACAACAATTAATGAGACATAAAGTTATTGGGGTTTTCCCTGGCACATCCCATTCTAATTTACAACCTAGGAACACAACTTTCAGGAAGGCTCTGCTGCCCTAGTAACCAGACTTGGGAATGGAGAAATGCTGCCGCCTTGTGGCCGTTTCCCACAACAGCAGCTTTAAACACAGGGCTAAGGGTCACTTGAGATTCACAGTAATTGTAGGGCCGTAAATGACACGTGTCCTCAAAAAATGTCCTGGGGTAGGTAATGGCCAAGAAAGTTCACAACACGGAAAATTTTTCAAGAAAACAATTTGAAGAGGTAAGTGTTACTCACTCGGTTGTTCTAAAAAAAGAAGAACATGGATAAAAGCTCAATATCAGGAATTATTGGTTGGATGCAAATCCAAACTACAAAAAGATTTCACCACCCAATATTCAAAATGCCATCCGTAAAAAGTCTACAAACCATGCATGCTGACGGGTTGGGGGAGAAATGCATACCCACTATGCTGTTGGTTGGATGTAAACTGGTAACAGCTAATCATGAGAACAGAACGGAGCTGCGTTTAAAAGGTAAAAATTGAGCTACCATATCATGCGGCCGATCCCCTAATGGGCCTATACCCTAAGAAGACCAGAATGGGAAAGGCACAGACAGGCAAACATGCACTGCAGCAATATTTACAATAGCCAAGCCATGCAAGCAAACAAAATGTCCATCAACAGACAAATGGACAAAGAAGAAGTGGTGTACGTACCGAATGGAATAGTAGCCTCGGGAAAAAAATGAACAATGCCGTTTTCAGGACTACACATGAGCCTAGAAATAATCATAGTACGTTAAGTAAGTCAAAAAGGAATGACAAATATCCTATGATATCATTTATACGTGTTATCCATCCTAAGATTGCTCCCAATGAACATATTTCCACAGAAAAACACACTCACAGACTGATAAAACAAACTAATGGTTAACCAAAATGAAAGGTGGGAGGATGGATAAATTAGGATTATGGGGGTAGCATACATATACTAATGTATGTTAAATGTATATAAACATATAACATATAAACTATATGAATTATATAATCACCAATACATATAAAATATATCATGACAAAACACCTACCAAATACCAAGGGAGGTCTACTCAACATTCTGTAATAACATACATGCTAACAGGATCCGAAGATGAACAGACATATGTATGAATCATTGACCAGATTCTGTACAGCCAGACAATCACAACACTCTAATCAAATTTCCTCCGATAAGAAATATAAATTAAATTTAAAAAACGAACATAAGTAAGGAGACATAAACTTCTGGGGGCTTGTCCCAGCACATTCCACTCTAATTTACAACCGAGGAACACGACGTCCAGGAAGACTCTGTTGCCCTAGTAACAAGAGTTGAGAACGTAACAATGCTGCCGCCTTGTGGCTGTTTCCCACAACAGCAGCTTTAAACACAGTGCTAATGGTCGCTTAATAGTCACGAGGACTGCGGGGCTGTAAATGATACCTGCCCTCGAAAAATGTCCTGGGGTAGGGAATAGGCAAGAAATTTCAACACATGACAAAGTTTTCAAGAAGTCAATATGAGAGGGAAGTTGTACTCACTCTTTAAAAAAAAAGGAAAAGAAAAAAAAAGACATGCCTAAAGCTCAGTATAAGGAATTATTAGCTGCATGCAAATCCCACGTCCACAAAGGTTTCAGCTCACACCAGTCAAATGACCATCAGCAAAAAGTCTACAAACTATAAATGCTGAAGAGGTTTTAGGGAACTGTGTACCTTCTAGCTGCTGATGGGGTGTAAAGTGCTAACAGCACTAATGAAAACTGAATGCAGCTGCTTTAAAAGGTAAAAATTGAGCTACCGTATGATGCGGCAGGGCACCTTCTGGGCCTATAACCTAAGACCACCAGAATCGGAAAGACAGAGGCAGGCAAATGTGCACTGCAGCAATATTGAAAGAGCCAAGACATGGAAGCAAAAAAAAGCTCCATAAACAGATGAATGGACAAAGAAGAAGTGGTATATGTACAGAATGGAATATTAGCCACGAAAAAAAATAAAAGAATGGCATATGCAGCACCACGGATGAGCCTAGAGATAATCACACAACGTGAAGTAAGTCAGATTGCGAAAGACAAATGTTCTACGATATCACTTATGTTATCTGAAAATTCATAAAAATGAACATATTTCCATAGGGAAAGACGATCTCAGATGGAGAAGACAAACTTATGGTTAAGCCAAAGAAAAGGTGTGAGGAATGGACAAATTAGGATATTGGGGTTAACAAACATATACTAATACATATAAAATATATCATCCCCAAAGACCTATGGAATACCAAGAGTGGTCTATTCAACACTCTACAATAACCTACATGGAAAAGGACACAACGATCAATAGATATATGTATATGTGTACATGAACAAGATTCTGTGCAGCTAGAACAAAAGACATTTTAAAATCCAATTTGCTCTGATAAAAATGAAAACTTAAAGACACAAACAAGAATTAAGGAGGCTAAAACTTATGGGGGTTTGTCCTGACACATTCCACTCTAATCTGCAACCTAAAAGCACAACTTGCAGCAAGGTTCTGTTTCCCTAGCAAGCAGAGTTGCCAACGTAGAAATGCTGCCACCTTAAGGCCGTTTCCTCAAACAGCAGCTTTAAATCCACTGCTAATGGTCACTAATATTCACAAGGACTGCAGGGCTGTAAATGACTCATGCCCTCAAAAACTGTCCTGGGGTAGGGAATGGCCAAAAAAATCCAAACGCGGCAAATTTTTCAAGAAGGAAATTTGAAGTTGTAAGTTTAGCTGAATCTTAAAAAAAAAATGAAAAGGACATTGATCCACGCAAAACATCAGGAATTATTAGACGCATGCAAATCCAATCTACACAAACGTATCACCTCACACCAGTCAGAATGACCATCAGCAAAACGTCAACAAACAATAGATGTTGAAGAAGTTGTGGAGAATAGCGTAACCTCTCGGTCTAAGTGGGATGTAAACTGGTAACCGCCAATAATAGGAACAGAATGGCAGTGCGTTGAAAGGTAAAAATTGAGTCCCCATATGATCCGGAAGGCCCACTATTGGGCCTGTCACCTGTGAAAGCCAGCATCAAAAAGACACAGGATGGAACATCGTGTATTGCAGCAGTATTTACAATAGCCAAGACATGGAAGCAACAAAAATGTCCACCATCAGATGAATGGACGAAAAAGTGGTCCATGTACACAATGCAATATTAGACACAGAAAAGAATGAAACAATGCCGTTTGCAGCACCATAGACGAGGCTACAGACAATCACACACCTTGAAGTAAGTCAGAAAGCGAGAGACACATATCCTATGATATCACGTATAGGTCTTATCTAAAAATTGATAGGAATGAACCTATTTCCACAGAGAGGGACACTCACGTGTTCAGAAAACAAGCTTGTGCTTAACCAAACGGAAAGGTGTGAGGAATGTATAACGGAGGATATTGGGTTTAACAGACATATGCTAATACTTATAAAATATATAATCATCAGACATACCGAATACCAAGAGAGGTCTACACAACATTCTGTAATAATCTCTACGGAACAGGATCCAAACATGAAAAGATATATGAATCAATGAAAGACATTCTGTACACCTAGAACAAACACAACATTGCAATCAAATTTGCTCTGAGAAAAATGAAAATTAAACTGAGAATATCAACAACAAATAAGTAGACATAGTTTCTGGGGGTTTGTCCTGGCACATTCCACTCTACTTTACAACCTACAAACAGGACTTCCAGGAAGGCTGTGTTGCCCTAGTAACCAGAGTTGGGAATATAGAAATGCTGCCCCCTTGTGGCCGTTTCCTGCAACAGCAGCTTTAAATGCAGAACTAATGGTCATGTGATATTCACAATTACTACAGGGCTGTAAAGGACACCTGCCCTCAAAAAATGTCCTGGTGCAGGTAATGGCCACAGGAATTCAGGGAACATGGCAAATTTTTCAAGGAAACAATTTGAAGAGGTGAGTTTCTCTGTTTTACTTAAAAAAAAAACGTAGATGAAAGCTCAATATCGGGAATTATTAGACGCATGCAAATCCAACCTACAAGAAGGTATCACCACCCAACACTCAAAATGCCATCAGTAAAAAGTCTACAAACAATAAATTCTGAAGGGGTTTTAGAGAACTGTGTACCCTCTAGTTGCTGGTGGCATGTAAACTGGTAACAGCCAGTAGTGAGAACAGAATGGAGGTGCGTTGAAAGGGAAAAATTTGAACCACCATATGATCTAGTAGGCCCACTGCTGGGCCTAATCCCTGAGAAGACCAGAATCCAAAAGACACAGGCTGGCAATCCTGCACTGCATCAATATTTAGCATTGCCAAGACTTGGAAGTAACCAAAATGTCCATCCACAGATGAATGCACAAAGAAGAAGTGGTCCATGTACACAATGCAATATTCGCCATGGAAAAGGATGAAACACTGCTCTTTGCAGCACCATAGATGAGCCTAGAGATAATCACAGAACATGAGGTAAGTCGGAAAGCAGCCGACAAATAACCTGTGATATCACTCCTAGCTGTTACCTAACAACTGACACGTATGAACATATTTCCACAGAGAAAGACTCTCACAGACTTAGAAAACAAACTATGGTTATCTAAAAGGAAAGGTGGGAGGAATGGACACATTAAGATTAGGGTTACCGTACGTATACAAATACATATTAAACACACGTATCAAAAAGACCGACCATATACCAAGGGAGGTCTACTGAACGCGCTGTAATAATTTACACGGGGGCTTGCCTGGTGGCACCGTGGTTAAGAATCCACCTGCCAATGCAGGGGACACAGGTTCGATCCCTGGTTCGGGAAGGTCCCACATGCAGCAGAGCAACTAAGCCCGTGCACCACAACTAATGAGCCTACGCTCTGGAGCCCATGAGCCATAACTACTGAGCCCATGCACCACAACTACTGAAGCCCACACGCCTAGAGCCCGTGCTCCGCAACAAGAGAAGCCACTGCAGTGAGAAGCCGGTGCACCGCAACGGAGAGTAGCCCCCGCTCACCGCAACTGGACAAAGCCCACATGCAGCAACGAAGATCCAACTCAGCCAAAAATAAATAAATAAATAAAATAAATTTATTTAAAAAAATAATAGTAATTTACATGGGAAGAGGATCTGTACATGAGTAGATATATATAATGTTCAATTGAACCTGATTGTGCACACCCAGAACAAACACTATTCTGCTCATTACCCCAATTTAAAAAATTAAAACCACGAACAACAATTAATGAGACATAAAGTTATTGGGGTTTTCCCTGGCACATCCCATTCTAATTTACAACCTAGGAACACAACTTTCAGGAAGGCTCTGCTGCCCTAGTAACCAGACTTGGGAATGGAGAAATGCTGCCGCCTTGTGGCCGTTTCCCACAACAGCAGCTTTAAACACAGGGCTAAGGGTCACTTGAGATTCACAGTAATTGTAGGGCCGTAAATGACACGTGTCCTCAAAACATGTCCTGGGGTAGGTAATGGCCAAGAAAGTTCACAACACGGAAAATTTTTCAAGAAAACAATTTGAAGAGGTAAGTGTTACTCACTCGGTTGTTCTAAAAAAAGAAGAACATGGATAAAAGCTCAATATCAGGAATTATTGGTTGGATGCAAATCCAAACTACAAAAAGATTTCACCACCCAATATTCAAAATGCCATCCGTAAAAAGTCTACAAACCATGCATGCTGACGGGTTGGGGGAGAAATGCATACCCACTATGCTGTTGGTTGGATGTAAACTGGTAACAGCTAATCATGAGAACAGAACGGAGCTGCGTTTAAAAGGTAAAAATTGAGCTACCATATCATGCGGCCGATCCCCTAATGGGCCTATACCCTAAGAAGACCAGAATGGGAAAGGCACAGACAGGCAAACATGCACTGCAGCAATATTTACAATAGCCAAGCCATGCAAGCAAACAAAATGTCCATCAACAGACAAATGGACAAAGAAGAAGTGGTGTACGTACCGAATGGAATAGTAGCCTCGGGAAAAAAATGAACAATGCCGTTTTCAGGACTACACATGAGCCTAGAAATAATCATAGTACGTTAAGTAAGTCAAAAAGGAATGACAAATATCCTATGATATCATTTATACGTGTTATCCATCCTAAGATTGCTCCCAATGAACATATTTCCACAGAAAAACACACTCACAGACTGATAAAACAAACTAATGGTTAACCAAAATGAAAGGTGGGAGGATGGATAAATTAGGATTATGGGGGTAGCATACATATACTAATGTATGTTAAATGTATATAAACATATAACATATAAACTATATGAATTATATAATCACCAATACATATAAAATATATCATGACAAAACACCTACCAAATACCAAGGGAGGTCTACTCAACATTCTGTAATAACATACATGCTAACAGGATCCGAAGATGAACAGACATATGTATGAATCATTGACCAGATTCTGTACAGCCAGACAATCACAACACTCTAATCAAATTTCCTCCGATAAGAAATATAAATTAAATTTAAAAAACGAACATAAGTAAGGAGACATAAACTTCTGGGGGCTTGTCCCAGCACATTCCACTCTAATTTACAACCGAGGAACACGACGTCCAGGAAGACTCTGTTGCCCTAGTAACAAGAGTTGAGAACGTAACAATGCTGCCGCCTTGTGGCTGTTTCCCACAACAGCAGCTTTAAACACAGTGCTAATGGTCGCTTAATAGTCACGAGGACTGCGGGGCTGTAAATGATACCTGCCCTCGAAAAATGTCCTGGGGTAGGGAATAGGCAAGAAATTTCAACACATGACAAAGTTTTCAAGAAGTCAATATGAGAGGGAAGTTGTACTCACTCTTTAAAAAAAAAGGAAAAGAAACAAAAAGACATGCCTAAAGCTCAGTATAAGGAATTATTAGCTGCATGCAAATCCCACGTCCACAAAGGTTTCAGCTCACACCAGTCAAATGACCATCAGCAAAAAGTCTACAAACTATAAATGCTGAAGAGGTTTTAGGGAACTGTGTACCTTCTAGCTGCTGATGGGGTGTAAAGTGCTAACAGCACTAATGAAAACTGAATGCAGCTGCTTTAAAAGGTAAAAATTGAGCTACCGTATGATGCGGCAGGGCACCTTCTGGGCCTATAACCTAAGACCACCAGAATCGGAAAGACAGAGGCAGGCAAATGTGCACTGCAGCAATATTGAAAGAGCCAAGACATGGAAGCAAAAAAAAGCTCCATAAACAGATGAATGGACAAAGAAGAAGTGGTATATGTACAGAATGGAATATTAGCCACGAAAAAAAATAAAAGAATGGCATATGCAGCACCACGGATGAGCCTAGAGATAATCACACAACGTGAAGTAAGTCAGATTGCGAAAGACAAATGTTCTACGATATCACTTATGTTATCTGAAAATTCATAAAAATGAACATATTTCCATAGGGAAAGACGATCTCAGATGGAGAAGACAAACTTATGGTTAAGCCAAAGAAAAGGTGTGAGGAATGGACAAATTAGGATATTGGGGTTAACAAACATATACTAATACATATAAAATATATCATCCCCAAAGACCTATGGAATACCAAGAGTGGTCTATTCAACACTCTACAATAACCTACATGGAAAAGGACACAACGATCAATAGATATATGTATATGTGTACATGAACAAGATTCTGTGCAGCTAGAACAAAAGACATTTTAAAATCCAATTTGCTCTGATAAAAATGAAAACTTAAAGACACAAACAAGAATTAAGGAGGCTAAAACTTATGGGGGTTTGTCCTGACACATTCCACTCTAATCTGCAACCTAAAAGCACAACTTGCAGCAAGGTTCTGTTTCCCTAGCAAGCAGAGTTGCCAACGTAGAAATGCTGCCACCTTAAGGCCGTTTCCTCAAACAGCAGCTTTAAATCCACTGCTAATGGTCACTAATATTCACAAGGACTGCAGGGCTGTAAATGACTCATGCCCTCAAAAACTGTCCTGGGGTAGGGAATGGCCAAAAAAATCCAAACGCGGCAAATTTTTCAAGAAGGAAATTTGAAGTTGTAAGTTTAGCTGAATCTTAAAAAAAAAATGAAAAGGACATTGATCCACGCAAAACATCAGGAATTATTAGACGCATGCAAATCCAATCTACACAAACGTATCACCTCACACCAGTCAGAATGACCATCAGCAAAACGTCAACAAACAATAGATGTTGAAGAAGTTGTGGAGAATAGCGTAACCTCTCGGTCTAAGTGGGATGTAAACTGGTAACCGCCAATAATAGGAACAGAATGGCAGTGCATTGAAAGGTAAAAATTGAGTCCCCATATGATCCGGAAGGCCCACTATTGGGCCTGTCACCTGTGAAAGCCAGCATCAAAAAGACACAGGATGGAACATCGTGTATTGCAGCAGTATTTACAATAGCCAAGACATGGAAGCAACAAAAATGTCCATCATCAGATGAATGGACGAAAAAGTGGTCCATGTACACAATGCAATATTAGACACAGAAAAGAATGAAACAATGCCGTTTGCAGCACCATAGACGAGGCTACAGACAATCACACACCTTGAAGTAAGTCAGAAAGCGAGAGACACATATCCTATGATATCACGTATAGGTCTTATCTAAAAATTGATAGGAATGAACCTATTTCCACAGAGAGGGACACTCACGTGTTCAGAAAACAAGCTTGTGCTTAACCAAACGGAAAGGTGTGAGGAATGTATAACGGAGGATATTGGGTTTAACAGACATATGCTAATACTTATAAAATATATAATCATCAGACATACCGAATACCAAGAGAGGTCTACACAACATTCTGTAATAATCTCTACGGAACAGGATCCAAACATGAAAAGATATATGAATCAATGAAAGACATTCTGTACACCTAGAACAAACACAACATTGCAATCAAATTTGCTCTGAGAAAAATGAAAATTAAACTGAGAATATCAACAACAAATAAGTAGACATAGTTTCTGGGGGTTTGTCCTGGCACATTCCACTCTACTTTACAACCTACAAACAGGACTTCCAGGAAGGCTGTGTTGCCCTAGTAACCAGAGTTGGGAATATAGAAATGCTGCCCCCTTGTGGCCGTTTCCTGCAACAGCAGCTTTAAATGCAGAACTAATGGTCATGTGATATTCACAATTACTACAGGGCTGTAAAGGACACCTGCCCTCAAAAAATGTCCTGGTGCAGGTAATGGCCACAGGAATTCAGGGAACATGGCAAATTTTTCAAGGAAACAATTTGAAGAGGTGAGTTTCTCTGTTTTACTTAAAAAAAAAACGTAGATGAAAGCTCAATATCGGGAATTATTAGACGCATGCAAATCCAACCTACAAGAAGGTATCACCACCCAACACTCAAAATGCCATCAGTAAAAAGTCTACAAACAATAAATTCTGAAGGGGTTTTAGAGAACTGTGTACCCTCTAGTTGCTGGTGGCATGTAAACTGGTAACAGCCAGTAGTGAGAACAGAATGGAGGTGCGTTGAAAGGGAAAAATTTGAACCACCATATGATCTAGTAGGCCCACTGCTGGGCCTAATCCCTGAGAAGACCAGAATCCAAAAGACACAGGCTGGCAATCCTGCACTGCATCAATATTTAGCATTGCCAAGACTTGGAAGTAACCAAAATGTCCATCCACAGATGAATGCACAAAGAAGAAGTGGTCCATGTACACAATGCAATATTCGCCATGGAAAAGGATGAAACACTGCTCTTTGCAGCACCATAGATGAGCCTAGAGATAATCACAGAACATGAGGTAAGTCGGAAAGCAGCCGACAAATAACCTGTGATATCACTCCTAGCTGTTACCTAACAACTGACACGTATGAACATATTTCCACAGAGAAAGACTCTCACAGACTTAGAAAACAAACTATGGTTATCTAAAAGGAAATGTGGGAGGAATGGACACATTAAGATTAGGGTTACCGTACGTATACAAATACATATTAAACACACGTATCAAAAAGACCGACCATATACCAAGGGAGGTCTACTGAACGCGCTGTAATAATTTACACGGGGGCTTGCCTGGTGGCACCGTGGTTAAGAATCCACCTGCCAATGCAGGGGACACAGGTTCGATCCCTGGTTCGGGAAGGTCCCACATGCAGCAGAGCAACTAAGCCCGTGCACCACAACTAATGAGCCTACGCTCTGGAGCCCATGAGCCATAACTACTGAGCCCATGCACCACAACTACTGAAGCCCACACGCCTAGAGCCCGTGCTCCGCAACAAGAGAAGCCACTGCAGTGAGAAGCCGGTGCACCGCAACGGAGAGTAGCCCCCGCTCACCGCAACTGGAGAAAGCCCACATGCAGCAACGAAGATCCAACTCAGCCAAAAATAAATAAATAAATAAAATAAATTTATTTAAAAAAATAATAGTAATTTACATGGGAAGAGGATCTGTACATGAGTAGATATATATAATGTTCAATTGAACCTGATTGTGCACACCCAGAACAAACACTATTCTGCTCATTACCCCAATTTAAAAAATTAAAACCACGAACAACAATTAATGAGACATAAAGTTATTGGGGTTTTCCCTGGCACATCCCATTCTAATTTACAACCTAGGAACACAACTTTCAGGAAGGCTCTGCTGCCCTAGTAACCAGACTTGGGAATGGAGAAATGCTGCCGCCTTGTGGCCGTTTCCCACAACAGCAGCTTTAAACACAGGGCTAAGGGTCACTTGAGATTCACAGTAATTGTAGGGCCGTAAATGACACGTGTCCTCAAAACATGTCCTGGGGTAGGTAATGGCCAAGAAAGTTCACAACACGGAAAATTTTTCAAGAAAACAATTTGAAGAGGTAAGTGTTACTCACTCGGTTGTTCTAAAAAAAGAAGAACATGGATAAAAGCTCAATATCAGGAATTATTGGTTGGATGCAAATCCAAACTACAAAAAGATTTCACCACCCAATATTCAAAATGCCATCCGTAAAAAGTCTACAAACCATGCATGCTGACGGGTTGGGGGAGAAATGCATACCCACTATGCTGTTGGTTGGATGTAAACTGGTAACAGCTAATCATGAGAACAGAACGGAGCTGCGTTTAAAAGGTAAAAATTGAGCTACCATATCATGCGGCCGATCCCCTAATGGGCCTATACCCTAAGAAGACCAGAATGGGAAAGGCACAGACAGGCAAACATGCACTGCAGCAATATTTACAATAGCCAAGCCATGCAAGCAAACAAAATGTCCATCAACAGACAAATGGACAAAGAAGAAGTGGTGTACGTACCGAATGGAATAGTAGCCTCGGGAAAAAAATGAACAATGCCGTTTTCAGGACTACACATGAGCCTAGAAATAATCATAGTACGTTAAGTAAGTCAAAAAGGAATGACAAATATCCTATGATATCATTTATACGTGTTATCCATCCTAAGATTGCTCCCAATGAACATATTTCCACAGAAAAACACACTCACAGACTGATAAAACAAACTAATGGTTAACCAAAATGAAAGGTGGGAGGATGGATAAATTAGGATTATGGGGGTAGCATACATATACTAATGTATGTTAAATGTATATAAACATATAACATATAAACTATATGAATTATATAATCACCAATACATATAAAATATATCATGACAAAACACCTACCAAATACCAAGGGAGGTCTACTCAACATTCTGTAATAACATACATGCTAACAGGATCCGAAGATGAACAGACATATGTATGAATCATTGACCAGATTCTGTACAGCCAGACAATCACAACACTCTAATCAAATTTCCTCCGATAAGAAATATAAATTAAATTTAAAAAACGAACATAAGTAAGGAGACATAAACTTCTGGGGGCTTGTCCCAGCACATTCCACTCTAATTTACAACCGAGGAACACGACGTCCAGGAAGACTCTGTTGCCCTAGTAACAAGAGTTGAGAACGTAACAATGCTGCCGCCTTGTGGCTGTTTCCCACAACAGCAGCTTTAAACACAGTGCTAATGGTCGCTTAATAGTCACGAGGACTGCGGGGCTGTAAATGATACCTGCCCTCGAAAAATGTCCTGGGGTAGGGAATAGGCAAGAAATTTCAACACATGACAAAGTTTTCAAGAAGTCAATATGAGAGGGAAGTTGTACTCACTCTTTAAAAAAAAAGGAAAAGAAACAAAAAGACATGCCTAAAGCTCAGTATAAGGAATTATTAGCTGCATGCAAATCCCACGTCCACAAAGGTTTCAGCTCACACCAGTCAAATGACCATCAGCAAAAAGTCTACAAACTATAAATGCTGAAGAGGTTTTAGGGAACTGTGTACCTTCTAGCTGCTGATGGGGTGTAAAGTGCTAACAGCACTAATGAAAACTGAATGCAGCTGCTTTAAAAGGTAAAAATTGAGCTACCGTATGATGCGGCAGGGCACCTTCTGGGCCTATAACCTAAGACCACCAGAATCGGAAAGACAGAGGCAGGCAAATGTGCACTGCAGCAATATTGAAAGAGCCAAGACATGGAAGCAAAAAAAAGCTCCATAAACAGATGAATGGACAAAGAAGAAGTGGTATATGTACAGAATGGAATATTAGCCACGAAAAAAAATAAAAGAATGGCATATGCAGCACCACGGATGAGCCTAGAGATAATCACACAACGTGAAGTAAGTCAGATTGCGAAAGACAAATGTTCTACGATATCACTTATGTTATCTGAAAATTCATAAAAATGAACATATTTCCATAGGGAAAGACGATCTCAGATGGAGAAGACAAACTTATGGTTAAGCCAAAGAAAAGGTGTGAGGAATGGACAAATTAGGATATTGGGGTTAACAAACATATACTAATACATATAAAATATATCATCCCCAAAGACCTATGGAATACCAAGAGTGGTCTATTCAACACTCTACAATAACCTACATGGAAAAGGACACAACGATCAATAGATATATGTATATGTGTACATGAACAAGATTCTGTGCAGCTAGAACAAAAGACATTTTAAAATCCAATTTGCTCTGATAAAAATGAAAACTTAAAGACACAAACAAGAATTAAGGAGGCTAAAACTTATGGGGGTTTGTCCTGACACATTCCACTCTAATCTGCAACCTAAAAGCACAACTTGCAGCAAGGTTCTGTTTCCCTAGCAAGCAGAGTTGCCAACGTAGAAATGCTGCCACCTTAAGGCCGTTTCCTCAAACAGCAGCTTTAAATCCACTGCTAATGGTCACTAATATTCACAAGGACTGCAGGGCTGTAAATGACTCATGCCCTCAAAAACTGTCCTGGGGTAGGGAATGGCCAAAAAAATCCAAACGCGGCAAATTTTTCAAGAAGGAAATTTGAAGTTGTAAGTTTAGCTGAATCTTAAAAAAAAAATGAAAAGGACATTGATCCACGCAAAACATCAGGAATTATTAGACGCATGCAAATCCAATCTACACAAACGTATCACCTCACACCAGTCAGAATGACCATCAGCAAAACGTCAACAAACAATAGATGTTGAAGAAGTTGTGGAGAATAGCGTAACCTCTCGGTCTAAGTGGGATGTAAACTGGTAACCGCCAATAATAGGAACAGAATGGCAGTGCGTTGAAAGGTAAAAATTGAGTCCCCATATGATCCGGAAGGCCCACTATTGGGCCTGTCACCTGTGAAAGCCAGAATCAAAAAGACACAGGATGGAACATCGTGTATTGCAGCAGTATTTACAATAGCCAAGACATGGAAGCAACAAAAATGTCCACCATCAGATGAATGGACGAAAAAGTGGTCCATGTACACAATGCAATATTAGACACAGAAAAGAATGAAACAATGCCGTTTGCAGCACCATAGACGAGGCTACAGACAATCACACACCTTGAAGTAAGTCAGAAAGCGAGAGACACATATCCTATGATATCACGTATAGGTCTTATCTAAAAATTGATAGGAATGAACCTATTTCCACAGAGAGGGACACTCACGTGTTCAGAAAACAAGCTTGTGCTTAACCAAACGGAAAGGTGTGAGGAATGTATAACGGAGGATATTGGGTTTAACAGACATATGCTAATACTTATAAAATATATAATCATCAGACATACCGAATACCAAGAGAGGTCTACACAACATTCTGTAATAATCTCTACGGAACAGGATCCAAACATGAAAAGATATATGAATCAATGAAAGACATTCTGTACACCTAGAACAAACACAACATTGCAATCAAATTTGCTCTGAGAAAAATGAAAATTAAACTGAGAATATCAACAACAAATAAGTAGACATAGTTTCTGGGGGTTTGTCCTGGCACATTCCACTCTACTTTACAACCTACAAACAGGACTTCCAGGAAGGCTGTGTTGCCCTAGTAACCAGAGTTGGGAATATAGAAATGCTGCCCCCTTGTGGCCGTTTCCTGCAACAGCAGCTTTAAATGCAGAACTAATGGTCATGTGATATTCACAATTACTACAGGGCTGTAAAGGACACCTGCCCTCAAAAAATGTCCTGGTGCAGGTAATGGCCACAGGAATTCAGGGAACATGGCAAATTTTTCAAGGAAACAATTTGAAGAGGTGAGTTTCTCTGTTTTACTTAAAAAAAAAAACGTAGATGAAAGCTCAATATCGGGAATTATTAGACGCATGCAAATCCAACCTACAAGAAGGTATCACCACCCAACACTCAAAATGCCATCAGTAAAAAGTCTACAAACAATAAATTCTGAAGGGGTTTTAGAGAACTGTGTACCCTCTAGTTGCTGGTGGCATGTAAACTGGTAACAGCCAGTAGTGAGAACAGAATGGAGGTGCGTTGAAAGGGAAAAATTTGAACCACCATATGATCTAGTAGGCCCACTGCTGGGCCTAATCCCTGAGAAGACCAGAATCCAAAAGACACAGGCTGGCAATCCTGCACTGCATCAATATTTAGCATTGCCAAGACTTGGAAGTAACCAAAATGTCCATCCACAGATGAATGCACAAAGAAGAAGTGGTCCATGTACACAATGCAATATTCGCCATGGAAAAGGATGAAACACTGCTCTTTGCAGCACCATAGATGAGCCTAGAGATAATCACAGAACATGAGGTAAGTCGGAAAGCAGCCGACAAATAACCTGTGATATCACTCCTAGCTGTTACCTAACAACTGACACGTATGAACATATTTCCACAGAGAAAGACTCTCACAGACTTAGAAAACAAACTATGGTTATCTAAAAGGAAAGGTGGGAGGAATGGACACATTAAGATTAGGGTTACCGTACGTATACAAATACATATTAAACACACGTATCAAAAAGACCGACCATATACCAAGGGAGGTCTACTGAACGCTCTGTAATAATTTACACGGGGGCTTGCCTGGTGGCACCGTGGTTAAGAATCCACCTGCCAATGCAGGGGACACAGGTTCGATCCCTGGTTCGGGAAGGTCCCACATGCAGCAGAGCAACTAAGCCCGTGCACCACAACTAATGAGCCTACGCTCTGGAGCCCATGAGCCATAACTACTGAGCCCATGCACCACAACTACTGAAGCCCACACGCCTAGAGCCCGTGCTCCGCAACAAGAGAAGCCACTGCAGTGAGAAGCCGGTGCACCGCAACGGAGAGTAGCCCCCGCTCACCGCAACTGGAGAAAGCCCACATGCAGCAACGAAGATCCAACTCAGCCAAAAATAAATAAATAAATAAAATAAATTTATTTAAAAAAATAATAGTAATTTACATGGGAAGAGGATCTGTACATGAGTAGATATATATAATGTTCAATTGAACCTGATTGTGCACACCCAGAACAAACACTATTCTGCTCATTACCCCAATTTAAAAAATTAAAACCACGAACAACAATTAATGAGACATAAAGTTATTGGGGTTTTCCCTGGCACATCCCATTCTAATTTACAACCTAGGAACACAACTTTCAGGAAGGCTCTGCTGCCCTAGTAACCAGACTTGGGAATGGAGAAATGCTGCCGCCTTGTGGCCGTTTCCCACAACAGCAGCTTTAAACACAGGGCTAAGGGTCACTTGAGATTCACAGTAATTGTAGGGCCGTAAATGACACGTGTCCTCAAAACATGTCCTGGGGTAGGTAATGGCCAAGAAAGTTCACAACACGGAAAATTTTTCAAGAAAACAATTTGAAGAGGTAAGTGTTACTCACTCGGTTGTTCTAAAAAAAGAAGAACATGGATAAAAGCTCAATATCAGGAATTATTGGTTGGATGCAAATCCAAACTACAAAAAGATTTCACCACCCAGTATTCAAAATGCCATCCGTAAAAAGTCTACAAACCATGCATGCTGACGGGTTGGGGGAGAAATGCATACCCACTATGCTGTTGGTTGGATGTAAACTGGTAACAGCTAATCATGAGAACAGAACGGAGCTGCGTTTAAAAGGTAAAAATTGAGCTACCATATCATGCGGCCGATCCCCTAATGGGCCTATACCCTAAGAAGACCAGAATGGGAAAGGCACAGACAGGCAAACATGCACTGCAGCAATATTTACAATAGCCAAGCCATGCAAGCAAACAAAATGTCCATCAACAGACAAATGGACAAAGAAGAAGTGGTGTACGTACCGAATGGAATAGTAGCCTCGGGAAAAAAATGAACAATGCCGTTTTCAGGACTACACATGAGCCTAGAAATAATCATAGTACGTTAAGTAAGTCAAAAAGGAATGACAAATATCCTATGATATCATTTATACGTGTTATCCATCCTAAGATTGCTCCCAATGAACATATTTCCACAGAAAAACACACTCACAGACTGATAAAACAAACTAATGGTTAACCAAAATGAAAGGTGGGAGGATGGATAAATTAGGATTATGGGGGTAGCATACATATACTAATGTATGTTAAATGTATATAAACATATAACATATAAACTATATGAATTATATAATCACCAATACATATAAAATATATCATGACAAAACACCTACCAAATACCAAGGGAGGTCTACTCAACATTCTGTAATAACATACATGGTAACAGGATCCGAAGATGAACAGACATATGTATGAATCATTGACCAGATTCTGTACAGCCAGACAATCACAACACTCTAATCAAATTTCCCCCGATAAGAAATATAAATTAAATTTAAAAAACGAACATAAGTAAGGAGACATAAACTTCTGGGGGCTTGTCCCAGCACATTCCACTCTAATTTACAACCGAGGAACACGACGTCCAGGAAGACTCTGTTGCCCTAGTAACAAGAGTTGAGAACGTAACAATGCTGCCGCCTTGTGGCTGTTTCCCACAACAGCAGCTTTAAACACAGTGCTAATGGTCGCTTAATAGTCACGAGGACTGCGGGGCTGTAAATGATACCTGCCCTCGAAAAATGTCCTGGGGTAGGGAATAGGCAAGAAATTTCAACACATGACAAAGTTTTCAAGAAGTCAATATGAGAGGGAAGTTGTACTCACTCTTTAAAAAAAAAGGAAAAGAAAAAAAAAGACATGCCTATAGCTCAGTATAAGGAATTATTAGCTGCATGCAAATCCCACGTCCACAAAGGTTTCAGCTCACACCAGTCAAATGACCATCAGCAAAAAGTCTACAAACTATAAATGCTGAAGAGGTTTTAGGGAACTGTGTACCTTCTAGCTGCTGATGGGGTGTAAAGTGCTAACAGCACTAATGAAAACTGAATGCAGCTGCTTTAAAAGGTAAAAATTGAGCTACCGTATGATGCGGCAGGGCACCTTCTGGGCCTATAACCTAAGACCACCAGAATCGGAAAGACAGAGGCAGGCAAATGTGCACTGCAGCAATATTGAAAGAGCCAAGACATGGAAGCAAAAAAAAGCTCCATAAACAGATGAATGGACAAAGAAGAAGTGGTATATGTACAGAATGGAATATTAGCCACGAAAAAAAATAAAAGAATGGCATATGCAGCACCACGGATGAGCCTAGAGATAATCACACAACGTGAAGTAAGTCAGATTGCGAAAGACAAATGTTCTACGATATCACTTATGTTATCTGAAAATTCATAAAAATGAACATATTTCCATAGGGAAAGACGATCTCAGATGGAGAAGACAAACTTATGGTTAAGCCAAAGAAAAGGTGTGAGGAATGGACAAATTAGGATATTGGGGTTAACAAACATATACTAATACATATAAAATATATCATCCCCAAAGACCTATGGAATACCAAGAGTGGTCTATTCAACACTCTACAATAACCTACATGGAAAAGGACACAACGATCAATAGATATATGTATATGTGTACATGAACAAGATTCTGTGCAGCTAGAACAAAAGACATTTTAAAATCCAATTTGCTCTGATAAAAATGAAAACTTAAAGACACAAACAAGAATTAAGGAGGCTAAAACTTATGGGGGTTTGTCCTGACACATTCCACTCTAATCTGCAACCTAAAAGCACAACTTGCAGCAAGGTTCTGTTTCCCTAGCAAGCAGAGTTGCCAACGTAGAAATGCTGCCACCTTAAGGCCGTTTCCTCAAACAGCAGCTTTAAATCCACTGCTAATGGTCACTAATATTCACAAGGACTGCAGGGCTGTAAATGACTCATGCCCTCAAAAACTGTCCTGGGGTAGGGAATGGCCAAAAAAATCCAAACGCGGCAAATTTTTCAAGAAGGAAATTTGAAGTTGTAAGTTTAGCTGAATCTTAAAAAAAAAATGAAAAGGACATTGATCCACGCAAAACATCAGGAATTATTAGACGCATGCAAATCCAATCTACACAAACGTATCACCTCACACCAGTCAGAATGACCATCAGCAAAACGTCAACAAACAATAGATGTTGAAGAAGTTGTGGAGAATAGCGTAACCTCTCGGTCTAAGTGGGATGTAAACTGGTAACCGCCAATAATAGGAACAGAATGGCAGTGCGTTGAAAGGTAAAAATTGAGTCCCCATATGATCCGGAAGGCCCACTATTGGGCCTGTCACCTGTGAAAGCCAGAATCAAAAAGACACAGGATGGAACATCGTGTATTGCAGCAGTATTTACAATAGCCAAGACATGGAAGCAACAAAAATGTCCACCATCAGATGAATGGACGAAAAAGTGGTCCATGTACACAATGCAATATTAGACACAGAAAAGAATGAAACAATGCCATTTGCAGCACCATAGACGAGGCTACAGACAATCACACACCTTGAAGTAAGTCAGAAAGCGAGAGACACATATCCTATGATATCACGTATAGGTCTTATCTAAAAATTGATAGGAATGAACCTATTTCCACAGAGAGGGACACTCACGTGTTCAGAAAACAAGCTTGTGCTTAACCAAACGGAAAGGTGTGAGGAATGTATAACGGAGGATATTGGGTTTAACAGACATATGCTAATACTTATAAAATATATAATCATCAGACATACCGAATACCAAGAGAGGTCTACACAACATTCTGTAATAATCTCTACGGAACAGGATCCAAACATGAAAAGATATATGAATCAATGAAAGACATTCTGTACACCTAGAACAAACACAACATTGCAATCAAATTTGCTCTGAGAAAAATGAAAATTAAACTGAGAATATCAACAACAAATAAGTAGACATAGTTTCTGGGGGTTTGTCCTGGCACATTCCACTCTACTTTACAACCTACAAACAGGACTTCCAGGAAGGCTGTGTTGCCCTAGTAACCAGAGTTGGGAATATAGAAATGCTGCCCCCTTGTGGCCGTTTCCTGCAACAGCAGCTTTAAATGCAGAACTAATGGTCATGTGATATTCACAATTACTACAGGGCTGTAAAGGACACCTGCCCTCAAAAAATGTCCTGGTGCAGGTAATGGCCACAGGAATTCAGGGAACATGGCAAATTTTTCAAGGAAACAATTTGAAGAGGTGAGTTTCTCTGTTTTACTTTAAAAAAAAACGTAGATGAAAGCTCAATATCGGGAATTATTAGACGCATGCAAATCCAACCTACAAGAAGGTATCACCACCCAACACTCAAAATGCCATCAGTAAAAAGTCTACAAACAATAAATTCTGAAGGGGTTTTAGAGAACTGTGTACCCTCTAGTTGCTGGTGGCATGTAAACTGGTAACAGCCAGTAGTGAGAACAGAATGGAGGTGCGTTGAAAGGGAAAAATTTGAACCACCATATGATCTAGTAGGCCCACTGCTGGGCCTAATCCCTGAGAAGACCAGAATCCAAAAGACACAGGCTGGCAATCCTGCACTGCATCAATATTTAGCATTGCCAAGACTTGGAAGTAACCAAAATGTCCATCCACAGATGAATGCACAAAGAAGAAGTGGTCCATGTACACAATGCAATATTCGCCATGGAAAAGGATGAAACACTGCTCTTTGCAGCACCATAGATGAGCCTAGAGATAATCACAGAACATGAGGTAAGTCGGAAAGCAGCCGACAAATAACCTGTGATATCACTCCTAGCTGTTACCTAACAACTGACACGTATGAACATATTTCCACAGAGAAAGACTCTCACAGACTTAGAAAACAAACTATGGTTATCTAAAAGGAAATGTGGGAGGAATGGACACATTAAGATTAGGGTTACCGTACGTATACAAATACATATTAAACACACGTATCAAAAAGACCGACCATATACCAAGGGAGGTCTACTGAACGCGCTGTAATAATTTACACGGGGGCTTGCCTGGTGGCACCGTGGTTAAGAATCCACCTGCCAATGCAGGGGACACAGGTTCGATCCCTGGTTCGGGAAGGTCCCACATGCAGCAGAGCAACTAAGCCCGTGCACCACAACTAATGAGCCTACGCTCTGGAGCCCATGAGCCATAACTACTGAGCCCATGCACCACAACTACTGAAGCCCACACGCCTAGAGCCCGTGCTCCGCAACAAGAGAAGCCACTGCAGTGAGAAGCCGGTGCACCGCAACGGAGAGTAGCCCCCGCTCACCGCAACTGGAGAAAGCCCACATGCAGCAACGAAGATCCAACTCAGCCAAAAATAAATAAATAAATAAAATAAATTTATTTAAAAAAATAATAGTAATTTACATGGGAAGAGGATCTGTACATGAGTAGATATATATAATGTTCAATTGAACCTGATTGTGCACACCCAGAACAAACACTATTCTGCTCATTACCCCAATTTAAAAAATTAAAACCACGAACAACAATTAATGAGACATAAAGTTATTGGGGTTTTCCCTGGCACATCCCATTCTAATTTACAACCTAGGAACACAACTTTCAGGAAGGCTCTGCTGCCCTAGTAACCAGACTTGGGAATGGAGAAATGCTGCCGCCTTGTGGCCGTTTCCCACAACAGCAGCTTTAAACACAGGGCTAAGGGTCACTTGAGATTCACAGTAATTGTAGGGCCGTAAATGACACGTGTCCTCAAAACATGTCCTGGGGTAGGTAATGGCCAAGAAAGTTCACAACACGGAAAATTTTTCAAGAAAACAATTTGAAGAGGTAAGTGTTACTCACTCGGTTGTTCTAAAAAAAGAAGAACATGGATAAAAGCTCAATATCAGGAATTATTGGTTGGATGCAAATCCAAACTACAAAAAGATTTCACCACCCAATATTCAAAATGCCATCCGTAAAAAGTCTACAAACCATGCATGCTGACGGGTTGGGGGAGAAATGCATACCCACTATGCTGTTGGTTGGATGTAAACTGGTAACAGCTAATCATGAGAACAGAACGGAGCTGCGTTTAAAAGGTAAAAATTGAGCTACCATATCATGCGGCCGATCCCCTAATGGGCCTATACCCTAAGAAGACCAGAATGGGAAAGGCACAGACAGGCAAACATGCACTGCAGCAATATTTACAATAGCCAAGCCATGCAAGCAAACAAAATGTCCATCAACAGACAAATGGACAAAGAAGAAGTGGTGTACGTACCGAATGGAATAGTAGCCTCGGGAAAAAAATGAACAATGCCGTTTTCAGGACTACACATGAGCCTAGAAATAATCATAGTACGTTAAGTAAGTCAAAAAGGAATGACAAATATCCTATGATATCATTTATACGTGTTATCCATCCTAAGATTGCTCCCAATGAACATATTTCCACAGAAAAACACACTCACAGACTGATAAAACAAACTAATGGTTAACCAAAATGAAAGGTGGGAGGATGGATAAATTAGGATTATGGGGGTAGCATACATATACTAATGTATGTTAAATGTATATAAACATATAACATATAAACTATATGAATTATATAATCACCAATACATATAAAATATATCATGACAAAACACCTACCAAATACCAAGGGAGGTCTACTCAACATTCTGTAATAACATACATGCTAACAGGATCCGAAGATGAACAGACATATGTATGAATCATTGACCAGATTCTGTACAGCCAGACAATCACAACACTCTAATCAAATTTCCTCCGATAAGAAATATAAATTAAATTTAAAAAACGAACATAAGTAAGGAGACATAAACTTCTGGGGGCTTGTCCCAGCACATTCCACTCTAATTTACAACCGAGGAACACGACGTCCAGGAAGACTCTGTTGCCCTAGTAACAAGAGTTGAGAACGTAACAATGCTGCCGCCTTGTGGCTGTTTCCCACAACAGCAGCTTTAAACACAGTGCTAATGGTCGCTTAATAGTCACGAGGACTGCGGGGCTGTAAATGATACCTGCCCTCGAAAAATGTCCTGGGGTAGGGAATAGGCAAGAAATTTCAACACATGACAAAGTTTTCAAGAAGTCAATATGAGAGGGAAGTTGTACTCACTCTTTAAAAAAAAAGGAAAAGAAACAAAAAGACATGCCTAAAGCTCAGTATAAGGAATTATTAGCTGCATGCAAATCCCACGTCCACAAAGGTTTCAGCTCACACCAGTCAAATGACCATCAGCAAAAAGTCTACAAACTATAAATGCTGAAGAGGTTTTAGGGAACTGTGTACCTTCTAGCTGCTGATGGGGTGTAAAGTGCTAACAGCACTAATGAAAACTGAATGCAGCTGCTTTAAAAGGTAAAAATTGAGCTACCGTATGATGCGGCAGGGCACCTTCTGGGCCTATAACCTAAGACCACCAGAATCGGAAAGACAGAGGCAGGCAAATGTGCACTGCAGCAATATTGAAAGAGCCAAGACATGGAAGCAAAAAAAAGCTCCATAAACAGATGAATGGACAAAGAAGAAGTGGTATATGTACAGAATGGAATATTAGCCACGAAAAAAAATAAAAGAATGGCATATGCAGCACCACGGATGAGCCTAGAGATAATCACACAACGTGAAGTAAGTCAGATTGCGAAAGACAAATGTTCTACGATATCACTTATGTTATCTGAAAATTCATAAAAATGAACATATTTCCATAGGGAAAGACGATCTCAGATGGAGAAGACAAACTTATGGTTAAGCCAAAGAAAAGGTGTGAGGAATGGACAAATTAGGATATTGGGGTTAACAAACATATACTAATACATATAAAATATATCATCCCCAAAGACCTATGGAATACCAAGAGTGGTCTATTCAACACTCTACAATAACCTACATGGAAAAGGACACAACGATCAATAGATATATGTATATGTGTACATGAACAAGATTCTGTGCAGCTAGAACAAAAGACATTTTAAAATCCAATTTGCTCTGATAAAAATGAAAACTTAAAGACACAAACAAGAATTAAGGAGGCTAAAACTTATGGGGGTTTGTCCTGACACATTCCACTCTAATCTGCAACCTAAAAGCACAACTTGCAGCAAGGTTCTGTTTCCCTAGCAAGCAGAGTTGCCAACGTAGAAATGCTGCCACCTTAAGGCCGTTTCCTCAAACAGCAGCTTTAAATCCACTGCTAATGGTCACTAATATTCACAAGGACTGCAGGGCTGTAAATGACTCATGCCCTCAAAAACTGTCCTGGGGTAGGGAATGGCCAAAAAAATCCAAACGCGGCAAATTTTTCAAGAAGGAAATTTGAAGTTGTAAGTTTAGCTGAATCTTAAAAAAAAAATGAAAAGGACATTGATCCACGCAAAACATCAGGAATTATTAGACGCATGCAAATCCAATCTACACAAACGTATCACCTCACACCAGTCAGAATGACCATCAGCAAAACGTCAACAAACAATAGATGTTGAAGAAGTTGTGGAGAATAGCGTAACCTCTCGGTCTAAGTGGGATGTAAACTGGTAACCGCCAATAATAGGAACAGAATGGCAGTGCGTTGAAAGGTAAAAATTGAGTCCCCATATGATCCGGAAGGCCCACTATTGGGCCTGTCACCTGTGAAAGCCAGAATCAAAAAGACACAGGATGGAACATCGTGTATTGCAGCAGTATTTACAATAGCCAAGACATGGAAGCAACAAAAATGTCCACCATCAGATGAATGGACGAAAAAGTGGTCCATGTACACAATGCAATATTAGACACAGAAAAGAATGAAACAATGCCGTTTGCAGCACCATAGACGAGGCTACAGACAATCACACACCTTGAAGTAAGTCAGAAAGCGAGAGACACATATCCTATGATATCACGTATAGGTCTTATCTAAAAATTGATAGGAATGAACCTATTTCCACAGAGAGGGACACTCACGTGTTCAGAAAACAAGCTTGTGCTTAACCAAACGGAAAGGTGTGAGGAATGTATAACGGAGGATATTGGGTTTAACAGACATATGCTAATACTTATAAAATATATAATCATCAGACATACCGAATACCAAGAGAGGTCTACACAACATTCTGTAATAATCTCTACGGAACAGGATCCAAACATGAAAAGATATATGAATCAATGAAAGACATTCTGTACACCTAGAACAAACACAACATTGCAATCAAATTTGCTCTGAGAAAAATGAAAATTAAACTGAGAATATCAACAACAAATAAGTAGACATAGTTTCTGGGGGTTTGTCCTGGCACATTCCACTCTACTTTACAACCTACAAACAGGACTTCCAGGAAGGCTGTGTTGCCCTAGTAACCAGAGTTGGGAATATAGAAATGCTGCCCCCTTGTGGCCGTTTCCTGCAACAGCAGCTTTAAATGCAGAACTAATGGTCATGTGATATTCACAATTACTACAGGGCTGTAAAGGACACCTGCCCTCAAAAAATGTCCTGGTGCAGGTAATGGCCACAGGAATTCAGGGAACATGGCAAATTTTTCAAGGAAACAATTTGAAGAGGTGAGTTTCTCTGTTTTACTTAAAAAAAAAAACGTAGATGAAAGCTCAATATCGGGAATTATTAGACGCATGCAAATCCAACCTACAAGAAGGTATCACCACCCAACACTCAAAATGCCATCAGTAAAAAGTCTACAAACAATAAATTCTGAAGGGGTTTTAGAGAACTGTGTACCCTCTAGTTGCTGGTGGCATGTAAACTGGTAACAGCCAGTAGTGAGAACAGAATGGAGGTGCGTTGAAAGGGAAAAATTTGAACCACCATATGATCTAGTAGGCCCACTGCTGGGCCTAATCCCTGAGAAGACCAGAATCCAAAAGACACAGGCTGGCAATCCTGCACTGCATCAATATTTAGCATTGCCAAGACTTGGAAGTAACCAAAATGTCCATCCACAGATGAATGCACAAAGAAGAAGTGGTCCATGTACACAATGCAATATTCGCCATGGAAAAGGATGAAACACTGCTCTTTGCAGCACCATAGATGAGCCTAGAGATAATCACAGAACATGAGGTAAGTCGGAAAGCAGCCGACAAATAACCTGTGATATCACTCCTAGCTGTTACCTAACAACTGACACGTATGAACATATTTCCACAGAGAAAGACTCTCACAGACTTAGAAAACAAACTATGGTTATCTAAAAGGAAAGGTGGGAGGAATGGACACATTAAGATTAGGGTTACCGTACGTATACAAATACATATTAAACACACGTATCAAAAAGACCGACCATATACCAAGGGAGGTCTACTGAACGCGCTGTAATAATTTACACGGGGGCTTGCCTGGTGGCACCGTGGTTAAGAATCCACCTGCCAATGCAGGGGACACAGGTTCGATCCCTGGTTCGGGAAGGTCCCACATGCAGCAGAGCAACTAAGCCCGTGCACCACAACTAATGAGCCTACGCTCTGGAGCCCATGAGCCATAACTACTGAGCCCATGCACCACAACTACTGAAGCCCACACGCCTAGAGCCCGTGCTCCGCAACAAGAGAAGCCACTGCAGTGAGAAGCCGGTGCACCGCAACGGAGAGTAGCCCCCGCTCACCGCAACTGGAGAAAGCCCACATGCAGCAACGAAGATCCAACTCAGCCAAAAATAAATAAATAAATAAAATAAATTTATTTAAAAAAATAATAGTAATTTACATGGGAAGAGGATCTGTACATGAGTAGATATATATAATGTTCAATTGAACCTGATTGTGCACACCCAGAACAAACACTATTCTGCTCATTACCCCAATTTAAAAAATTAAAACCACGAACAACAATTAATGAGACATAAAGTTATTGGGGTTTTCCCTGGCACATCCCATTCTAATTTACAACCTAGGAACACAACTTTCAGGAAGGCTCTGCTGCCCTAGTAACCAGACTTGGGAATGGAGAAATGCTGCCGCCTTGTGGCCGTTTCCCACAACAGCAGCTTTAAACACAGGGCTAAGGGTCACTTGAGATTCACAGTAATTGTAGGGCCGTAAATGACACGTGTCCTCAAAAAATGTCCTGGGGTAGGTAATGGCCAAGAAAGTTCACAACACGGAAAATTTTTCAAGAAAACAATTTGAAGAGGTAAGTGTTACTCACTCGGTTGTTCTAAAAAAAGAAGAACATGGATAAAAGCTCAATATCAGGAATTATTGGTTGGATGCAAATCCAAACTACAAAAAGATTTCACCACCCAATATTCAAAATGCCATCCGTAAAAAGTCTACAAACCATGCATGCTGACGGGTTGGGGGAGAAATGCATACCCACTATGCTGTTGGTTGGATGTAAACTGGTAACAGCTAATCATGAGAACAGAACGGAGCTGCGTTTAAAAGGTAAAAATTGAGCTACCATATCATGCGGCCGATCCCCTAATGGGCCTATACCCTAAGAAGACCAGAATGGGAAAGGCACAGACAGGCAAACATGCACTGCAGCAATATTTACAATAGCCAAGCCATGCAAGCAAACAAAATGTCCATCAACAGACAAATGGACAAAGAAGAAGTGGTGTACGTACCGAATGGAATAGTAGCCTCGGGAAAAAAATGAACAATGCCGTTTTCAGGACTACACATGAGCCTAGAAATAATCATAGTACGTTAAGTAAGTCAAAAAGGAATGACAAATATCCTATGATATCATTTATACGTGTTATCCATCCTAAGATTGCTCCCAATGAACATATTTCCACAGAAAAACACACTCACAGACTGATAAAACAAACTAATGGTTAACCAAAATGAAAGGTGGGAGGATGGATAAATTAGGATTATGGGGGTAGCATACATATACTAATGTATGTTAAATGTATATAAACATATAACATATAAACTATATGAATTATATAATCACCAATACATATAAAATATATCATGACAAAACACCTACCAAATACCAAGGGAGGTCTACTCAACATTCTGTAATAACATACATGCTAACAGGATCCGAAGATGAACAGACATATGTATGAATCATTGACCAGATTCTGTACAGCCAGACAATCACAACACTCTAATCAAATTTCCTCCGATAAGAAATATAAATTAAATTTAAAAAACGAACATAAGTAAGGAGACATAAACTTCTGGGGGCTTGTCCCAGCACATTCCACTCTAATTTACAACCGAGGAACACGACGTCCAGGAAGACTCTGTTGCCCTAGTAACAAGAGTTGAGAACGTAACAATGCTGCCGCCTTGTGGCTGTTTCCCACAACAGCAGCTTTAAACACAGTGCTAATGGTCGCTTAATAGTCACGAGGACTGCGGGGCTGTAAATGATACCTGCCCTCGAAAAATGTCCTGGGGTAGGGAATAGGCAAGAAATTTCAACACATGACAAAGTTTTCAAGAAGTCAATATGAGAGGGAAGTTGTACTCACTCTTTAAAAAAAAAGGAAAAGAAAAAAAAAGACATGCCTAAAGCTCAGTATAAGGAATTATTAGCTGCATGCAAATCCCACGTCCACAAAGGTTTCAGCTCACACCAGTCAAATGACCATCAGCAAAAAGTCTACAAACTATAAATGCTGAAGAGGTTTTAGGGAACTGTGTACCTTCTAGCTGCTGATGGGGTGTAAAGTGCTAACAGCACTAATGAAAACTGAATGCAGCTGCTTTAAAAGGTAAAAATTGAGCTACCGTATGATGCGGCAGGGCACCTTCTGGGCCTATAACCTAAGACCACCAGAATCGGAAAGACAGAGGCAGGCAAATGTGCACTGCAGCAATATTGAAAGAGCCAAGACATGGAAGCAAAAAAAAGCTCCATAAACAGATGAATGGACAAAGAAGAAGTGGTATATGTACAGAATGGAATATTAGCCACGAAAAAAAATAAAAGAATGGCATATGCAGCACCACGGATGAGCCTAGAGATAATCACACAACGTGAAGTAAGTCAGATTGCGAAAGACAAATGTTCTACGATATCACTTATGTTATCTGAAAATTCATAAAAATGAACATATTTCCATAGGGAAAGACGATCTCAGATGGAGAAGACAAACTTATGGTTAAGCCAAAGAAAAGGTGTGAGGAATGGACAAATTAGGATATTGGGGTTAACAAACATATACTAATACATATAAAATATATCATCCCCAAAGACCTATGGAATACCAAGAGTGGTCTATTCAACACTCTACAATAACCTACATGGAAAAGGACACAACGATCAATAGATATATGTATATGTGTACATGAACAAGATTCTGTGCAGCTAGAACAAAAGACATTTTAAAATCCAATTTGCTCTGATAAAAATGAAAACTTAAAGACACAAACAAGAATTAAGGAGGCTAAAACTTATGGGGGTTTGTCCTGACACATTCCACTCTAATCTGCAACCTAAAAGCACAACTTGCAGCAAGGTTCTGTTTCCCTAGCAAGCAGAGTTGCCAACGTAGAAATGCTGCCACCTTAAGGCCGTTTCCTCAAACAGCAGCTTTAAATCCACTGCTAATGGTCACTAATATTCACAAGGACTGCAGGGCTGTAAATGACTCATGCCCTCAAAAACTGTCCTGGGGTAGGGAATGGCCAAAAAAATCCAAACGCGGCAAATTTTTCAAGAAGGAAATTTGAAGTTGTAAGTTTAGCTGAATCTTAAAAAAAAAATGAAAAGGACATTGATCCACGCAAAACATCAGGAATTATTAGACGCATGCAAATCCAATCTACACAAACGTATCACCTCACACCAGTCAGAATGACCATCAGCAAAACGTCAACAAACAATAGATGTTGAAGAAGTTGTGGAGAATAGCGTAACCTCTCGGTCTAAGTGGGATGTAAACTGGTAACCGCCAATAATAGGAACAGAATGGCAGTGCGTTGAAAGGTAAAAATTGAGTCCCCATATGATCCGGAAGGCCCACTATTGGGCCTGTCACCTGTGAAAGCCAGAATCAAAAAGACACAGGATGGAACATCGTGTATTGCAGCAGTATTTACAATAGCCAAGACATGGAAGCAACAAAAATGTCCACCATCAGATGAATGGACGAAAAAGTGGTCCATGTACACAATGCAATATTAGACACAGAAAAGAATGAAACAATGCCGTTTGCAGCACCATAGACGAGGCTACAGACAATCACACACCTTGAAGTAAGTCAGAAAGCGAGAGACACATATCCTATGATATCACGTATAGGTCTTATCTAAAAATTGATAGGAATGAACCTATTTCCACAGAGAGGGACACTCACGTGTTCAGAAAACAAGCTTGTGCTTAACCAAACGGAAAGGTGTGAGGAATGTATAACGGAGGATATTGGGTTTAACAGACATATGCTAATACTTATAAAATATATAATCATCAGACATACCGAATACCAAGAGAGGTCTACACAACATTCTGTAATAATCTCTACGGAACAGGATCCAAACATGAAAAGATATATGAATCAATGAAAGACATTCTGTACACCTAGAACAAACATAACATTGCAATCAAATTTGCTCTGAGAAAAATGAAAATTAAACTGAGAATATCAACAACAAATAAGTAGACATAGTTTCTGGGGGTTTGTCCTGGCACATTCCACTCTACTTTACAACCTACAAACAGGACTTCCAGGAAGGCTGTGTTGCCCTAGTAACCAGAGTTGGGAATATAGAAATGCTGCCCCCTTGTGGCCGTTTCCTGCAACAGCAGCTTTAAATGCAGAACTAATGGTCATGTGATATTCACAATTACTACAGGGCTGTAAAGGACACCTGCCCTCAAAAAATGTCCTGGTGCAGGTAATGGCCACAGGAATTCAGGGAACATGGCAAATTTTTCAAGGAAACAATTTGAAGAGGTGAGTTTCTCTGTTTTACTTAAAAAAAAAACGTAGATGAAAGCTCAATATCGGGAATTATTAGACGCATGCAAATCCAACCTACAAGAAGGTATCACCACCCAACACTCAAAATGCCATCAGTAAAAAGTCTACAAACAATAAATTCTGAAGGGGTTTTAGAGAACTGTGTACCCTCTAGTTGCTGGTGGCATGTAAACTGGTAACAGCCAGTAGTGAGAACAGAATGGAGGTGCGTTGAAAGGGAAAAATTTGAACCACCATATGATCTAGTAGGCCCACTGCTGGGCCTAATCCCTGAGAAGACCAGAATCCAAAAGACACAGGCTGGCAATCCTGCACTGCATCAATATTTAGCATTGCCAAGACTTGGAAGTAACCAAAATGTCCATCCACAGATGAATGCACAAAGAAGAAGTGGTCCATGTACACAATGCAATATTCGCCATGGAAAAGGATGAAACACTGCTCTTTGCAGCACCATAGATGAGCCTAGAGATAATCACAGAACATGAGGTAAGTCGGAAAGCAGCCGACAAATAACCTGTGATATCACTCCTAGCTGTTACCTAACAACTGACACGTATGAACATATTTCCACAGAGAAAGACTCTCACAGACTTAGAAAACAAACTATGGTTATCTAAAAGGAAAGGTGGGAGGAATGGACACATTAAGATTAGGGTTACCGTACGTATACAAATACATATTAAACACACGTATCAAAAAGACCGACCATATACCAAGGGAGGTCTACTGAACGCGCTGTAATAATTTACACGGGGGCTTGCCTGGTGGCACCGTGGTTAAGAATCCACCTGCCAATGCAGGGGACACAGGTTCGATCCCTGGTTCGGGAAGGTCCCACATGCAGCAGAGCAACTAAGCCCGTGCACCACAACTAATGAGCCTACGCTCTGGAGCCCATGAGCCATAACTACTGAGCCCATGCACCACAACTACTGAAGCCCACACGCCTAGAGCCCGTGCTCCGCAACAAGAGAAGCCACTGCAGTGAGAAGCCGGTGCACCGCAACGGAGAGTAGCCCCCGCTCACCGCAACTGGAGAAAGCCCACATGCAGCAACGAAGATCCAACTCAGCCAAAAATAAATAAATAAATAAAATAAATTTATTTAAAAAAATAATAGTAATTTACATGGGAAGAGGATCTGTACATGAGTAGATATATATAATGTTCAATTGAACCTGATTGTGCACACCCAGAACAAACACTATTCTGCTCATTACCCCAATTTAAAAAATTAAAACCACGAACAACAATTAATGAGACATAAAGTTATTGGGGTTTTCCCTGGCACATCCCATTCTAATTTACAACCTAGGAACACAACTTTCAGGAAGGCTCCGCTGCCCTAGTAACCAGACTTGGGAATGGAGAAATGCTGCCGCCTTGTGGCCGTTTCCCACAACAGCAGCTTTAAACACAGGGCTAAGGGTCACTTGAGATTCACAGTAATTGTAGGGCCGTAAATGACACGTGTCCTCAAAAAATGTCCTGGGGTAGGTAATGGCCAAGAAAGTTCACAACACGGAAAATTTTTCAAGAAAACAATTTGAAGAGGTAAGTGTTACTCACTCGGTTGTTCTAAAAAAAGAAGAACATGGATAAAAGCTCAATATCAGGAATTATTGGTTGGATGCAAATCCAAACTACAAAAAGATTTCACCACCCAATATTCAAAATGCCATCCGTAAAAAGTCTACAAACCATGCATGCTGACGGGTTGGGGGAGAAATGCATACCCACTATGCTGTTGGTTGGATGTAAACTGGTAACAGCTAATCATGAGAACAGAACGGAGCTGCGCTTAAAAGGTAAAAATTGAGCTACCATATCATGCGGCCGATCCCCTAATGGGCCTATACCCTAAGAAGACCAGAATGGGAAAGGCACAGACAGGCAAACATGCACTGCAGCAATATTTACAATAGCCAAGCCATGCAAGCAAGCAAAATGTCCATCAACAGACAAATGGACAAAGAAGAAGTGGTGTACGTACCGAATGGAATAGTAGCCTCGGGAAAAAAATGAACAATGCCGTTTTCAGGACTACACATGAGCCTAGAAATAATCATAGTACGTTAAGTAAGTCAAAAAGGAATGACAAATATCCTATGATATCATTTATACGTGTTATCCATCCTAAGATTGCTCCCAATGAACATATTTCCACAGAAAAACACACTCACAGACTGATAAAACAAACTAATGGTTAACCAAAATGAAAGGTGGGAGGATGGATAAATTAGGATTATGGGGGTAGCATACATATACTAATGTATGTTAAATGTATATAAACATATAACATATAAACTATATGAATTATATAATCACCAATACATATAAAATATATCATGACAAAACACCTACCAAATACCAAGGGAGGTCTACTCAACATTCTGTAATAACATACATGGTAACAGGATCCGAAGATGAACAGACATATGTATGAATCATTGACCAGATTCTGTACAGCCAGACAATCACAACACTCTAATCAAATTTCCTCCGATAAGAAATATAAATTAAATTTAAAAAACGAACATAAGTAAGGAGACATAAACTTCTGGGGGCTTGTCCCAGCACATTCCACTCTAATTTACAACCGAGGAACACGACGTCCAGGAAGACTCTGTTGCCCTAGTAACAAGAGTTGAGAACGTAACAATGCTGCCGCCTTGTGGCTGTTTCCCACAACAGCAGCTTTAAACACAGTGCTAATGGTCGCTTAATAGTCACGAGGACTGCGGGGCTGTAAATGATACCTGCCCTCGAAAAATGTCCTGGGGTAGGGAATAGGCAAGAAATTTCAACACATGACAAAGTTTTCAAGAAGTCAATATGAGAGGGAAGTTGTACTCACTCTTTAAAAAAAAAGGAAAAGAAAAAAAAAGACATGCCTAAAGCTCAGTATAAGGAATTATTAGCTGCATGCAAATCCCACGTCCACAAAGGTTTCAGCTCACACCAGTCAAATGACCATCAGCAAAAAGTCTACAAACTATAAATGCTGAAGAGGTTTTAGGGAACTGTGTACCTTCTAGCTGCTGATGGGGTGTAAAGTGCTAACAGCACTAATGAAAACTGAATGCAGCTGCTTTAAAAGGTAAAAATTGAGCTACCGTATGATGCGGCAGGGCACCTTCTGGGCCTATAACCTAAGACCACCAGAATCGGAAAGACAGAGGCAGGCAAATGTGCACTGCAGCAATATTGAAAGAGCCAAGACATGGAAGCAAAAAAAAGCTCCATAAACAGATGAATGGACAAAGAAGAAGTGGTATATGTACAGAATGGAATATTAGCCACGAAAAAAAATAAAAGAATGGCATATGCAGCACCACGGATGAGCCTAGAGATAATCACACAACGTGAAGTAAGTCAGATTGCGAAAGACAAATGTTCTACGATATCACTTATGTTATCTGAAAATTCATAAAAATGAACATATTTCCATAGGGAAAGACGATCTCAGATGGAGAAGACAAACTTATGGTTAAGCCAAAGAAAAGGTGTGAGGAATGGACAAATTAGGATATTGGGGTTAACAAACATATACTAATACATATAAAATATATCATCCCCAAAGACCTATGGAATACCAAGAGTGGTCTATTCAACACTCTACAATAACCTACATGGAAAAGGACACAACGATCAATAGATATATGTATATGTGTACATGAACAAGATTCTGTGCAGCTAGAACAAAAGACATTTTAAAATCCAATTTGCTCTGATAAAAATGAAAACTTAAAGACACAAACAAGAATTAAGGAGGCTAAAACTTATGGGGGTTTGTCCTGACACATTCCACTCTAATCTGCAACCTAAAAGCACAACTTGCAGCAAGGTTCTGTTTCCCTAGCAAGCAGAGTTGCCAACGTAGAAATGCTGCCACCTTAAGGCCGTTTCCTCAAACAGCAGCTTTAAATCCACTGCTAATGGTCACTAATATTCACAAGGACTGCAGGGCTGTAAATGACTCATGCCCTCAAAAACTGTCCTGGGGTAGGGAATGGCCAAAAAAATCCAAACGCGGCAAATTTTTCAAGAAGGAAATTTGAAGTTGTAAGTTTAGCTGAATCTTAAAAAAAAAATGAAAAGGACATTGATCCACGCAAAACATCAGGAATTATTAGACGCATGCAAATCCAATCTACACAAACGTATCACCTCACACCAGTCAGAATGACCATCAGCAAAACGTCAACAAACAATAGATGTTGAAGAAGTTGTGGAGAATAGCGTAACCTCTCGGTCTAAGTGGGATGTAAACTGGTAACCGCCAATAATAGGAACAGAATGGCAGTGCGTTGAAAGGTAAAAATTGAGTCCCCATATGATCCGGAAGGCCCACTATTGGGCCTGTCACCTGTGAAAGCCAGAATCAAAAAGACACAGGATGGAACATCGTGTATTGCAGCAGTATTTACAATAGCCAAGACATGGAAGCAACAAAAATGTCCACCATCAGATGAATGGACGAAAAAGTGGTCCATGTACACAATGCAATATTAGACACAGAAAAGAATGAAACAATGCCGTTTGCAGCACCATAGACGAGGCTACAGACAATCACGCACCTTGAAGTAAGTCAGAAAGCGAGAGACACATATCCTATGATATCACGTATAGGTCTTATCTAAAAATTGATAGGAATGAACCTATTTCCACAGAGAGGGACACTCACGTGTTCAGAAAACAAGCTTGTGCTTAACCAAACGGAAAGGTGTGAGGAATGTATAACGGAGGATATTGGGTTTAACAGACATATGCTAATACTTATAAAATATATAATCATCAGACATACCGAATACCAAGAGAGGTCTACACAACATTCTGTAATAATCTCTACGGAACAGGATCCAAACATGAAAAGATATATGAATCAATGAAAGACATTCTGTACACCTAGAACAAACACAACATTGCAATCAAATTTGCTCTGAGAAAAATGAAAATTAAACTGAGAATATCAACAACAAATAAGTAGACATAGTTTCTGGGGGTTTGTCCTGGCACATTCCACTCTACTTTACAACCTACAAACAGGACTTCCAGGAAGGCTGTGTTGCCCTAGTAACCAGAGTTGGGAATATAGAAATGCTGCCCCCTTGTGGCCGTTTCCTGCAACAGCAGCTTTAAATGCAGAACTAATGGTCATGTGATATTCACAATTACTACAGGGCTGTAAAGGACACCTGCCCTCAAAAAATGTCCTGGTGCAGGTAATGGCCACAGGAATTCAGGGAACATGGCAAATTTTTCAAGGAAACAATTTGAAGAGGTGAGTTTCTCTGTTTTACTTAAAAAAAAACGTAGATGAAAGCTCAATATCGGGAATTATTAGACGCATGCAAATCCAACCTACAAGAAGGTATCACCACCCAACACTCAAAATGCCATCAGTAAAAAGTCTACAAACAATAAATTCTGAAGGGGTTTTAGAGAACTGTGTACCCTCTAGTTGCTGGTGGCATGTAAACTGGTAACAGCCAGTAGTGAGAACAGAATGGAGGTGCGTTGAAAGGGAAAAATTTGAACCACCATATGATCTAGTAGGCCCACTGCTGGGCCTAATCCCTGAGAAGACCAGAATCCAAAAGACACAGGCTGGCAATCCTGCACTGCATCAATATTTAGCATTGCCAAGACTTGGAAGTAACCAAAATGTCCATCCACAGATGAATGCACAAAGAAGAAGTGGTCCATGTACACAATGCAATATTCGCCATGGAAAAGGATGAAACACTGCTCTTTGCAGCACCATAGATGAGCCTAGAGATAATCACAGAACATGAGGTAAGTCGGAAAGCAGCCGACAAATAACCTGTGATATCACTCCTAGCTGTTACCTAACAACTGACACGTATGAACATATTTCCACAGAGAAAGACTCTCACAGACTTAGAAAACAAACTATGGTTATCTAAAAGGAAAGGTGGGAGGAATGGACACATTAAGATTAGGGTTACCGTACGTATACAAATACATATTAAACACACGTATCAAAAAGACCGACCATATACCAAGGGAGGTCTACTGAACGCGCTGTAATAATTTACACGGGGGCTTGCCTGGTGGCACCGTGGTTAAGAATCCACCTGCCAATGCAGGGGACACAGGTTCGATCCCTGGTTCGGGAAGGTCCCACATGCAGCAGAGCAACTAAGCCCGTGCACCACAACTAATGAGCCTACGCTCTGGAGCCCATGAGCCATAACTACTGAGCCCATGCACCACAACTACTGAAGTCCACACGCCTAGAGCCCGTGCTCCGCAACAAGAGAAGCCACTGCAGTGAGAAGCCGGTGCACCGCAACGGAGAGTAGCCCCCGCTCACCGCAACTGGAGAAAGCCCACATGCAGCAACGAAGATCCAACTCAGCCAAAAATAAATAAATAAATAAAATAAATTTATTTAAAAAAATAATAGTAATTTACATGGGAAGAGGATCTGTACATGAGTAGATATATATAATGTTCAATTGAACCTGATTGTGCACACCCAGAACAAACACTATTCTGCTCATTACCCCAATTTAAAAAATTAAAACCACGAACAACAATTAATGAGACATAAAGTTATTGGGGTTTTCCCTGGCACATCCCATTCTAATTTACAACCTAGGAACACAACTTTCAGGAAGGCTCTGCTGCCCTAGTAACCAGACTTGGGAATGGAGAAATGCTGCCGCCTTGTGGCCGTTTCCCACAACAGCAGCTTTAAACACAGGGCTAAGGGTCACTTGAGATTCACAGTAATTGTAGGGCCGTAAATGACACGTGTCCTCAAAAAATGTCCTGGGGTAGGTAATGGCCAAGAAAGTTCACAACACGGAAAATTTTTCAAGAAAACAATTTGAAGAGGTAAGTGTTACTCACTCGGTTGTTCTAAAAAAAGAAGAACATGGATAAAAGCTCAATATCAGGAATTATTGGTTGGATGCAAATCCAAACTACAAAAAGATTTCACCACCCAATATTCAAAATGCCATCCGTAAAAAGTCTACAAACCATGCATGCTGACGGGTTGGGGGAGAAATGCATACCCACTATGCTGTTGGTTGGATGTAAACTGGTAACAGCTAATCATGAGAACAGAACGGAGCTGCGCTTAAAAGGTAAAAATTGAGCTACCATATCATGCGGCCGATCCCCTAATGGGCCTATACCCTAAGAAGACCAGAATGGGAAAGGCACAGACAGGCAAACATGCACTGCAGCAATATTTACAATAGCCAAGCCATGCAAGCAAACAAAATGTCCATCAACAGACAAATGGACAAAGAAGAAGTGGTGTACGTACCGAATGGAATAGTAGCCTCGGGAAAAAAATGAACAATGCCGTTTTCAGGACTACACATGAGCCTAGAAATAATCATAGTACGTTAAGTAAGTCAAAAAGGAATGACAAATATCCTATGATATCATTTATACGTGTTATCCATCCTAAGATTGCTCCCAATGAACATATTTCCACAGAAAAACACACTCACAGACTGATAAAACAAACTAATGGTTAACCAAAATGAAAGGTGGGAGGATGGATAAATTAGGATTATGGGGGTAGCATACATATACTAATGTATGTTAAATGTATATAAACATATAACATATAAACTATATGAATTATATAATCACCAATACATATAAAATATATCATGACAAAACACCTACCAAATACCAAGGGAGGTCTACTCAACATTCTGTAATAACATACATGCTAACCGGATCCGAAGATGAACAGACATATGTATGAATCATTGACCAGATTCTGTACAGCCAGACAATCACAACACTCTAATCAAATTTCCTCCGATAAGAAATATAAATTAAATTTAAAAAACGAACATAAGTAAGGAGACATAAACTTCTGGGGGCTTGTCCCAGCACATTCCACTCTAATTTACAACCGAGGAACACGACGTCCAGGAAGACTCTGTTGCCCTAGTAACAAGAGTTGAGAACGTAATAATGCTGCCGCCTTGTGGCTGTTTCCCACAACAGCAGCTTTAAACACAGTGCTAATGGTCGCTTAATAGTCACGAGGACTGCGGGGCTGTAAATGATACCTGCCCTCGAAAAATGTCCTGGGGTAGGGAATAGGCAAGAAATTTCAACACATGACAAAGTTTTCAAGAAGTCAATATGAGAGGGAAGTTGTACTCACTCTTTAAAAAAAAAGGAAAAGAAAAAAAAAGACATGCCTAAAGCTCAGTATAAGGAATTATTAGCTGCATGCAAATCCCACGTCCACAAAGGTTTCAGCTCACACCAGTCAAATGACCATCAGCAAAAAGTCTACAAACTATAAATGCTGAAGAGGTTTTAGGGAACTGTGTACCTTCTAGCTGCTGATGGGGTGTAAAGTGCTAACAGCACTAATGAAAACTGAATGCAGCTGCTTTAAAAGGTAAAAATTGAGCTACCGTGTGATGCGGCAGGGCACCTTCTGGGCCTATAACCTAAGACCACCAGAATCGGAAAGACAGAGGCAGGCAAATGTGCACTGCAGCAATATTGAAAGAGCCAAGACATGGAAGCAAAAAAAAGCTCCATAAACAGATGAATGGACAAAGAAGAAGTGGTATATGTACAGAATGGAATATTAGCCACGAAAAAAAATAAAAGAATGGCATATGCAGCACCACGGATGAGCCTAGAGATAATCACACAACGTGAAGTAAGTCAGATTGCGAAAGACAAATGTTCTACGATATCACTTATGTTATCTGAAAATTCATAAAAATGAACATATTTCCATAGGGAAAGACGATCTCAGATGGAGAAGACAAACTTATGGTTAAGCCAAAGAAAAGGTGTGAGGAATGGACAAATTAGGATATTGGGGTTAACAAACATATACTAATACATATAAAATATATCATCCCCAAAGACCTATGGAATACCAAGAGTGGTCTATTCAACACTCTACAATAACCTACATGGAAAAGGACACAACGATCAATAGATATATGTATATGTGTACATGAACAAGATTCTGTGCAGCTAGAACAAAAGACATTTTAAAATCCAATTTGCTCTGATAAAAATGAAAACTTAAAGACACAAACAAGAATTAAGGAGGCTAAAACTTATGGGGGTTTGTCCTGACACATTCCACTCTAATCTGCAACCTAAAAGCACAACTTGCAGCAAGGTTCTGTTTCCCTAGCAAGCAGAGTTGCCAACGTAGAAATGCTGCCACCTTAAGGCCGTTTCCTCAAACAGCAGCTTTAAATCCACTGCTAATGGTCACTAATATTCACAAGGACTGCAGGGCTGTAAATGACTCATGCCCTCAAAAACTGTCCTGGGGTAGGGAATGGCCAAAAAAATCCAAACGCGGCAAATTTTTCAAGAAGGAAATTTGAAGTTGTAAGTTTAGCTGAATCTTAAAAAAAAAATGAAAAGGACATTGATCCACGCAAAACATCAGGAATTATTAGACGCATGCAAATCCAATCTACACAAACGTATCACCTCACACCAGTCAGAATGACCATCAGCAAAACGTCAACAAACAATAGATGTTGAAGAAGTTGTGGAGAATAGCGTAACCTCTCGGTCTAAGTGGGATGTAAACTGGTAACCGCCAATAATAGGAACAGAATGGCAGTGCGTTGAAAGGTAAAAATTGAGTCCCCATATGATCCGGAAGGCCCACTATTGGGCCTGTCACCTGTGAAAGCCAGAATCAAAAAGACACAGGATGGAACATCGTGTATTGCAGCAGTATTTACAATAGCCAAGACATGGAAGCAACAAAAATGTCCACCATCAGATGAATGGACGAAAAAGTGGTCCATGTACACAATGCAATATTAGACACAGAAAAGAATGAAACAATGCCGTTTGCAGCACCATAGACGAGGCTACAGACAATCACGCACCTTGAAGTAAGTCAGAAAGCGAGAGACACATATCCTATGATATCACGTATAGGTCTTATCTAAAAATTGATAGGAATGAACCTATTTCCACAGAGAGGGACACTCACGTGTTCAGAAAACAAGCTTGTGCTTAACCAAACGGAAAGGTGTGAGGAATGTATAACGGAGGATATTGGGTTTAACAGACATATGCTAATACTTATAAAATATATAATCATCAGACATACCGAATACCAAGAGAGGTCTACACAACATTCTGTAATAATCTCTACGGAACAGGATCCAAACATGAAAAGATATATGAATCAATGAAAGACATTCTGTACACCTAGAACAAACACAACATTGCAATCAAATTTGCTCTGAGAAAAATGAAAATTAAACTGAGAATATCAACAACAAATAAGTAGACATAGTTTCTGGGGGTTTGTCCTGGCACATTCCACTCTACTTTACAACCTACAAACAGGACTTCCAGGAAGGCTGTGTTGCCCTAGTAACCAGAGTTGGGAATATAGAAATGCTGCCCCCTTGTGGCCGTTTCCTGCAACAGCAGCTTTAAATGCAGAACTAATGGTCATGTGATATTCACAATTACTACAGGGCTGTAAAGGACACCTGCCCTCAAAAAATGTCCTGGTGCAGGTAATGGCCACAGGAATTCAGGGAACATGGCAAATTTTTCAAGGAAACAATTTGAAGAGGTGAGTTTCTCTGTTTTACTTAAAAAAAAAACGTAGATGAAAGCTCAATATCGGGAATTATTAGACGCATGCAAATCCAACCTACAAGAAGGTATCACCACCCAACACTCAAAATGCCATCAGTAAAAAGTCTACAAACAATAAATTCTGAAGGGGTTTTAGAGAACTGTGTACCCTCTAGTTGCTGGTGGCATGTAAACTGGTAACAGCCAGTAGTGAGAACAGAATGGAGGTGCGTTGAAAGGGAAAAATTTGAACCACCATATGATCTAGTAGGCCCACTGCTGGGCCTAATCCCTGAGAAGACCAGAATCCAAAAGACACAGGCTGGCAATCCTGCACTGCATCAATATTTAGCATTGCCAAGACTTGGAAGTAACCAAAATGTCCATCCACAGATGAATGCACAAAGAAGAAGTGGTCCATGTACACAATGCAATATTCGCCATGGAAAAGGATGAAACACTGCTCTTTGCAGCACCATAGATGAGCCTAGAGATAATCACAGAACATGAGGTAAGTCGGAAAGCAGCCGACAAATAACCTGTGATATCACTCCTAGCTGTTACCTAACAACTGACACGTATGAACATATTTCCACAGAGAAAGACTCTCACAGACTTAGAAAACAAACTATGGTTATCTAAAAGGAAAGGTGGGAGGAATGGACACATTAAGATTAGGGTTACCGTACGTATACAAATACATATTAAACACACGTATCAAAAAGACCGACCATATACCAAGGGAGGTCTACTGAACGCGCTGTAATAATTTACACGGGGGCTTGCCTGGTGGCACCGTGGTTAAGAATCCACCTGCCAATGCAGGGGACACAGGTTCGATCCCTGGTTCGGGAAGGTCCCACATGCAGCAGAGCAACTAAGCCCGTGCACCACAACTAATGAGCCTACGCTCTGGAGCCCATGAGCCATAACTACTGAGCCCATGCACCACAACTACTGAAGCCCACACGCCTAGAGCCCGTGCTCCGCAACAAGAGAAGCCACTGCAGTGAGAAGCCGGTGCACCGCAACGGAGAGTAGCCCCCGCTCACCGCAACTGGAGAAAGCCCACATGCAGCAACGAAGATCCAACTCAGCCAAAAATAAATAAATAAATAAAATAAATTTATTTAAAAAAATAATAGTAATTTACATGGGAAGAGGATCTGTACATGAGTAGATATATATAATGTTCAATTGAACCTGATTGTGCACACCCAGAACAAACACTATTCTGCTCATTACCCCAATTTAAAAAATTAAAACCACGAACAACAATTAATGAGACATAAAGTTATTGGGGTTTTCCCTGGCACATCCCATTCTAATTTACAACCTAGGAACACAACTTTCAGGAAGGCTCTGCTGCCCTAGTAACCAGACTTGGGAATGGAGAAATGCTGCCGCCTTGTGGCCGTTTCCCACAACAGCAGCTTTAAACACAGGGCTAAGGGTCACTTGAGATTCACAGTAATTGTAGGGCCGTAAATGACACGTGTCCTCAAAAAATGTCCTGGGGTAGGTAATGGCCAAGAAAGTTCACAACACGGAAAATTTTTCAAGAAAACAATTTGAAGAGGTAAGTGTTACTCACTCGGTTGTTCTAAAAAAAGAAGAACATGGATAAAAGCTCAATATCAGGAATTATTGGTTGGATGCAAATCCAAACTACAAAAAGATTTCACCACCCAATATTCAAAATGCCATCCGTAAAAAGTCTACAAACCATGCATGCTGACGGGTTGGGGGAGAAATGCATACCCACTATGCTGTTGGTTGGATGTAAACTGGTAACAGCTAATCATGAGAACAGAACGGAGCTGCGCTTAAAAGGTAAAAATTGAGCTACCATATCATGCGGCCGATCCCCTAATGGGCCTATACCCTAAGAAGACCAGAATGGGAAAGGCACAGACAGGCAAACATGCACTGCAGCAATATTTACAATAGCCAAGCCATGCAAGCAAACAAAATGTCCATCAACAGACAAATGGACAAAGAAGAAGTGGTGTACGTACCGAATGGAATAGTAGCCTCGGGAAAAAAATGAACAATGCCGTTTTCAGGACTACACATGAGCCTAGAAATAATCATAGTACGTTAAGTAAGTCAAAAAGGAATGACAAATATCCTATGATATCATTTATACGTGTTATCCATCCTAAGATTGCTCCCAATGAACATATTTCCACAGAAAAACACACTCACAGACTGATAAAACAAACTAATGGTTAACCAAAATGAAAGGTGGGAGGATGGATAAATTAGGATTATGGGGGTAGCATACATATACTAATGTATGTTAAATGTATATAAACATATAACATATAAACTATATGAATTATATAATCACCAATACATATAAAATATATCATGACAAAACACCTACCAAATACCAAGGGAGGTCTACTCAACATTCTGTAATAACATACATGCTAACCGGATCCGAAGATGAACAGACATATGTATGAATCATTGACCAGATTCTGTACAGCCAGACAATCACAACACTCTAATCAAATTTCCTCCGATAAGAAATATAAATTAAATTTAAAAAACGAACATAAGTAAGGAGACATAAACTTCTGGGGGCTTGTCCCAGCACATTCCACTCTAATTTACAACCGAGGAACACGACGTCCAGGAAGACTCTGTTGCCCTAGTAACAAGAGTTGAGAACGTAATAATGCTGCCGCCTTGTGGCTGTTTCCCACAACAGCAGCTTTAAACACAGTGCTAATGGTCGCTTAATAGTCACGAGGACTGCGGGGCTGTAAATGATACCTGCCCTCGAAAAATGTCCTGGGGTAGGGAATAGGCAAGAAATTTCAACACATGACAAAGTTTTCAAGAAGTCAATATGAGAGGGAAGTTGTACTCACTCTTTAAAAAAAAAGGAAAAGAAAAAAAAAGACATGCCTAAAGCTCAGTATAAGGAATTATTAGCTGCATGCAAATCCCACGTCCACAAAGGTTTCAGCTCACACCAGTCAAATGACCATCAGCAAAAAGTCTACAAACTATAAATGCTGAAGAGGTTTTAGGGAACTGTGTACCTTCTAGCTGCTGATGGGGTGTAAAGTGCTAACAGCACTAATGAAAACTGAATGCAGCTGCTTTAAAAGGTAAAAATTGAGCTACCGTGTGATGCGGCAGGGCACCTTCTGGGCCTATAACCTAAGACCACCAGAATCGGAAAGACAGAGGCAGGCAAATGTGCACTGCAGCAATATTGAAAGAGCCAAGACATGGAAGCAAAAAAAAGCTCCATAAACAGATGAATGGACAAAGAAGAAGTGGTATATGTACAGAATGGAATATTAGCCACGAAAAAAAATAAAAGAATGGCATATGCAGCACCACGGATGAGCCTAGAGATAATCACACAACGTGAAGTAAGTCAGATTGCGAAAGACAAATGTTCTACGATATCACTTATGTTATCTGAAAATTCATAAAAATGAACATATTTCCATAGGGAAAGACGATCTCAGATGGAGAAGACAAACTTATGGTTAAGCCAAAGAAAAGGTGTGAGGAATGGACAAATTAGGATATTGGGGTTAACAAACATATACTAATACATATAAAATATATCATCCCCAAAGACCTATGGAATACCAAGAGTGGTCTATTCAACACTCTACAATAACCTACATGGAAAAGGACACAACGATCAATAGATATATGTATATGTGTACATGAACAAGATTCTGTGCAGCTAGAACAAAAGACATTTTAAAATCCAATTTGCTCTGATAAAAATGAAAACTTAAAGACACAAACAAGAATTAAGGAGGCTAAAACTTATGGGGGTTTGTCCTGACACATTCCACTCTAATCTGCAACCTAAAAGCACAACTTGCAGCAAGGTTCTGTTTCCCTAGCAAGCAGAGTTGCCAACGTAGAAATGCTGCCACCTTAAGGCCGTTTCCTCAAACAGCAGCTTTAAATCCACTGCTAATGGTCACTAATATTCACAAGGACTGCAGGGCTGTAAATGACTCATGCCCTCAAAAACTGTCCTGGGGTAGGGAATGGCCAAAAAAATCCAAACGCGGCAAATTTTTCAAGAAGGAAATTTGAAGTTGTAAGTTTAGCTGAATCTTAAAAAAAAAATGAAAAGGACATTGATCCACGCAAAACATCAGGAATTATTAGACGCATGCAAATCCAATCTACACAAACGTATCACCTCACACCAGTCAGAATGACCATCAGCAAAACGTCAACAAACAATAGATGTTGAAGAAGTTGTGGAGAATAGCGTAACCTCTCGGTCTAAGTGGGATGTAAACTGGTAACCGCCAATAATAGGAACAGAATGGCAGTGCGTTGAAAGGTAAAAATTGAGTCCCCATATGATCCGGAAGGCCCACTATTGGGCCTGTCACCTGTGAAAGCCAGAATCAAAAAGACACAGGATGGAACATCGTGTATTGCAGCAGTATTTACAATAGCCAAGACATGGAAGCAACAAAAATGTCCACCATCAGATGAATGGACGAAAAAGTGGTCCATGTACACAATGCAATATTAGACACAGAAAAGAATGAAACAATGCCGTTTGCAGCACCATAGACGAGGCTACAGACAATCACACACCTTGAAGTAAGTCAGAAAGCGAGAGACACATATCCTATGATATCACGTATAGGTCTTATCTAAAAATTGATAGGAATGAACCTATTTCCACAGAGAGGGACACTCACGTGTTCAGAAAACAAGCTTGTGCTTAACCAAACGGAAAGGTGTGAGGAATGTATAACGGAGGATATTGGGTTTAACAGACATATGCTAATACTTATAAAATATATAATCATCAGACATACCGAATACCAAGAGAGGTCTACACAACATTCTGTAATAATCTCTACGGAACAGGATCCAAACATGAAAAGATATATGAATCAATGAAAGACATTCTGTACACCTAGAACAAACACAACATTGCAATCAAATTTGCTCTGAGAAAAATGAAAATTAAACTGAGAATATCAACAACAAATAAGTAGACATAGTTTCTGGGGGTTTGTCCTGGCACATTCCACTCTACTTTACAACCTACAAACAGGACTTCCAGGAAGGCTGTGTTGCCCTAGTAACCAGAGTTGGGAATATAGAAATGCTGCCCCCTTGTGGCCGTTTCCTGCAACAGCAGCTTTAAATGCAGAACTAATGGTCATGTGATATTCACAATTACTACAGGGCTGTAAAGGACACCTGCCCTCAAAAAATGTCCTGGTGCAGGTAATGGCCACAGGAATTCAGGGAACATGGCAAATTTTTCAAGGAAACAATTTGAAGAGGTGAGTTTCTCTGTTTTACTTAAAAAAAAAAACGTAGATGAAAGCTCAATATCGGGAATTATTAGACGCATGCAAATCCAACCTACAAGAAGGTATCACCACCCAACACTCAAAATGCCATCAGTAAAAAGTCTACAAACAATAAATTCTGAAGGGGTTTTAGAGAACTGTGTACCCTCTAGTTGCTGGTGGCATGTAAACTGGTAACAGCCAGTAGTGAGAACAGAATGGAGGTGCGTTGAAAGGGAAAAATTTGAACCACCATATGATCTAGTAGGCCCACTGCTGGGCCTAATCCCTGAGAAGACCAGAATCCAAAAGACACAGGCTGGCAATCCTGCACTGCATCAATATTTAGCATTGCCAAGACTTGGAAGTAACCAAAATGTCCATCCACAGATGAATGCACAAAGAAGAAGTGGTCCATGTACACAATGCAATATTCGCCATGGAAAAGGATGAAACACTGCTCTTTGCAGCACCATAGATGAGCCTAGAGATAATCACAGAACATGAGGTAAGTCGGAAAGCAGCCGACAAATAACCTGTGATATCACTCCTAGCTGTTACCTAACAACTGACACGTATGAACATATTTCCACAGAGAAAGACTCTCACAGACTTAGAAAACAAACTATGGTTATCTAAAAGGAAAGGTGGGAGGAATGGACACATTAAGATTAGGGTTACCGTACGTATACAAATACATATTAAACACACGTATCAAAAAGACCGACCATATACCAAGGGAGGTCTACTGAACGCTCTGTAATAATTTACACGGGGGCTTGCCTGGTGGCACCGTGGTTAAGAATCCACCTGCCAATGCAGGGGACACAGGTTCGATCCCTGGTTCGGGAAGGTCCCACATGCAGCAGAGCAACTAAGCCCGTGCACCACAACTAATGAGCCTACGCTCTGGAGCCCATGAGCCATAACTACTGAGCCCATGCACCACAACTACTGAAGCCCACACGCCTAGAGCCCGTGCTCCGCAACAAGAGAAGCCACTGCAGTGAGAAGCCGGTGCACCGCAACGGAGAGTAGCCCCCGCTCACCGCAACTGGAGAAAGCCCACATGCAGCAACGAAGATCCAACTCAGCCAAAAATAAATAAATAAATAAAATAAATTTATTTAAAAAAATAATAGTAATTTACATGGGAAGAGGATCTGTACATGAGTAGATATATATAATGTTCAATTGAACCTGATTGTGCACACCCAGAACAAACACTATTCTGCTCATTACCCCAATTTAAAAAATTAAAACCACGAACAACAATTAATGAGACATAAAGTTATTGGGGTTTTCCCTGGCACATCCCATTCTAATTTACAACCTAGGAACACAACTTTCAGGAAGGCTCTGCTGCCCTAGTAACCAGACTTGGGAATGGAGAAATGCTGCCGCCTTGTGGCCGTTTCCCACAACAGCAGCTTTAAACACAGGGCTAAGGGTCACTTGAGATTCACAGTAATTGTAGGGCCGTAAATGACACGTGTCCTCAAAACATGTCCTGGGGTAGGTAATGGCCAAGAAAGTTCACAACACGGAAAATTTTTCAAGAAAACAATTTGAAGAGGTAAGTGTTACTCACTCGGTTGTTCTAAAAAAAGAAGAACATGGATAAAAGCTCAATATCAGGAATTATTGGTTGGATGCAAATCCAAACTACAAAAAGATTTCACCACCCAGTATTCAAAATGCCATCCGTAAAAAGTCTACAAACCATGCATGCTGACGGGTTGGGGGAGAAATGCATACCCACTATGCTGTTGGTTGGATGTAAACTGGTAACAGCTAATCATGAGAACAGAACGGAGCTGCGTTTAAAAGGTAAAAATTGAGCTACCATATCATGCGGCCGATCCCCTAATGGGCCTATACCCTAAGAAGACCAGAATGGGAAAGGCACAGACAGGCAAACATGCACTGCAGCAATATTTACAATAGCCAAGCCATGCAAGCAAACAAAATGTCCATCAACAGACAAATGGACAAAGAAGAAGTGGTGTACGTACCGAATGGAATAGTAGCCTCGGGAAAAAAATGAACAATGCCGTTTTCAGGACTACACATGAGCCTAGAAATAATCATAGTACGTTAAGTAAGTCAAAAAGGAATGACAAATATCCTATGATATCATTTATACGTGTTATCCATCCTAAGATTGCTCCCAATGAACATATTTCCACAGAAAAACACACTCACAGACTGATAAAACAAACTAATGGTTAACCAAAATGAAAGGTGGGAGGATGGATAAATTAGGATTATGGGGGTAGCATACATATACTAATGTATGTTAAATGTATATAAACATATAACATATAAACTATATGAATTATATAATCACCAATACATATAAAATATATCATGACAAAACACCTACCAAATACCAAGGGAGGTCTACTCAACATTCTGTAATAACATACATGGTAACAGGATCCGAAGATGAACAGACATATGTATGAATCATTGACCAGATTCTGTACAGCCAGACAATCACAACACTCTAATCAAATTTCCTCCGATAAGAAATATAAATTAAATTTAAAAAACGAACATAAGTAAGGAGACATAAACTTCTGGGGGCTTGTCCCAGCACATTCCACTCTAATTTACAACCGAGGAACACGACGTCCAGGAAGACTCTGTTGCCCTAGTAACAAGAGTTGAGAACGTAACAATGCTGCCGCCTTGTGGCTGTTTCCCACAACAGCAGCTTTAAACACAGTGCTAATGGTCGCTTAATAGTCACGAGGACTGCGGGGCTGTAAATGATACCTGCCCTCGAAAAATGTCCTGGGGTAGGGAATAGGCAAGAAATTTCAACACATGACAAAGTTTTCAAGAAGTCAATATGAGAGGGAAGTTGTACTCACTCTTTAAAAAAAAAGGAAAAGAAAAAAAAAGACATGCCTATAGCTCAGTATAAGGAATTATTAGCTGCATGCAAATCCCACGTCCACAAAGGTTTCAGCTCACACCAGTCAAATGACCATCAGCAAAAAGTCTACAAACTATAAATGCTGAAGAGGTTTTAGGGAACTGTGTACCTTCTAGCTGCTGATGGGGTGTAAAGTGCTAACAGCACTAATGAAAACTGAATGCAGCTGCTTTAAAAGGTAAAAATTGAGCTACCGTATGATGCGGCAGGGCACCTTCTGGGCCTATAACCTAAGACCACCAGAATCGGAAAGACAGAGGCAGGCAAATGTGCACTGCAGCAATATTGAAAGAGCCAAGACATGGAAGCAAAAAAAAGCTCCATAAACAGATGAATGGACAAAGAAGAAGTGGTATATGTACAGAATGGAATATTAGCCACGAAAAAAAATAAAAGAATGGCATATGCAGCACCACGGATGAGCCTAGAGATAATCACACAACGTGAAGTAAGTCAGATTGCGAAAGACAAATGTTCTACGATATCACTTATGTTATCTGAAAATTCATAAAAATGAACATATTTCCATAGGGAAAGACGATCTCAGATGGAGAAGACAAACTTATGGTTAAGCCAAAGAAAAGGTGTGAGGAATGGACAAATTAGGATATTGGGGTTAACAAACATATACTAATACATATAAAATATATCATCCCCAAAGACCTATGGAATACCAAGAGTGGTCTATTCAACACTCTACAATAACCTACATGGAAAAGGACACAACGATCAATAGATATATGTATATGTGTACATGAACAAGATTCTGTGCAGCTAGAACAAAAGACATTTTAAAATCCAATTTGCTCTGATAAAAATGAAAACTTAAAGACACAAACAAGAATTAAGGAGGCTAAAACTTATGGGGGTTTGTCCTGACACATTCCACTCTAATCTGCAACCTAAAAGCACAACTTGCAGCAAGGTTCTGTTTCCCTAGCAAGCAGAGTTGCCAACGTAGAAATGCTGCCACCTTAAGGCCGTTTCCTCAAACAGCAGCTTTAAATCCACTGCTAATGGTCACTAATATTCACAAGGACTGCAGGGCTGTAAATGACTCATGCCCTCAAAAACTGTCCTGGGGTAGGGAATGGCCAAAAAAATCCAAACGCGGCAAATTTTTCAAGAAGGAAATTTGAAGTTGTAAGTTTAGCTGAATCTTAAAAAAAAAATGAAAAGGACATTGATCCACGCAAAACATCAGGAATTATTAGACGCATGCAAATCCAATCTACACAAACGTATCACCTCACACCAGTCAGAATGACCATCAGCAAAACGTCAACAAACAATAGATGTTGAAGAAGTTGTGGAGAATAGCGTAACCTCTCGGTCTAAGTGGGATGTAAACTGGTAACCGCCAATAATAGGAACAGAATGGCAGTGCGTTGAAAGGTAAAAATTGAGTCCCCATATGATCCGGAAGGCCCACTATTGGGCCTGTCACCTGTGAAAGCCAGAATCAAAAAGACACAGGATGGAACATCGTGTATTGCAGCAGTATTTACAATAGCCAAGACATGGAAGCAACAAAAATGTCCACCATCAGATGAATGGACGAAAAAGTGGTCCATGTACACAATGCAATATTAGACACAGAAAAGAATGAAACAATGCCATTTGCAGCACCATAGACGAGGCTACAGACAATCACACACCTTGAAGTAAGTCAGAAAGCGAGAGACACATATCCTATGATATCACGTATAGGTCTTATCTAAAAATTGATAGGAATGAACCTATTTCCACAGAGAGGGACACTCACGTGTTCAGAAAACAAGCTTGTGCTTAACCAAACGGAAAGGTGTGAGGAATGTATAACGGAGGATATTGGGTTTAACAGACATATGCTAATACTTATAAAATATATAATCATCAGACATACCGAATACCAAGAGAGGTCTACACAACATTCTGTAATAATCTCTACGGAACAGGATCCAAACATGAAAAGATATATGAATCAATGAAAGACATTCTGTACACCTAGAACAAACACAACATTGCAATCAAATTTGCTCTGAGAAAAATGAAAATTAAACTGAGAATATCAACAACAAATAAGTAGACATAGTTTCTGGGGGTTTGTCCTGGCACATTCCACTCTACTTTACAACCTACAAACAGGACTTCCAGGAAGGCTGTGTTGCCCTAGTAACCAGAGTTGGGAATATAGAAATGCTGCCCCCTTGTGGCCGTTTCCTGCAACAGCAGCTTTAAATGCAGAACTAATGGTCATGTGATATTCACAATTACTACAGGGCTGTAAAGGACACCTGCCCTCAAAAAATGTCCTGGTGCAGGTAATGGCCACAGGAATTCAGGGAACATGGCAAATTTTTCAAGGAAACAATTTGAAGAGGTGAGTTTCTCTGTTTTACTTTAAAAAAAAACGTAGATGAAAGCTCAATATCGGGAATTATTAGACGCATGCAAATCCAACCTACAAGAAGGTATCACCACCCAACACTCAAAATGCCATCAGTAAAAAGTCTACAAACAATAAATTCTGAAGGGGTTTTAGAGAACTGTGTACCCTCTAGTTGCTGGTGGCATGTAAACTGGTAACAGCCAGTAGTGAGAACAGAATGGAGGTGCGTTGAAAGGGAAAAATTTGAACCACCATATGATCTAGTAGGCCCACTGCTGGGCCTAATCCCTGAGAAGACCAGAATCCAAAAGACACAGGCTGGCAATCCTGCACTGCATCAATATTTAGCATTGCCAAGACTTGGAAGTAACCAAAATGTCCATCCACAGATGAATGCACAAAGAAGAAGTGGTCCATGTACACAATGCAATATTCGCCATGGAAAAGGATGAAACACTGCTCTTTGCAGCACCATAGATGAGCCTAGAGATAATCACAGAACATGAGGTAAGTCGGAAAGCAGCCGACAAATAACCTGTGATATCACTCCTAGCTGTTACCTAACAACTGACACGTATGAACATATTTCCACAGAGAAAGACTCTCACAGACTTAGAAAACAAACTATGGTTATCTAAAAGGAAAGGTGGGAGGAATGGACACATTAAGATTAGGGTTACCGTACGTATACAAATACATATTAAACACACGTATCAAAAAGACCGACCATATACCAAGGGAGGTCTACTGAACGCTCTGTAATAATTTACACGGGGGCTTGCCTGGTGGCACCGTGGTTAAGAATCCACCTGCCAATGCAGGGGACACAGGTTCGATCCCTGGTTCGGGAAGGTCCCACATGCAGCAGAGCAACTAAGCCCGTGCACCACAACTAATGAGCCTACGCTCTGGAGCCCATGAGCCATAACTACTGAGCCCATGCACCACAACTACTGAAGCCCACACGCCTAGAGCCCGTGCTCCGCAACAAGAGAAGCCACTGCAGTGAGAAGCCGGTGCACCGCAACGGAGAGTAGCCCCCGCTCACCGCAACTGGAGAAAGCCCACATGCAGCAACGAAGATCCAACTCAGCCAAAAATAAATAAATAAATAAAATAAATTTATTTAAAAAAATAATAGTAATTTACATGGGAAGAGGATCTGTACATGAGTAGATATATATAATGTTCAATTGAACCTGATTGTGCACACCCAGAACAAACACTATTCTGCTCATTACCCCAATTTAAAAAATTAAAACCACGAACAACAATTAATGAGACATAAAGTTATTGGGGTTTTCCCTGGCACATCCCATTCTAATTTACAACCTAGGAACACAACTTTCAGGAAGGCTCTGCTGCCCTAGTAACCAGACTTGGGAATGGAGAAATGCTGCCGCCTTGTGGCCGTTTCCCACAACAGCAGCTTTAAACACAGGGCTAAGGGTCACTTGAGATTCACAGTAATTGTAGGGCCGTAAATGACACGTGTCCTCAAAAAATGTCCTGGGGTAGGTAATGGCCAAGAAAGTTCACAACACGGAAAATTTTTCAAGAAAACAATTTGAAGAGGTAAGTGTTACTCACTCGGTTGTTCTAAAAAAAGAAGAACATGGATAAAAGCTCAATATCAGGAATTATTGGTTGGATGCAAATCCAAACTACAAAAAGATTTCACCACCCAATATTCAAAATGCCATCCGTAAAAAGTCTACAAACCATGCATGCTGACGGGTTGGGGGAGAAATGCATACCCACTATGCTGTTGGTTGGATGTAAACTGGTAACAGCTAATCATGAGAACAGAACGGAGCTGCGTTTAAAAGGTAAAAATTGAGCTACCATATCATGCGGCCGATCCCCTAATGGGCCTATACCCTAAGAAGACCAGAATGGGAAAGGCACAGACAGGCAAACATGCACTGCAGCAATATTTACAATAGCCAAGCCATGCAAGCAAGCAAAATGTCCATCAACAGACAAATGGACAAAGAAGAAGTGGTGTACGTACCGAATGGAATAGTAGCCTCGGGAAAAAAATGAACAATGCCGTTTTCAGGACTACACATGAGCCTAGAAATAATCATAGTACGTTAAGTAAGTCAAAAAGGAATGACAAATATCCTATGATATCATTTATACGTGTTATCCATCCTAAGATTGCTCCCAATGAACATATTTCCACAGAAAAACACACTCACAGACTGATAAAACAAACTAATGGTTAACCAAAATGAAAGGTGGGAGGATGGATAAATTAGGATTATGGGGGTAGCATACATATACTAATGTATGTTAAATGTATATAAACATATAACATATAAACTATATGAATTATATAATCACCAATACATATAAAATATATCATGACAAAACACCTACCAAATACCAAGGGAGGTCTACTCAACATTCTGTAATAACATACATGGTAACAGGATCCGAAGATGAACAGACATATGTATGAATCATTGACCAGATTCTGTACAGCCAGACAATCACAACACTCTAATCAAATTTCCCCCGATAAGAAATATAAATTAAATTTAAAAAACGAACATAAGTAAGGAGACATAAACTTCTGGGGGCTTGTCCCAGCACATTCCACTCTAATTTACAACCGAGGAACACGACGTCCAGGAAGACTCTGTTGCCCTAGTAACAAGAGTTGAGAACGTAACAATGCTGCCGCCTTGTGGCTGTTTCCCACAACAGCAGCTTTAAACACAGTGCTAATGGTCGCTTAATAGTCACGAGGACTGCGGGGCTGTAAATGATACCTGCCCTCGAAAAATGTCCTGGGGTAGGGAATAGGCAAGAAATTTCAACACATGACAAAGTTTTCAAGAAGTCAATATGAGAGGGAAGTTGTACTCACTCTTTAAAAAAAAAGGAAAAGAAAAAAAAAGACATGCCTATAGCTCAGTATAAGGAATTATTAGCTGCATGCAAATCCCACGTCCACAAAGGTTTCAGCTCACACCAGTCAAATGACCATCAGCAAAAAGTCTACAAACTATAAATGCTGAAGAGGTTTTAGGGAACTGTGTACCTTCTAGCTGCTGATGGGGTGTAAAGTGCTAACAGCACTAATGAAAACTGAATGCAGCTGCTTTAAAAGGTAAAAATTGAGCTACCGTATGATGCGGCAGGGCACCTTCTGGGCCTATAACCTAAGACCACCAGAATCGGAAAGACAGAGGCAGGCAAATGTGCACTGCAGCAATATTGAAAGAGCCAAGACATGGAAGCAAAAAAAAGCTCCATAAACAGATGAATGGACAAAGAAGAAGTGGTATATGTACAGAATGGAATATTAGCCACGAAAAAAAATAAAAGAATGGCATATGCAGCACCACGGATGAGCCTAGAGATAATCACACAACGTGAAGTAAGTCAGATTGCGAAAGACAAATGTTCTACGATATCACTTATGTTATCTGAAAATTCATAAAAATGAACATATTTCCATAGGGAAAGACGATCTCAGATGGAGAAGACAAACTTATGGTTAAGCCAAAGAAAAGGTGTGAGGAATGGACAAATTAGGATATTGGGGTTAACAAACATATACTAATACATATAAAATATATCATCCCCAAAGACCTATGGAATACCAAGAGTGGTCTATTCAACACTCTACAATAACCTACATGGAAAAGGACACAACGATCAATAGATATATGTATATGTGTACATGAACAAGATTCTGTGCAGCTAGAACAAAAGACATTTTAAAATCCAATTTGCTCTGATAAAAATGAAAACTTAAAGACACAAACAAGAATTAAGGAGGCTAAAACTTATGGGGGTTTGTCCTGACACATTCCACTCTAATCTGCAACCTAAAAGCACAACTTGCAGCAAGGTTCTGTTTCCCTAGCAAGCAGAGTTGCCAACGTAGAAATGCTGCCACCTTAAGGCCGTTTCCTCAAACAGCAGCTTTAAATCCACTGCTAATGGTCACTAATATTCACAAGGACTGCAGGGCTGTAAATGACTCATGCCCTCAAAAACTGTCCTGGGGTAGGGAATGGCCAAAAAAATCCAAACGCGGCAAATTTTTCAAGAAGGAAATTTGAAGTTGTAAGTTTAGCTGAATCTTAAAAAAAAAATGAAAAGGACATTGATCCACGCAAAACATCAGGAATTATTAGACGCATGCAAATCCAATCTACACAAACGTATCACCTCACACCAGTCAGAATGACCATCAGCAAAACGTCAACAAACAATAGATGTTGAAGAAGTTGTGGAGAATAGCGTAACCTCTCGGTCTAAGTGGGATGTAAACTGGTAACCGCCAATAATAGGAACAGAATGGCAGTGCGTTGAAAGGTAAAAATTGAGTCCCCATATGATCCGGAAGGCCCACTATTGGGCCTGTCACCTGTGAAAGCCAGAATCAAAAAGACACAGGATGGAACATCGTGTATTGCAGCAGTATTTACAATAGCCAAGACATGGAAGCAACAAAAATGTCCATCATCAGATGAATGGACGAAAAAGTGGTCCATGTACACAATGCAATATTAGACACAGAAAAGAATGAAACAATGCCGTTTGCAGCACCATAGACGAGGCTACAGACAATCACACACCTTGAAGTAAGTCAGAAAGCGAGAGACACATATCCTATGATATCACGTATAGGTCTTATCTAAAAATTGATAGGAATGAACCTATTTCCACAGAGAGGGACACTCACGTGTTCAGAAAACAAGCTTGTGCTTAACCAAACGGAAAGGTGTGAGGAATGTATAACGGAGGATATTGGGTTTAACAGACATATGCTAATACTTATAAAATATATAATCATCAGACATACCGAATACCAAGAGAGGCCTACACAACATTCTGTAATAATCTCTACGGAACAGGATCCAAACATGAAAAGATATATGAATCAATGAAAGACATTCTGTACACCTAGAACAAACACAACATTGCAATCAAATTTGCTCTGAGAAAAATGAAAATTAAACTGAGAATATCAACAACAAATAAGTAGACATAGTTTCTGGGGGTTTGTCCTGGCACATTCCACTCTACTTTACAACCTACAAACAGGACTTCCAGGAAGGCTGTGTTGCCCTAGTAACCAGAGTTGGGAATATAGAAATGCTGCCCCCTTGTGGCCGTTTCCTGCAACAGCAGCTTTAAATGCAGAACTAATGGTCATGTGATATTCACAATTACTACAGGGCTGTAAAGGACACCTGCCCTCAAAAAATGTCCTGGTGCAGGTAATGGCCACAGGAATTCAGGGAACATGGCAAATTTTTCAAGGAAACAATTTGAAGAGGTGAGTTTCTCTGTTTTACTTTAAAAAAAAACGTAGATGAAAGCTCAATATCGGGAATTATTAGACGCATGCAAATCCAACCTACAAGAAGGTATCACCACCCAACACTCAAAATGCCATCAGTAAAAAGTCTACAAACAATAAATTCTGAAGGGGTTTTAGAGAACTGTGTACCCTCTAGTTGCTGGTGGCATGTAAACTGGTAACAGCCAGTAGTGAGAACAGAATGGAGGTGCGTTGAAAGGGAAAAATTTGAACCACCATATGATCTAGTAGGCCCACTGCTGGGCCTAATCCCTGAGAAGACCAGAATCCAAAAGACACAGGCTGGCAATCCTGCACTGCATCAATATTTAGCATTGCCAAGACTTGGAAGTAACCAAAATGTCCATCCACAGATGAATGCACAAAGAAGAAGTGGTCCATGTACACAATGCAATATTCGCCATGGAAAAGGATGAAACACTGCTCTTTGCAGCACCATAGATGAGCCTAGAGATAATCACAGAACATGAGGTAAGTCGGAAAGCAGCCGACAAATAACCTGTGATATCACTCCTAGCTGTTACCTAACAACTGACACGTATGAACATATTTCCACAGAGAAAGACTCTCACAGACTTAGAAAACAAACTATGGTTATCTAAAAGGAAAGGTGGGAGGAATGGACACATTAAGATTAGGGTTACCGTACGTATACAAATACATATTAAACACACGTATCAAAAAGACCGACCATATACCAAGGGAGGTCTACTGAACGCTCTGTAATAATTTACACGGGGGCTTGCCTGGTGGCACCGTGGTTAAGAATCCACCTGCCAATGCAGGGGACACAGGTTCGATCCCTGGTTCGGGAAGGTCCCACATGCAGCAGAGCAACTAAGCCCGTGCACCACAACTAATGAGCCTACGCTCTGGAGCCCATGAGCCATAACTACTGAGCCCATGCACCACAACTACTGAAGCCCACACGCCTAGAGCCCGTGCTCCGCAACAAGAGAAGCCACTGCAGTGAGAAGCCGGTGCACCGCAACGGAGAGTAGCCCCCGCTCACCGCAACTGGAGAAAGCCCACATGCAGCAACGAAGATCCAACTCAGCCAAAAATAAATAAATAAATAAAATAAATTTATTTTAAAAAATAATAGTAATTTACATGGGAAGAGGATCTGTACATGAGTAGATATATATAATGTTCAATTGAACCTGATTGTGCACACCCAGAACAAACACTATTCTGCTCATTACCCCAATTTAAAAAATTAAAACCACGAACAACAATTAATGAGACATAAAGTTATTGGGGTTTTCCCTGGCACATCCCATTCTAATTTACAACCTAGGAACACAACTTTCAGGAAGGCTCTGCTGCCCTAGTAACCAGACTTGGGAATGGAGAAATGCTGCCGCCTTGTGGCCGTTTCCCACAACAGCAGCTTTAAACACAGGGCTAAGGGTCACTTGAGATTCACAGTAATTGTAGGGCCGTAAATGACACGTGTCCTCAAAAAATGTCCTGGGGTAGGTAATGGCCAAGAAAGTTCACAACACGGAAAATTTTTCAAGAAAACAATTTGAAGAGGTAAGTGTTACTCACTCGGTTGTTCTAAAAAAAGAAGAACATGGATAAAAGCTCAATATCAGGAATTATTGGTTGGATGCAAATCCAAACTACAAAAAGATTTCACCACCCAATATTCAAAATGCCATCCGTAAAAAGTCTACAAACCATGCATGCTGACGGGTTGGGGGAGAAATGCATACCCACTATGCTGTTGGTTGGATGTAAACTGGTAACAGCTAATCATGAGAACAGAACGGAGCTGCGTTTAAAAGGTAAAAATTGAGCTACCATATCATGCGGCCGATCCCCTAATGGGCCTATACCCTAAGAAGACCAGAATGGGAAAGGCACAGACAGGCAAACATGCACTGCAGCAATATTTACAATAGCCAAGCCATGCAAGCAAACAAAATGTCCATCAACAGACAAATGGACAAAGAAGAAGTGGTGTACGTACCGAATGGAATAGTAGCCTCGGGAAAAAAATGAACAATGCCGTTTTCAGGACTACACATGAGCCTAGAAATAATCATAGTACGTTAAGTAAGTCAAAAAGGAATGACAAATATCCTATGATATCATTTATACGTGTTATCCATCCTAAGATTGCTCCCAATGAACATATTTCCACAGAAAAACACACTCACAGACTGATAAAACAAACTAATGGTTAACCAAAATGAAAGGTGGGAGGATGGATAAATTAGGATTATGGGGGTAGCATACATATACTAATGTATGTTAAATGTATATAAACATATAACATATAAACTATATGAATTATATAATCACCAATACATATAAAATATATCATGACAAAACACCTACCAAATACCAAGGGAGGTCTACTCAACATTCTGTAATAACATACATGGTAACAGGATCCGAAGATGAACAGACATATGTATGAATCATTGACCAGATTCTGTACAGCCAGACAATCACAACACTCTAATCAAATTTCCCCCGATAAGAAATATAAATTAAATTTAAAAAACGAACATAAGTAAGGAGACATAAACTTCTGGGGGCTTGTCCCAGCACATTCCACTCTAATTTACAACCGAGGAACACGACGTCCAGGAAGACTCTGTTGCCCTAGTAACAAGAGTTGAGAACGTAACAATGCTGCCGCCTTGTGGCTGTTTCCCACAACAGCAGCTTTAAACACAGTGCTAATGGTCGCTTAATAGTCACGAGGACTGCGGGGCTGTAAATGATACCTGCCCTCGAAAAATGTCCTGGGGTAGGGAATAGGCAAGAAATTTCAACACATGACAAAGTTTTCAAGAAGTCAATATGAGAGGGAAGTTGTACTCACTCTTTAAAAAAAAAGGGAAAGAAAAAAAAAGACATGCCTATAGCTCAGTATAAGGAATTATTAGCTGCATGCAAATCCCACGTCCACAAAGGTTTCAGCTCACACCAGTCAAATGACCATCAGCAAAAAGTCTACAAACTATAAATGCTGAAGAGGTTTTAGGGAACTGTGTACCTTCTAGCTGCTGATGGGGTGTAAAGTGCTAACAGCACTAATGAAAACTGAATGCAGCTGCTTTAAAAGGTAAAAATTGAGCTACCGTGTGATGCGGCAGGGCACCTTCTGGGCCTATAACCTAAGACCACCAGAATCGGAAAGACAGAGGCAGGCAAATGTGCACTGCAGCAATATTGAAAGAGCCAAGACATGGAAGCAAAAAAAAGCTCCATAAACAGATGAATGGACAAAGAAGAAGTGGTATATGTACAGAATGGAATATTAGCCACGAAAAAAAATAAAAGAATGGCATATGCAGCACCACGGATGAGCCTAGAGATAATCACACAACGTGAAGTAAGTCAGATTGCGAAAGACAAATGTTCTACGATATCACTTATGTTATCTGAAAATTCATAAAAATGAACATATTTCCATAGGGAAAGACGATCTCAGATGGAGAAGACAAACTTATGGTTAAGCCAAAGAAAAGGTGTGAGGAATGGACAAATTAGGATATTGGGGTTAACAAACATATACTAATACATATAAAATATATCATCCCCAAAGACCTATGGAATACCAAGAGTGGTCTATTCAACACTCTACAATAACCTACATGGAAAAGGACACAACGATCAATAGATATATGTATATGTGTACATGAACAAGATTCTGTGCAGCTAGAACAAAAGACATTTTAAAATCCAATTTGCTCTGATAAAAATGAAAACTTAAAGACACAAACAAGAATTAAGGAGGCTAAAACTTATGGGGGTTTGTCCTGACACATTCCACTCTAATCTGCAACCTAAAAGCACAACTTGCAGCAAGGTTCTGTTTCCCTAGCAAGCAGAGTTGCCAACGTAGAAATGCTGCCACCTTAAGGCCGTTTCCTCAAACAGCAGCTTTAAATCCACTGCTAATGGTCACTAATATTCACAAGGACTGCAGGGCTGTAAATGACTCATGCCCTCAAAAACTGTCCTGGGGTAGGGAATGGCCAAAAAAATCCAAACACGGCAAATTTTTCAAGAAGGAAATTTGAAGTTGTAAGTTTAGCTGAATCTTAAAAAAAAAATGAAAAGGACATTGATCCACGCAAAACATCAGGAATTATTAGACGCATGCAAATCCAATCTACACAAACGTATCACCTCACACCAGTCAGAATGACCATCAGCAAAACGTCAACAAACAATAGATGTTGAAGAAGTTGTGGAGAATAGCGTAACCTCTCGGTCTAAGTGGGATGTAAACTGGTCACCGCCAATAATAGGAACAGAATGGCAGTGCGTTGAAAGGTAAAAATTGAGTCCCCATATGATCCGGAAGGCCCACTATTGGGCCTGTCACCTGTGAAAGCCAGAATCAAAAAGACACAGGATGGAACATCGTGTATTGCAGCAGTATTTACAATAGCCAAGACATGGAAGCAACAAAAATGTCCACCATCAGATGAATGGACGAAAAAGTGGTCCATGTACACAATGCAATATTAGACACAGAAAAGAATGAAACAATGCCATTTGCAGCACCATAGACGAGGCTACAGACAATCACACACCTTGAAGTAAGTCAGAAAGCGAGAGACACATATCCTATGATATCACGTATAGGTCTTATCTAAAAATTGATAGGAATGAACCTATTTCCACAGAGAGGGACACTCACGTGTTCAGAAAACAAGCTTGTGCTTAACCAAACGGAAAGGTGTGAGGAATGTATAACGGAGGATATTGGGTTTAACAGACATATGCTAATACTTATAAAATATATAATCATCAGACATACCGAATACCAAGAGAGGCCTACACAACATTCTGTAATAATCTCTACGGAACAGGATCCAAACATGAAAAGATATATGAATCAATGAAAGACATTCTGTACACCTAGAACAAACACAACATTGCAATCAAATTTGCTCTGAGAAAAATGAAAATTAAACTGAGAATATCAACAACAAATAAGTAGACATAGTTTCTGGGGGTTTGTCCTGGCACATTCCACTCTACTTTACAACCTACAAACAGGACTTCCAGGAAGGCTGTGTTGCCCTAGTAACCAGAGTTGGGAATATAGAAATGCTGCCCCCTTGTGGCCGTTTCCTGCAACAGCAGCTTTAAATGCAGAACTAATGGTCATGTGATATTCACAATTACTACAGGGCTGTAAAGGACACCTGCCCTCAAAAAATGTCCTGGTGCAGGTAATGGCCACAGGAATTCAGGGAACATGGCAAATTTTTCAAGGAAACAATTTGAAGAGGTGAGTTTCTCTGTTTTACTTAAAAAAAAAACGTAGATGAAAGCTCAATATCGGGAATTATTAGACGCATGCAAATCCAACCTACAAGAAGGTATCACCACCCAACACTCAAAATGCCATCAGTAAAAAGTCTACAAACAATAAATTCTGAAGGGGTTTTAGAGAACTGTGTACCCTCTAGTTGCTGGTGGCATGTAAACTGGTAACAGCCAGTAGTGAGAACAGAATGGAGGTGCGTTGAAAGGGAAAAATTTGAACCACCATATGATCTAGTAGGCCCACTGCTGGGCCTAATCCCTGAGAAGACCAGAATCCAAAAGACACAGGCTGGCAATCCTGCACTGCATCAATATTTAGCATTGCCAAGACTTGGAAGTAACCAAAATGTCCATCCACAGATGAATGCACAAAGAAGAAGTGGTCCATGTACACAATGCAATATTCGCCATGGAAAAGGATGAAACACTGCTCTTTGCAGCACCATAGATGAGCCTAGAGATAATCACAGAACATGAGGTAAGTCGGAAAGCAGCCGACAAATAACCTGTGATATCACTCCTAGCTGTTACCTAACAACTGACACGTATGAACATATTTCCACAGAGAAAGACTCTCACAGACTTAGAAAACAAACTATGGTTATCTAAAAGGAAAGGTGGGAGGAATGGACACATTAAGATTAGGGTTACCGTACGTATACAAATACATATTAAACACACGTATCAAAAAGACCGACCATATACCAAGGGAGGTCTACTGAACGCGCTGTAATAATTTACACGGGGGCTTGCCTGGTGGCACCGTGGTTAAGAATCCACCTGCCAATGCAGGGGACACAGGTTCGATCCCTGGTTCGGGAAGGTCCCACATGCAGCAGAGCAACTAAGCCCGTGCACCACAACTAATGAGCCTACGCTCTGGAGCCCATGAGCCATAACTACTGAGCCCATGCACCACAACTACTGAAGCCCACACGCCTAGAGCCCGTGCTCCGCAACAAGAGAAGCCACTGCAGTGAGAAGCCGGTGCACCGCAACGGAGAGTAGCCCCCGCTCACCGCAACTGGAGAAAGCCCACATGCAGCAACGAAGATCCAACTCAGCCAAAAATAAATAAATAAATAAAATAAATTTATTTTAAAAAATAATAGTAATTTACATGGGAAGAGGATCTGTACATGAGTAGATATATATAATGTTCAATTGAACCTGATTGTGCACACCCAGAACAAACACTATTCTGCTCATTACCCCAATTTAAAAAATTAAAACCACGAACAACAATTAATGAGACATAAAGTTATTGGGGTTTTCCCTGGCACATCCCATTCTAATTTACAACCTAGGAACACAACTTTCAGGAAGGCTCTGCTGCCCTAGTAACCAGACTTGGGAATGGAGAAATGCTGCCGCCTTGTGGCCGTTTCCCACAACAGCAGCTTTAAACACAGGGCTAAGGGTCACTTGAGATTCACAGTAATTGTAGGGCCGTAAATGACACGTGTCCTCAAAAAATGTCCTGGGGTAGGTAATGGCCAAGAAAGTTCACAACACGGAAAATTTTTCAAGAAAACAATTTGAAGAGGTAAGTGTTACTCACTCGGTTGTTCTAAAAAAAGAAGAACATGGATAAAAGCTCAATATCAGGAATTATTGGTTGGATGCAAATCCAAACTACAAAAAGATTTCACCACCCAATATTCAAAATGCCATCCGTAAAAAGTCTACAAACCATGCATGCTGACGGGTTGGGGGAGAAATGCATACCCACTATGCTGTTGGTTGGATGTAAACTGGTAACAGCTAATCATGAGAACAGAACGGAGCTGCGTTTAAAAGGTAAAAATTGAGCTACCATATCATGCGGCCGATCCCCTAATGGGCCTATACCCTAAGAAGACCAGAATGGGAAAGGCACAGACAGGCAAACATGCACTGCAGCAATATTTACAATAGCCAAGCCATGCAAGCAAACAAAATGTCCATCAACAGACAAATGGACAAAGAAGAAGTGGTGTACGTACCGAATGGAATAGTAGCCTCGGGAAAAAAATGAACAATGCCGTTTTCAGGACTACACATGAGCCTAGAAATAATCATAGTACGTTAAGTAAGTCAAAAAGGAATGACAAATATCCTATGATATCATTTATACGTGTTATCCATCCTAAGATTGCTCCCAATGAACATATTTCCACAGAAAAACACACTCACAGACTGATAAAACAAACTAATGGTTAACCAAAATGAAAGGTGGGAGGATGGATAAATTAGGATTATGGGGGTAGCATACATATACTAATGTATGTTAAATGTATATAAACATATAACATATAAACTATATGAATTATATAATCACCAATACATATAAAATATATCATGACAAAACACCTACCAAATACCAAGGGAGGTCTACTCAACATTCTGTAATAACATACATGGTAACAGGATCCGAAGATGAACAGACATATGTATGAATCATTGACCAGATTCTGTACAGCCAGACAATCACAACACTCTAATCAAATTTCCCCCGATAAGAAATATAAATTAAATTTAAAAAACGAACATAAGTAAGGAGACATAAACTTCTGGGGGCTTGTCCCAGCACATTCCACTCTAATTTACAACCGAGGAACACGACGTCCAGGAAGACTCTGTTGCCCTAGTAACAAGAGTTGAGAACGTAACAATGCTGCCGCCTTGTGGCTGTTTCCCACAACAGCAGCTTTAAACACAGTGCTAATGGTCGCTTAATAGTCACGAGGACTGCGGGGCTGTAAATGATACCTGCCCTCGAAAAATGTCCTGGGGTAGGGAATAGGCAAGAAATTTCAACACATGACAAAGTTTTCAAGAAGTCAATATGAGAGGGAAGTTGTACTCACTCTTTAAAAAAAAAGGAAAAGAAAAAAAAAGACATGCCTATAGCTGCATGCAAATCCCACGTCCACAAAGGTTTCAGCTCACACCAGTCAAATGACCATCAGCAAAAAGTCTACAAACTATAAATGCTGAAGAGGTTTTAGGGAACTGTGTACCTTCTAGCTGCTGATGGGGTGTAAAGTGCTAACAGCACTAATGAAAACTGAATGCAGCTGCTTTAAAAGGTAAAAATTGAGCTACCGTGTGATGCGGCAGGGCACCTTCTGGGCCTATAACCTAAGACCACCAGAATCGGAAAGACAGAGGCAGGCAAATGTGCACTGCAGCAATATTGAAAGAGCCAAGACATGGAAGCAAAAAAAAGCTCCATAAACAGATGAATGGACAAAGAAGAAGTGGTATATGTACAGAATGGAATATTAGCCACGAAAAAAAATAAAAGAATGGCATATGCAGCACCACGGATGAGCCTAGAGATAATCACACAACGTGAAGTAAGTCAGATTGCGAAAGACAAATGTTCTACGATATCACTTATGTTATCTGAAAATTCATAAAAATGAACATATTTCCATAGGGAAAGACGATCTCAGATGGAGAAGACAAACTTATGGTTAAGCCAAAGAAAAGGTGTGAGGAATGGACAAATTAGGATATTGGGGTTAACAAACATATACTAATACATATAAAATATATCATCCCCAAAGACCTATGGAATACCAAGAGTGGTCTATTCAACACTCTACAATAACCTACATGGAAAAGGACACAACGATCAATAGATATATGTATATGTGTACATGAACAAGATTCTGTGCAGCTAGAACAAAAGACATTTTAAAATCCAATTTGCTCTGATAAAAATGAAAACTTAAAGACACAAACAAGAATTAAGGAGGCTAAAACTTATGGGGGTTTGTCCTGACACATTCCACTCTAATCTGCAACCTAAAAGCACAACTTGCAGCAAGGTTCTGTTTCCCTAGCAAGCAGAGTTGCCAACGTAGAAATGCTGCCACCTTAAGGCCGTTTCCTCAAACAGCAGCTTTAAATCCACTGCTAATGGTCACTAATATTCACAAGGACTGCAGGGCTGTAAATGACTCATGCCCTCAAAAACTGTCCTGGGGTAGGGAATGGCCAAAAAAATCCAAACGCGGCAAATTTTTCAAGAAGGAAATTTGAAGTTGTAAGTTTAGCTGAATCTTAAAAAAAAAATGAAAAGGACATTGATCCACGCAAAACATCAGGAATTATTAGACGCATGCAAATCCAATCTACACAAACGTATCACCTCACACCAGTCAGAATGACCATCAGCAAAACGTCAACAAACAATAGATGTTGAAGAAGTTGTGGAGAATAGCGTAACCTCTCGGTCTAAGTGGGATGTAAACTGGTCACCGCCAATAATAGGAACAGAATGGCAGTGCGTTGAAAGGTAAAAATTGAGTCCCCATATGATCCGGAAGGCCCACTATTGGGCCTGTCACCTGTGAAAGCCAGAATCAAAAAGACACAGGATGGAACATCGTGTATTGCAGCAGTATTTACAATAGCCAAGACATGGAAGCAACAAAAATGTCCACCATCAGATGAATGGACGAAAAAGTGGTCCATGTACACAATGCAATATTAGACACAGAAAAGAATGAAACAATGCCATTTGCAGCACCATAGACGAGGCTACAGACAATCACACACCTTGAAGTAAGTCAGAAAGCGAGAGACACATATCCTATGATATCACGTATAGGTCTTATCTAAAAATTGATAGGAATGAACCTATTTCCACAGAGAGGGACACTCACGTGTTCAGAAAACAAGCTTGTGCTTAACCAAACGGAAAGGTGTGAGGAATGTATAACGGAGGATATTGGGTTTAACAGACATATGCTAATACTTATAAAATATATAATCATCAGACATACCGAATACCAAGAGAGGCCTACACAACATTCTGTAATAATCTCTACGGAACAGGATCCAAACATGAAAAGATATATGAATCAATGAAAGACATTCTGTACACCTAGAACAAACACAACATTGCAATCAAATTTGCTCTGAGAAAAATGAAAATTAAACTGAGAATATCAACAACAAATAAGTAGACATAGTTTCTGGGGGTTTGTCCTGGCACATTCCACTCTACTTTACAACCTACAAACAGGACTTCCAGGAAGGCTGTGTTGCCCTAGTAACCAGAGTTGGGAATATAGAAATGCTGCCCCCTTGTGGCCGTTTCCTGCAACAGCAGCTTTAAATGCAGAACTAATGGTCATGTGATATTCACAATTACTACAGGGCTGTAAAGGACACCTGCCCTCAAAAAATGTCCTGGTGCAGGTAATGGCCACAGGAATTCAGGGAACATGGCAAATTTTTCAAGGAAACAATTTGAAGAGGTGAGTTTCTCTGTTTTACTTAAAAAAAAAACGTAGATGAAAGCTCAATATCGGGAATTATTAGACGCATGCAAATCCAACCTACAAGAAGGTATCACCACCCAACACTCAAAATGCCATCAGTAAAAAGTCTACAAACAATAAATTCTGAAGGGGTTTTAGAGAACTGTGTACCCTCTAGTTGCTGGTGGCATGTAAACTGGTAACAGCCAGTAGTGAGAACAGAATGGAGGTGCGTTGAAAGGGAAAAATTTGAACCACCATATGATCTAGTAGGCCCACTGCTGGGCCTAATCCCTGAGAAGACCAGAATCCAAAAGACACAGGCTGGCAATCCTGCACTGCATCAATATTTAGCATTGCCAAGACTTGGAAGTAACCAAAATGTCCATCCACAGATGAATGCACAAAGAAGAAGTGGTCCATGTACACAATGCAATATTCGCCATGGAAAAGGATGAAACACTGCTCTTTGCAGCACCATAGATGAGCCTAGAGATAATCACAGAACATGAGGTAAGTCGGAAAGCAGCCGACAAATAACCTGTGATATCACTCCTAGCTGTTACCTAACAACTGACACGTATGAACATATTTCCACAGAGAAAGACTCTCACAGACTTAGAAAACAAACTATGGTTATCTAAAAGGAAAGGTGGGAGGAATGGACACATTAAGATTAGGGTTACCGTACGTATACAAATACATATTAAACACACGTATCAAAAAGACCGACCATATACCAAGGGAGGTCTACTGAACGCGCTGTAATAATTTACACGGGGGCTTGCCTGGTGGCACCGTGGTTAAGAATCCACCTGCCAATGCAGGGGACACAGGTTCGATCCCTGGTTCGGGAAGGTCCCACATGCAGCAGAGCAACTAAGCCCGTGCACCACAACTAATGAGCCTACGCTCTGGAGCCCATGAGCCATAACTACTGAGCCCATGCACCACAACTACTGAAGCCCACACGCCTAGAGCCCGTGCTCCGCAACAAGAGAAGCCACTGCAGTGAGAAGCCGGTGCACCGCAACGGAGAGTAGCCCCCGCTCACCGCAACTGGAGAAAGCCCACATGCAGCAACGAAGATCCAACTCAGCCAAAAATAAATAAATAAATAAAATAAATTTATTTTAAAAAATAATAGTAATTTACATGGGAAGAGGATCTGTACATGAGTAGATATATATAATGTTCAATTGAACCTGATTGTGCACACCCAGAACAAACACTATTCTGCTCATTACCCCAATTTAAAAAATTAAAACCACGAACAACAATTAATGAGACATAAAGTTATTGGGGTTTTCCCTGGCACATCCCATTCTAATTTACAACCTAGGAACACAACTTTCAGGAAGGCTCTGCTGCCCTAGTAACCAGACTTGGGAATGGAGAAATGCTGCCGCCTTGTGGCCGTTTCCCACAACAGCAGCTTTAAACACAGGGCTAAGGGTCACTTGAGATTCACAGTAATTGTAGGGCCGTAAATGACACGTGTCCTCAAAAAATGTCCTGGGGTAGGTAATGGCCAAGAAAGTTCACAACACGGAAAATTTTTCAAGAAAACAATTTGAAGAGGTAAGTGTTACTCACTCGGTTGTTCTAAAAAAAGAAGAACATGGATAAAAGCTCAATATCAGGAATTATTGGTTGGATGCAAATCCAAACTACAAAAAGATTTCACCACCCAATATTCAAAATGCCATCCGTAAAAAGTCTACAAACCATGCATGCTGACGGGTTGGGGGAGAAATGCATACCCACTATGCTGTTGGTTGGATGTAAACTGGTAACAGCTAATCATGAGAACAGAACGGAGCTGCGTTTAAAAGGTAAAAATTGAGCTACCATATCATGCGGCCGATCCCCTAATGGGCCTATACCCTAAGAAGACCAGAATGGGAAAGGCACAGACAGGCAAACATGCACTGCAGCAATATTTACAATAGCCAAGCCATGCAAGCAAACAAAATGTCCATCAACAGACAAATGGACAAAGAAGAAGTGGTGTACGTACCGAATGGAATAGTAGCCTCGGGAAAAAAATGAACAATGCCGTTTTCAGGACTACACATGAGCCTAGAAATAATCATAGTACGTTAAGTAAGTCAAAAAGGAATGACAAATATCCTATGATATCATTTATACGTGTTATCCATCCTAAGATTGCTCCCAATGAACATATTTCCACAGAAAAACACACTCACAGACTGATAAAACAAACTAATGGTTAACCAAAATGAAAGGTGGGAGGATGGATAAATTAGGATTATGGGGGTAGCATACATATACTAATGTATGTTAAATGTATATAAACATATAACATATAAACTATATGAATTATATAATCACCAATACATATAAAATATATCATGACAAAACACCTACCAAATACCAAGGGAGGTCTACTCAACATTCTGTAATAACATACATGGTAACAGGATCCGAAGATGAACAGACATATGTATGAATCATTGACCAGATTCTGTACAGCCAGACAATCACAACACTCTAATCAAATTTCCCCCGATAAGAAATATAAATTAAATTTAAAAAACGAACATAAGTAAGGAGACATAAACTTCTGGGGGCTTGTCCCAGCACATTCCACTCTAATTTACAACCGAGGAACACGACGTCCAGGAAGACTCTGTTGCCCTAGTAACAAGAGTTGAGAACGTAACAATGCTGCCGCCTTGTGGCTGTTTCCCACAACAGCAGCTTTAAACACAGTGCTAATGGTCGCTTAATAGTCACGAGGACTGCGGGGCTGTAAATGATACCTGCCCTCGAAAAATGTCCTGGGGTAGGGAATAGGCAAGAAATTTCAACACATGACAAAGTTTTCAAGAAGTCAATATGAGAGGGAAGTTGTACTCACTCTTTAAAAAAAAAGGAAAAGAAAAAAAAAAGACATGCCTATAGCTGCATGCAAATCCCACGTCCACAAAGGTTTCAGCTCACACCAGTCAAATGACCATCAGCAAAAAGTCTACAAACTATAAATGCTGAAGAGGTTTTAGGGAACTGTGTACCTTCTAGCTGCTGATGGGGTGTAAAGTGCTAACAGCACTAATGAAAACTGAATGCAGCTGCTTTAAAAGGTAAAAATTGAGCTACCGTGTGATGCGGCAGGGCACCTTCTGGGCCTATAACCTAAGACCACCAGAATCGGAAAGACAGAGGCAGGCAAATGTGCACTGCAGCAATATTGAAAGAGCCAAGACATGGAAGCAAAAAAAAGCTCCATAAACAGATGAATGGACAAAGAAGAAGTGGTATATGTACAGAATGGAATATTAGCCACGAAAAAAAATAAAAGAATGGCATATGCAGCACCACGGATGAGCCTAGAGATAATCACACAACGTGAAGTAAGTCAGATTGCGAAAGACAAATGTTCTACGATATCACTTATGTTATCTGAAAATTCATAAAAATGAACATATTTCCATAGGGAAAGACGATCTCAGATGGAGAAGACAAACTTATGGTTAAGCCAAAGAAAAGGTGTGAGGAATGGACAAATTAGGATATTGGGGTTAACAAACATATACTAATACATATAAAATATATCATCCCCAAAGACCTATGGAATACCAAGAGTGGTCTATTCAACACTCTACAATAACCTACATGGAAAAGGACACAACGATCAATAGATATATGTATATGTGTACATGAACAAGATTCTGTGCAGCTAGAACAAAAGACATTTTAAAATCCAATTTGCTCTGATAAAAATGAAAACTTAAAGACACAAACAAGAATTAAGGAGGCTAAAACTTATGGGGGTTTGTCCTGACACATTCCACTCTAATCTGCAACCTAAAAGCACAACTTGCAGCAAGGTTCTGTTTCCCTAGCAAGCAGAGTTGCCAACGTAGAAATGCTGCCACCTTAAGGCCGTTTCCTCAAACAGCAGCTTTAAATCCACTGCTAATGGTCACTAATATTCACAAGGACTGCAGGGCTGTAAATGACTCATGCCCTCAAAAACTGTCCTGGGGTAGGGAATGGCCAAAAAAATCCAAACGCGGCAAATTTTTCAAGAAGGAAATTTGAAGTTGTAAGTTTAGCTGAATCTTAAAAAAAAAATGAAAAGGACATTGATCCACGCAAAACATCAGGAATTATTAGACGCATGCAAATCCAATCTACACAAACGTATCACCTCACACCAGTCAGAATGACCATCAGCAAAACGTCAACAAACAATAGATGTTGAAGAAGTTGTGGAGAATAGCGTAACCTCTCGGTCTAAGTGGGATGTAAACTGGTCACCGCCAATAATAGGAACAGAATGGCAGTGCGTTGAAAGGTAAAAATTGAGTCCCCATATGATCCGGAAGGCCCACTATTGGGCCTGTCACCTGTGAAAGCCAGAATCAAAAAGACACAGGATGGAACATCGTGTATTGCAGCAGTATTTACAATAGCCAAGACATGGAAGCAACAAAAATGTCCACCATCAGATGAATGGACGAAAAAGTGGTCCATGTACACAATGCAATATTAGACACAGAAAAGAATGAAACAATGCCATTTGCAGCACCATAGACGAGGCTACAGACAATCACACACCTTGAAGTAAGTCAGAAAGCGAGAGACACATATCCTATGATATCACGTATAGGTCTTATCTAAAAATTGATAGGAATGAACCTATTTCCACAGAGAGGGACACTCACGTGTTCAGAAAACAAGCTTGTGCTTAACCAAACGGAAAGGTGTGAGGAATGTATAACGGAGGATATTGGGTTTAACAGACATATGCTAATACTTATAAAATATATAATCATCAGACATACCGAATACCAAGAGAGGCCTACACAACATTCTGTAATAATCTCTACGGAACAGGATCCAAACATGAAAAGATATATGAATCAATGAAAGACATTCTGTACACCTAGAACAAACACAACATTGCAATCAAATTTGCTCTGAGAAAAATGAAAATTAAACTGAGAATATCAACAACAAATAAGTAGACATAGTTTCTGGGGGTTTGTCCTGGCACATTCCACTCTACTTTACAACCTACAAACAGGACTTCCAGGAAGGCTGTGTTGCCCTAGTAACCAGAGTTGGGAATATAGAAATGCTGCCCCCTTGTGGCCGTTTCCTGCAACAGCAGCTTTAAATGCAGAACTAATGGTCATGTGATATTCACAATTACTACAGGGCTGTAAAGGACACCTGCCCTCAAAAAATGTCCTGGTGCAGGTAATGGCCACAGGAATTCAGGGAACATGGCAAATTTTTCAAGGAAACAATTTGAAGAGGTGAGTTTCTCTGTTTTACTTAAAAAAAAAACGTAGATGAAAGCTCAATATCGGGAATTATTAGACGCATGCAAATCCAACCTACAAGAAGGTATCACCACCCAACACTCAAAATGCCATCAGTAAAAAGTCTACAAACAATAAATTCTGAAGGGGTTTTAGAGAACTGTGTACCCTCTAGTTGCTGGTGGCATGTAAACTGGTAACAGCCAGTAGTGAGAACAGAATGGAGGTGCGTTGAAAGGGAAAAATTTGAACCACCATATGATCTAGTAGGCCCACTGCTGGGCCTAATCCCTGAGAAGACCAGAATCCAAAAGACACAGGCTGGCAATCCTGCACTGCATCAATATTTAGCATTGCCAAGACTTGGAAGTAACCAAAATGTCCATCCACAGATGAATGCACAAAGAAGAAGTGGTCCATGTACACAATGCAATATTCGCCATGGAAAAGGATGAAACACTGCTCTTTGCAGCACCATAGATGAGCCTAGAGATAATCACAGAACATGAGGTAAGTCGGAAAGCAGCCAACAAATAACCTGTGATATCACTCCTAGCTGTTACCTAACAACTGACACGTATGAACATATTTCCACAGAGAAAGACTCTCACAGACTTAGAAAACAAACTATGGTTATCTAAAAGGAAAGGTGGGAGGAATGGACACATTAAGATTAGGGTTACCGTACGTATACAAATACATATTAAACACACGTATCAAAAAGACCGACCATATACCAAGGGAGGTCTACTGAACGCGCTGTAATAATTTACACGGGGGCTTGCCTGGTGGCACCGTGGTTAAGAATCCACCTGCCAATGCAGGGGACACAGGTTCGATCCCTGGTTCGGGAAGGTCCCACATGCAGCAGAGCAACTAAGCCCGTGCACCACAACTAATGAGCCTACGCTCTGGAGCCCATGAGCCATAACTACTGAGCCCATGCACCACAACTACTGAAGCCCACACGCCTAGAGCCCGTGCTCCGCAACAAGAGAAGCCACTGCAGTGAGAAGCCGGTGCACCGCAACGGAGAGTAGCCCCCGCTCACCGCAACTGGACAAAGCCCACATGCAGCAACGAAGATCCAACTCAGCCAAAAATAAATAAATAAATAAAATAAATTTATTTAAAAAAATAATAGTAATTTACATGGGAAGAGGATCTGTACATGAGTAGATATATATAATGTTCAATTGAACCTGATTGTGCACACCCAGAACAAACACTATTCTGCTCATTACCCCAATTTAAAAAATTAAAACCACGAACAACAATTAATGAGACATAAAGTTATTGGGGTTTTCCCTGGCACATCCCATTCTAATTTACAACCTAGGAACACAACTTTCAGGAAGGCTCTGCTGCCCTAGTAACCAGACTTGGGAATGGAGAAATGCTGCCGCCTTGTGGCCGTTTCCCACAACAGCAGCTTTAAACACAGGGCTAAGGGTCACTTGAGATTCACAGTAATTGTAGGGCCGTAAATGACACGTGTCCTCAAAAAATGTCCTGGGGTAGGTAATGGCCAAGAAAGTTCACAACACGGAAAATTTTTCAAGAAAACAATTTGAAGAGGTAAGTGTTACTCACTCGGTTGTTCTAAAAAAAGAAGAACATGGATAAAAGCTCAATATCAGGAATTATTGGTTGGATGCAAATCCAAACTACAAAAAGATTTCACCACCCAATATTCAAAATGCCATCCGTAAAAAGTCTACAAACCATGCATGCTGACGGGTTGGGGGAGAAATGCATACCCACTATGCTGTTGGTTGGATGTAAACTGGTAACAGCTAATCATGAGAACAGAACGGAGCTGCGTTTAAAAGGTAAAAATTGAGCTACCATATCATGCGGCCGATCCCCTAATGGGCCTATACCCTAAGAAGACCAGAATGGGAAAGGCACAGACAGGCAAACATGCACTGCAGCAATATTTACAATAGCCAAGCCATGCAAGCAAGCAAAATGTCCATCAACAGACAAATGGACAAAGAAGAAGTGGTGTACGTACCGAATGGAATAGTAGCCTCGGGAAAAAAATGAACAATGCCGTTTTCAGGACTACACATGAGCCTAGAAATAATCATAGTACGTTAAGTAAGTCAAAAAGGAATGACAAATATCCTATGATATCATTTATACGTGTTATCCATCCTAAGATTGCTCCCAATGAACATATTTCCACAGAAAAACACACTCACAGACTGATAAAACAAACTAATGGTTAACCAAAATGAAAGGTGGGAGGATGGATAAATTAGGATTATGGGGGTAGCATACATATACTAATGTATGTTAAATGTATATAAACATATAACATATAAACTATATGAATTATATAATCACCAATACATATAAAATATATCATGACAAAACACCTACCAAATACCAAGGGAGGTCTACTCAACATTCTGTAATAACATACATGGTAACAGGATCCGAAGATGAACAGACATATGTATGAATCATTGACCAGATTCTGTACAGCCAGACAATCACAACACTCTAATCAAATTTCCTCCGATAAGAAATATAAATTAAATTTAAAAAACGAACATAAGTAAGGAGACATAAACTTCTGGGGGCTTGTCCCAGCACATTCCACTCTAATTTACAACCGAGGAACAGGACGTCCAGGAAGACTCTGTTGCCCTAGTAACAAGAGTTGAGAACGTAACAATGCTGCCGCCTTGTGGCTGTTTCCCACAACAGCAGCTTTAAACACAGTGCTAATGGCCGCTTAATAGTCACCAGGACTGCGGGGCTGTAAATGATACCTGCCCTCAAAAAATGTCCTGGGGTAGGGAATAGGCAAGAAATTTCAACACATGACAAAGTTTTCAAGAAGTCAATATGAGAGGGAAGTTGTACTCACTCTTTAAAAAAAAAGGAAAAGAAAAAAAAAGACATGCCTAAAGCTCAGTATAAGGAATTATTAGCTGCATGCAAATCCCACGTCCACAAAGGTTTCAGCTCACACCAGTCAAATGACCATCAGCAAAAAGTCTACAAACTATAAATGCTGAAGAGGTTTTAGGGAACTGTGTACCTTCTAGCTGCTGATGGGGTGTAAAGTGCTAACAGCACTAATGAAAACTGAATGCAGCTGCTTTAAAAGGTAAAAATTGAGCTACCGTATGATGCGGCAGGGCACCTTCTGGGCCTATAACCTAAGACCACCAGAATCGGAAAGACAGAGGCAGGCAAATGTGCACTGCAGCAATATTGAAAGAGCCAAGACATGGAAGCAAAAAAAAGCTCCATAAACAGATGAATGGACAAAGAAGAAGTGGTATATGTACAGAATGGAATATTAGCCACGAAAAAAAATAAAAGAATGGCATATGCAGCACCACGGATGAGCCTAGAGATAATCACACAACGTGAAGTAAGTCAGATTGCGAAAGACAAATGTTCTACGATATCACTTATGTTATCTGAAAATTCATAAAAATGAACATATTTCCATAGGGAAAGACGATCTCAGATGGAGAAGACAAACTTATGGTTAAGCCAAAGAAAAGGTGTGAGGAATGGACAAATTAGGATATTGGGGTTAACAAACATATACTAATACATATAAAATATATCATCCCCAAAGACCTATGGAATACCAAGAGTGGTCTATTCAACACTCTACAATAACCTACATGGAAAAGGACACAACGATCAATAGATATATGTATATGTGTACATGAACAAGATTCTGTGCAGCTAGAACAAAAGACATTTTAAAATCCAATTTGCTCTGATAAAAATGAAAACTTAAAGACACAAACAAGAATTAAGGAGGCTAAAACTTATGGGGGTTTGTCCTGACACATTCCACTCTAATCTGCAACCTAAAAGCACAACTTGCAGCAAGGTTCTGTTTCCCTAGCAAGCAGAGTTGCCAACGTAGAAATGCTGCCACCTTAAGGCCGTTTCCTCAAACAGCAGCTTTAAATCCACTGCTAATGGTCACTAATATTCACAAGGACTGCAGGGCTGTAAATGACTCATGCCCTCAAAAACTGTCCTGGGGTAGGGAATGGCCAAAAAAATCCAAACGCGGCAAATTTTTCAAGAAGGAAATTTGAAGTTGTAAGTTTAGCTGAATCTTAAAAAAAAAATGAAAAGGACATTGATCCACGCAAAACATCAGGAATTATTAGACGCATGCAAATCCAATCTACACAAACGTATCACCTCACACCAGTCAGAATGACCATCAGCAAAACGTCAACAAACAATAGATGTTGAAGAAGTTGTGGAGAATAGCGTAACCTCTCGGTCTAAGTGGGATGTAAACTGGTAACCGCCAATAATAGGAACAGAATGGCAGTGCGTTGAAAGGTAAAAATTGAGTCCCCATATGATCCGGAAGGCCCACTATTGGGCCTGTCACCTGTGAAAGCCAGAATCAAAAAGACACAGGATGGAACATCGTGTATTGCAGCAGTATTTACAATAGCCAAGACATGGAAGCAACAAAAATGTCCACCATCAGATGAATGGACGAAAAAGTGGTCCATGTACACAATGCAATATTAGACACAGAAAAGAATGAAACAATGCCGTTTGCAGCACCATAGACGAGGCTACAGACAATCACACACCTTGAAGTAAGTCAGAAAGCGAGAGACACATATCCTATGATATCACGTATAGGTCTTATCTAAAAATTGATAGGAATGAACCTATTTCCACAGAGAGGGACACTCACGTGTTCAGAAAACAAGCTTGTGCTTAACCAAACGGAAAGGTGTGAGGAATGTATAACGGAGGATATTGGGTTTAACAGACATATGCTAATACTTATAAAATATATAATCATCAGACATACCGAATACCAAGAGAGGTCTACACAACATTCTGTAATAATCTCTACGGAACAGGATCCAAACATGAAAAGATATATGAATCAATGAAAGACATTCTGTACACCTAGAACAAACACAACATTGCAATCAAATTTGCTCTGAGAAAAATGAAAATTAAACTGAGAATATCAACAACAAATAAGTAGACATAGTTTCTGGGGGTTTGTCCTGGCACATTCCACTCTACTTTACAACCTACAAACAGGACTTCCAGGAAGGCTGTGTTGCCCTAGTAACCAGAGTTGGGAATATAGAAATGCTGCCCCCTTGTGGCCGTTTCCTGCAACAGCAGCTTTAAATGCAGAACTAATGGTCATGTGATATTCACAATTACTACAGGGCTGTAAAGGACACCTGCCCTCAAAAAATGTCCTGGTGCAGGTAATGGCCACAGGAATTCAGGGAACATGGCAAATTTTTCAAGGAAACAATTTGAAGAGGTGAGTTTCTCTGTTTTACTTAAAAAAAAAACGTAGATGAAAGCTCAATATCGGGAATTATTAGACGCATGCAAATCCAACCTACAAGAAGGTATCACCACCCAACACTCAAAATGCCATCAGTAAAAAGTCTACAAACAATAAATTCTGAAGGGGTTTTAGAGAACTGTGTACCCTCTAGTTGCTGGTGGCATGTAAACTGGTAACAGCCAGTAGTGAGAACAGAATGGAGGTGCGTTGAAAGGGAAAAATTTGAACCACCATATGATCTAGTAGGCCCACTGCTGGGCCTAATCCCTGAGAAGACCAGAATCCAAAAGACACAGGCTGGCAATCCTGCACTGCATCAATATTTAGCATTGCCAAGACTTGGAAGTAACCAAAATGTCCATCCACAGATGAATGCACAAAGAAGAAGTGGTCCATGTACACAATGCAATATTCGCCATGGAAAAGGATGAAACACTGCTCTTTGCAGCACCATAGATGAGCCTAGAGATAATCACAGAACATGAGGTAAGTCGGAAAGCAGCCGACAAATAACCTGTGATATCACTCCTAGCTGTTACCTAACAACTGACACGTATGAACATATTTCCACAGAGAAAGACTCTCACAGACTTAGAAAACAAACTATGGTTATCTAAAAGGAAAGGTGGGAGGAATGGACACATTAAGATTAGGGTTACCGTACGTATACAAATACATATTAAACACACGTATCAAAAAGACCGACCATATACCAAGGGAGGTCTACTGAACGCGCTGTAATAATTTACACGGGGGCTTGCCTGGTGGCACCGTGGTTAAGAATCCACCTGCCAATGCAGGGGACACAGGTTCGATCCCTGGTTCGGGAAGGTCCCACATGCAGCAGAGCAACTAAGCCCGTGCACCACAACTAATGAGCCTACGCTCTGGAGCCCATGAGCCATAACTACTGAGCCCATGCACCACAACTACTGAAGCCCACACGCCTAGAGCCCGTGCTCCGCAACAAGAGAAGCCACTGCAGTGAGAAGCCGGTGCACCGCAACGGAGAGTAGCCCCCGCTCACCGCAACTGGACAAAGCCCACATGCAGCAACGAAGATCCAACTCAGCCAAAAATAAATAAATAAATAAAATAAATTTATTTTAAAAAATAATAGTAATTTACATGGGAAGAGGATCTGTACATGAGTAGATATATATAATGTTCAATTGAACCTGATTGTGCACACCCAGAACAAACACTATTCTGCTCATTACCCCAATTTAAAAAATTAAAACCACGAACAACAATTAATGAGACATAAAGTTATTGGGGTTTTCCCTGGCACATCCCATTCTAATTTACAACCTAGGAACACAACTTTCAGGAAGGCTCCGCTGCCCTAGTAACCAGACTTGGGAATGGAGAAATGCTGCCGCCTTGTGGCCGTTTCCCACAACAGCAGCTTTAAACACAGGGCTAAGGGTCACTTGAGATTCACAGTAATTGTAGGGCCGTAAATGACACGTGTCCTCAAAAAATGTCCTGGGGTAGGTAATGGCCAAGAAAGTTCACAACACGGAAAATTTTTCAAGAAAACAATTTGAAGAGGTAAGTGTTACTCACTCGGTTGTTCTAAAAAAAGAAGAACATGGATAAAAGCTCAATATCAGGAATTATTGGTTGGATGCAAATCCAAACTACAGAAAGATTTCACCACCCAATATTCAAAATGCCATCCGTAAAAAGTCTACAAACCATGCATGCTGACGGGTTGGGGGAGAAATGCATACCCACTATGCTGTTGGTTGGATGTAAACTGGTAACAGCTAATCATGAGAACAGAACGGAGCTGCGTTTAAAAGGTAAAAATTGAGCTACCATATCATGCGGCCGATCCCCTAATGGGCCTATACCCTAAGAAGACCAGAATGGGAAAGGCACAGATAGGCAAACATGCACTGCAGCAATATTTACAATAGCCAAGCCATGCAAGCAAGCAAAATGTCCATCAACAGACAAATGGACAAAGAAGAAGTGGTGTACGTACCGAATGGAATAGTAGCCTCGGGAAAAAAATGAACAATGCCGTTTTCAGGACTACACATGAGCCTAGAAATAATCATAGTACGTTAAGTAAGTCAAAAAGGAATGACAAATATCCTATGATATCATTTATACGTGTTATCCATCCTAAGATTGCTCCCAATGAACATATTTCCACAGAAAAACACACTCACAGACTGATAAAACAAACTAATGGTTAACCAAAATGAAAGGTGGGAGGATGGATAAATTAGGATTATGGGGGTAGCATACATATACTAATGTATGTTAAATGTATATAAACATATAACATATAAACTATATGAATTATATAATCACCAATACATATAAAATATATCATGACAAAACACCTACCAAATACCAAGGGAGGTCAACTCAACATTCTGTAATAACATACATGGTAACAGGATCCGAAGATGAACAGACATATGTATGAATCATTGACCAGATTCTGTACAGCCAGACAATCACAACACTCTAATCAAATTTCCTCCGATAAGAAATATAAATTAAATTTAAAAAACGAACATAAGTAAGGAGACATAAACTTCTGGGGGCTTGTCCCAGCACATTCCACTCTAATTTACAACCGAGGAACACGACGTCCAGGAAGACTCTGTTGCCCTAGTAACAAGAGTTGAGAACGTAACAATGCTGCCGCCTTGTGGCTGTTTCCCACAACAGCAGCTTTAAACACAGTGCTAATGGCCGCTTAATAGTCACGAGGACTGCGGGGCTGTAAATGATACCTGCCCTCGAAAAATGTCCTGGGGTAGGGAATAGGCAAGAAATTTCAACACATGACAAAGTTTTCAAGAAGTCAATATGAGAGGGAAGTTGTACTCACTCTTTAAAAAAAAAGGAAAAGAAAAAAAAAGACATGCCTATAGCTCAGTATAAGGAATTATTAGCTGCATGCAAATCCCACGTCCACAAAGGTTTCAGCTCACACCAGTCAAATGACCATCAGCAAAAATTCTACAAACTATAAATGCTGAAGAGGTTTTAGGGAACTGTGTACCTTCTAGCTGCTGATGGGGTGTAAAGTGCTAACAGCACTAATGAAAACTGAATGCAGCTGCTTTAAAAGGTAAAAATTGAGCTACCGTATGATGCGGCAGGGCACCTTCTGGGCCTATAACCTAAGACCACCAGAATCGGAAAGACAGAGGCAGGCAAATGTGCACTGCAGCAATATTGAAAGAGCCAAGACATGGAAGCAAAAAAAAGCTCCATAAACAGATGAATGGACAAAGAAGAAGTGGTATATGTACAGAATGGAATATTAGCCACGAAAAAAAATAAAAGAATGGCATATGCAGCACCACGGATGAGCCTAGAGATAATCACACAACGTGAAGTAAGTCAGATTGCGAAAGACAAATGTTCTACGATATCACTTATGTTATCTGAAAATTCATAAAAATGAACATATTTCCATAGGGAAAGACGATCTCAGATGGAGAAGACAAACTTATGGTTAAGCCAAAGAAAAGGTGTGAGGAATGGACAAATTAGGATATTGGGGTTAACAAACATATACTAATACATATAAAATATATCATCCCCAAAGACCTATGGAATACCAAGAGTGGTCTATTCAACACTCTACAATAACCTACATGGAAAAGGACACAACGATCAATAGATATATGTATATGTGTACATGAACAAGATTCTGTGCAGCTAGAACAAAAGACATTTTAAAATCCAATTTGCTCTGATAAAAATGAAAACTTAAAGACACAAACAAGAATTAAGGAGGCTAAAACTTATGGGGGTTTGTCCTGACACATTCCACTCTAATCTGCAACCTAAAAGCACAACTTGCAGCAAGGTTCTGTTTCCCTAGCAAGCAGAGTTGCCAACGTAGAAATGCTGCCACCTTAAGGCCGTTTCCTCAAACAGCAGCTTTAAATCCACTGCTAATGGTCACTAATATTCACAAGGACTGCAGGGCTGTAAATGACTCATGCCCTCAAAAACTGTCCTGGGGTAGGGAATGGCCAAAAAAATCCAAACGCGGCAAATTTTTCAAGAAGGAAATTTGAAGTTGTAAGTTTAGCTGAATCTTAAAAAAAAAATGAAAAGGACATTGATCCACGCAAAACATCAGGAATTATTAGACGCATGCAAATCCAATCTACACAAACGTATCACCTCACACCAGTCAGAATGACCATCAGCAAAACGTCAACAAACAATAGATGTTGAAGAAGTTGTGGAGAATAGCGTAACCTCTCGGTCTAAGTGGGATGTAAACTGGTAACCGCCAATAATAGGAACAGAATGGCAGTGCGTTGAAAGGTAAAAATTGAGTCCCCATATGATCCGGAAGGCCCACTATTGGGCCTGTCACCTGTGAAAGCCAGAATCAAAAAGACACAGGATGGAACATCGTGTATTGCAGCAGTATTTACAATAGCCAAGACATGGAAGCAACAAAAATGTCCATCATCAGATGAATGGACGAAAAAGTGGTCCATGTACACAATGCAATATTAGACACAGAAAAGAATGAAACAATGCCGTTTGCAGCACCATAGACGAGGCTACAGACAATCACACACCTTGAAGTAAGTCAGAAAGCGAGAGACACATATCCTATGATATCACGTATAGGTCTTATCTAAAAATTGATAGGAATGAACCTATTTCCACAGAGAGGGACACTCACGTGTTCAGAAAACAAGCTTGTGCTTAACCAAACGGAAAGGTGTGAGGAATGTATAACGGAGGATATTGGGTTTAACAGACATATGCTAATACTTATAAAATATATAATCATCAGACATACCGAATACCAAGAGAGGCCTACACAACATTCTGTAATAATCTCTACGGAACAGGATCCAAACATGAAAAGATATATGAATCAATGAAAGACATTCTGTACACCTAGAACAAACACAACATTGCAATCAAATTTGCTCTGAGAAAAATGAAAATTAAACTGAGAATATCAACAACAAATAAGTAGACATAGTTTCTGGGGGTTTGTCCTGGCACATTCCACTCTACTTTACAACCTACAAACAGGACTTCCAGGAAGGCTGTGTTGCCCTAGTAACCAGAGTTGGGAATATAGAAATGCTGCCCCCTTGTGGCCGTTTCCTGCAACAGCAGCTTTAAATGCAGAACTAATGGTCATGTGATATTCACAATTACTACAGGGCTGTAAAGGACACCTGCCCTCAAAAAATGTCCTGGTGCAGGTAATGGCCACAGGAATTCAGGGAACATGGCAAATTTTTCAAGGAAACAATTTGAAGAGGTGAGTTTCTCTGTTTTACTTAAAAAAAAAACGTAGATGAAAGCTCAATATCGGGAATTATTAGACGCATGCAAATCCAACCTACAAGAAGGTATCACCACCCAACACTCAAAATGCCATCAGTAAAAAGTCTACAAACAATAAATTCTGAAGGGGTTTTAGAGAACTGTGTACCCTCTAGTTGCTGGTGGCATGTAAACTGGTAACAGCCAGTAGTGAGAACAGAATGGAGGTGCGTTGAAAGGGAAAAATTTGAACCACCATATGATCTAGTAGGCCCACTGCTGGGCCTAATCCCTGAGAAGACCAGAATCCAAAAGACACAGGCTGGCAATCCTGCACTGCATCAATATTTAGCATTGCCAAGACTTGGAAGTAACCAAAATGTCCATCCACAGATGAATGCACAAAGAAGAAGTGGTCCATGTACACAATGCAATATTCGCCATGGAAAAGGATGAAACACTGCTCTTTGCAGCACCATAGACGAGCCTAGAGATAATCACAGAACATGAGGTAAGTCGGAAAGCAGCCGACAAATAACCTGTGATATCACTCCTAGCTGTTACCTAACAACTGACACGTATGAACATATTTCCACAGAGAAAGACTCTCACAGACTTAGAAAACAAACTATGGTTATCTAAAAGGAAAGGTGGGAGGAATGGACACATTAAGATTAGGGTTACCGTACGTATACAAATACATATTAAACACACGTATCAAAAAGACCGACCATATACCAAGGGAGGTCTACTGAACGCGCTGTAATAATTTACACGGGGGCTTGCCTGGTGGCACCGTGGTTAAGAATCCACCTGCCAATGCAGGGGACACAGGTTCGATCCCTGGTTCGGGAAGGTCCCACATGCAGCAGAGCAACTAAGCCCGTGCACCACAACTAATGAGCCTACGCTCTGGAGCCCATGAGCCATAACTACTGAGCCCATGCACCACAACTACTGAAGCCCACACGCCTAGAGCCCGTGCTCCGCAACAAGAGAAGCCACTGCAGTGAGAAGCCGGTGCACCGCAACGGAGAGTAGCCCCCGCTCACCGCAACTGGACAAAGCCCACATGCAGCAACGAAGATCCAACTCAGCCAAAAATAAATAAATAAATAAAATAAATTTATTTAAAAAAATAATAGTAATTTACATGGGAAGAGGATCTGTACATGAGTAGATATATATAATGTTCAATTGAACCTGATTGTGCACACCCAGAACAAACACTATTCTGCTCATTACCCCAATTTAAAAAATTAAAACCACGAACAACAATTAATGAGACATAAAGTTATTGGGGTTTTCCCTGGCACATCCCATTCTAATTTACAACCTAGGAACACAACTTTCAGGAAGGCTCCGCTGCCCTAGTAACCAGACTTGGGAATGGAGAAATGCTGCCGCCTTGTGGCCGTTTCCCACAACAGCAGCTTTAAACACAGGGCTAAGGGTCACTTGAGATTCACAGTAATTGTAGGGCCGTAAATGACACGTGTCCTCAAAAAATGTCCTGGGGTAGGTAATGGCCAAGAAAGTTCACAACACGGAAAATTTTTCAAGAAAACAATTTGAAGAGGTAAGTGTTACTCACTCGGTTGTTCTAAAAAAAGAAGAACATGGATAAAAGCTCAATATCAGGAATTATTGGTTGGATGCAAATCCAAACTACAAAAAGATTTCACCACCCAATATTCAAAATGCCATCCGTAAAAAGTCTACAAACCATGCATGCTGACGGGTTGGGGGAGAAATGCATACCCACTATGCTGTTGGTTGGATGTAAACTGGTAACAGCTAATCATGAGAACAGAACGGAGCTGCGTTTAAAAGGTAAAAATTGAGCTACCATATCATGCGGCCGATCCCCTAATGGGCCTATACCCTAAGAAGACCAGAATGGGAAAGGCACAGACAGGCAAACATGCACTGCAGCAATATTTACAATAGCCAAGCCATGCAAGCAAACAAAATGTCCATCAACAGACAAATGGACAAAGAAGAAGTGGTGTACGTACCGAATGGAATAGTAGCCTCGGGAAAAAAATGAACAATGCCGTTTTCAGGACTACACATGAGCCTAGAAATAATCATAGTACGTTAAGTAAGTCAAAAAGGAATGACAAATATCCTATGATATCATTTATACGTGTTATCCATCCTAAGATTGCTCCCAATGAACATATTTCCACAGAAAAACACACTCACAGACTGATAAAACAAACTAATGGTTAACCAAAATGAAAGGTGGGAGGATGGATAAATTAGGATTATGGGGGTAGCATACATATACTAATGTATGTTAAATGTATATAAACATATAACATATAAACTATATGAATTATATAATCACCAATACATATAAAATATATCATGACAAAACACCTACCAAATACCAAGGGAGGTCTACTCAACATTCTGTAATAACATACATGGTAACAGGATCCGAAGATGAACAGACATATGTATGAATCATTGACCAGATTCTGTACAGCCAGACAATCACAACACTCTAATCAAATTTCCTCCGATAAGAAATATAAATTAAATTTAAAAAACGAACATAAGTAAGGAGACATAAACTTCTGGGGGCTTGTCCCAGCACATTCCACTCTAATTTACAACCGAGGAACACGACGTCCAGGAAGACTCTGTTGCCCTAGTAACAAGAGTTGAGAACGTAACAATGCTACCGCCTTGTGGCTGTTTCCCACAACAGCAGCTTTAAACACAGTGCTAATGGCCGCTTAATAGTCACGAGGACTGCGGGGCTGTAAATGATACCTGCCCTCGAAAAATGTCCTGGGGTAGGGAATAGGCAAGAAATTTCAACACATGACAAAGTTTTCAAGAAGTCAATATGAGAGGGAAGTTGTACTCACTCTTTAAAAAAAAAGGAAAAGAAAAAAAAAGACATGCCTATAGCTCAGTATAAGGAATTATTAGCTGCATGCAAATCCCACGTCCACAAAGGTTTCAGCTCACACCAGTCAAATGACCATCAGCAAAAAGTCTACAAACTATAAATGCTGAAGAGGTTTTAGGGAACTGTGTACCTTCTAGCTGCTGATGGGGTGTAAAGTGCTAACAGCACTAATGAAAACTGAATGCAGCTGCTTTAAAAGGTAAAAATTGAGCTACCGTATGATGCGGCAGGGCACCTTCTGGGCCTATAACCTAAGACCACCAGAATCGGAAAGACAGAGGCAGGCAAATGTGCACTGCAGCAATATTGAAAGAGCCAAGACATGGAAGCAAAAAAAAGCTCCATAAACAGATGAATGGACAAAGAAGAAGTGGTATATGTACAGAATGGAATATTAGCCACGAAAAAAAATAAAAGAATGGCATATGCAGCACCACGGATGAGCCTAGAGATAATCACACAATGTGAAGTAAGTCAGATTGCGAAAGACAAATGTTCTACGATATCACTTATGTTATCTGAAAATTCATAAAAATGAACATATTTCCATAGGGAAAGACGATCTCAGATGGAGAAGACAAACTTATGGTTAAGCCAAAGAAAAGGTGTGAGGAATGGACAAATTAGGATATTGGGGTTAACAAACATATACTAATACATATAAAATATATCATCCCCAAAGACCTATGGAATACCAAGAGTGGTCTATTCAACACTCTACAATAACCTACATGGAAAAGGACACAACGATCAATAGATATATGTATATGTGTACATGAACAAGATTCTGTGCAGCTAGAACAAAAGACATTTTAAAATCCAATTTGCTCTGATAAAAATGAAAACTTAAAGACACAAACAAGAATTAAGGAGGCTAAAACTTATGGGGGTTTGTCCTGACACATTCCACTCTAATCTGCAACCTAAAAGCACAACTTGCAGCAAGGTTCTGTTTCCCTAGCAAGCAGAGTTGCCAACGTAGAAATGCTGCCACCTTAAGGCCGTTTCCTCAAACAGCAGCTTTAAATCCACTGCTAATGGTCACTAATATTCACAAGGACTGCAGGGCTGTAAATGACTCATGCCCTCAAAAACTGTCCTGGGGTAGGGAATGGCCAAAAAAATCCAAACGCGGCAAATTTTTCAAGAAGGAAATTTGAAGTTGTAAGTTTAGCTGAATCTTAAAAAAAAAATGAAAAGGACATTGATCCACGCAAAACATCAGGAATTATTAGACGCATGCAAATCCAATCTACACAAACGTATCACCTCACACCAGTCAGAATGACCATCAGCAAAACGTCAACAAACAATAGATGTTGAAGAAGTTGTGGAGAATAGCGTAACCTCTCGGTCTAAGTGGGATGTAAACTGGTAACCGCCAATAATAGGAACAGAATGGCAGTGCGTTGAAAGGTAAAAATTGAGTCCCCATATGATCCGGAAGGCCCACTATTGGGCCTGTCACCTGTGAAAGCCAGAATCAAAAAGACACAGGATGGAACATCGTGTATTGCAGCAGTATTTACAATAGCCAAGACATGGAAGCAACAAAAATGTCCATCATCAGATGAATGGACGAAAAAGTGGTCCATGTACACAATGCAATATTAGACACAGAAAAGAATGAAACAATGCCGTTTGCAGCACCATAGACGAGGCTACAGACAATCACACACCTTGAAGTAAGTCAGAAAGCGAGAGACACATATCCTATGATATCACGTATAGGTCTTATCTAAAAATTGATAGGAATGAACCTATTTCCACAGAGAGGGACACTCACGTGTTCAGAAAACAAGCTTGTGCTTAACCAAACGGAAAGGTGTGAGGAATGTATAACGGAGGATATTGGGTTTAACAGACATATGCTAATACTTATAAAATATATAATCATCAGACATACCGAATACCAAGAGAGGCCTACACAACATTCTGTAATAATCTCTACGGAACAGGATCCAAACATGAAAAGATATATGAATCAATGAAAGACATTCTGTACACCTAGAACAAACACAACATTGCAATCAAATTTGCTCTGAGAAAAATGAAAATTAAACTGAGAATATCAACAACAAATAAGTAGACATAGTTTCTGGGGGTTTGTCCTGGCACATTCCACTCTACTTTACAACCTACAAACAGGACTTCCAGGAAGGCTGTGTTGCCCTAGTAACCAGAGTTGGGAATATAGAAATGCTGCCCCCTTGTGGCCGTTTCCTGCAACAGCAGCTTTAAATGCAGAACTAATGGTCATGTGATATTCACAATTACTAGAGGGCTGTAAAGGACACCTGCCCTCAAAAAATGTCCTGGTGCAGGTAATGGCCACAGGAATTCAGGGAACATGGCAAATTTTTCAAGGAAACAATTTGAAGAGGTGAGTTTCTCTGTTTTACTTAAAAAAAAACGTAGATGAAAGCTCAATATCGGGAATTATTAGACGCATGCAAATCCAACCTACAAGAAGGTATCACCACCCAACACTCAAAATGCCATCAGTAAAAAGTCTACAAACAATAAATTCTGAAGGGGTTTTAGAGAACTGTGTACCCTCTAGTTGCTGGTGGCATGTAAACTGGTAACAGCCAGTAGTGAGAACAGAATGGAGGTGCGTTGAAAGGGAAAAATTTGAACCACCATATGATCTAGTAGGCCCACTGCTGGGCCTAATCCCTGAGAAGACCAGAATCCAAAAGACACAGGCTGGCAATCCTGCACTGCATCAATATTTAGCATTGCCAAGACTTGGAAGTAACCAAAATGTCCATCCACAGATGAATGCACAAAGAAGAAGTGGTCCATGTACACAATGCAATATTCGCCATGGAAAAGGATGAAACACTGCTCTTTGCAGCACCATAGATGAGCCTAGAGATAATCACAGAACATGAGGTAAGTCGGAAAGCAGCCGACAAATAACCTGTGATATCACTCCTAGCTGTTACCTAACAACTGACACGTATGAACATATTTCCACAGAGAAAGACTCTCACAGACTTAGAAAACAAACTATGGTTATCTAAAAGGAAAGGTGGGAGGAATGGACACATTAAGATTAGGGTTACCGTACGTATACAAATACATATTAAACACACGTATCAAAAAGACCGACCATATACCAAGGGAGGTCTACTGAACGTGCTGTAATAATTTACACGGGGGCTTGCCTGGTGGCACCGTGGTTAAGAATCCACCTGCCAATGCAGGGGACACAGGTTCGATCCCTGGTTCGGGAAGGTCCCACATGCAGCAGAGCAACTAAGCCCGTGCACCACAACTAATGAGCCTACGCTCTGGAGCCCATGAGCCATAACTACTGAGCCCATGCACCACAACTACTGAAGCCCACACGCCTAGAGCCCGTGCTCCGCAACAAGAGAAGCCACTGCAGTGAGAAGCCGGTGCACCGCAACGGAGAGTAGCCCCCGCTCACCGCAACTGGACAAAGCCCACATGCAGCAACGAAGATCCAACTCAGCCAAAAATAAATAAATAAATAAAATAAATTTATTTTAAAAAATAATAGTAATTTACATGGGAAGAGGATCTGTACATGAGTAGATATATATAATGTTCAATTGAACCTGATTGTGCACACCCAGAACAAACACTATTCTGCTCATTACCCCAATTTAAAAAATTAAAACCACGAACAACAATTAATGAGACATAAAGTTATTGGGGTTTTCCCTGGCACATCCCATTCTAATTTACAACCTAGGAACACAACTTTCAGGAAGGCTCCGCTGCCCTAGTAACCAGACTTGGGAATGGAGAAATGCTGCCGCCTTGTGGCCGTTTCCCACAACAGCAGCTTTAAACACAGGGCTAAGGGTCACTTGAGATTCACAGTAATTGTAGGGCCGTAAATGACACGTGTCCTCAAAAAATGTCCTGGGGTAGGTAATGGCCAAGAAAGTTCACAACACGGAAAATTTTTCAAGAAAACAATTTGAAGAGGTAAGTGTTACTCACTCGGTTGTTCTAAAAAAAGAAGAACATGGATAAAAGCTCAATATCAGGAATTATTGCTTGGATGCAAATCCAAACTACAGAAAGATTTCACCACCCAATATTCAAAATGCCATCCGTAAAAAGTCTACAAACCATGCATGCTGACGGGTTGGGGGAGAAATGCATACCCACTATGCTGTTGGTTGGATGTAAACTGGTAACAGCTAATCATGAGAACAGAACGGAGCTGCGTTTAAAAGGTAAAAATTGAGCTACCATATCATGCGGCCGATCCCCTAATGGGCCTATACCCTAAGAAGACCAGAATGGGAAAGGCACAGACAGGCAAACATGCACTGCAGCAATATTTACAATAGCCAAGCCATGCAAGCAAGCAAAATGTCCATCAACAGACAAATGGACAAAGAAGAAGTGGTGTACGTACCGAATGGAATAGTAGCCTCGGGAAAAAAATGAACAATGCCGTTTTCAGGACTACACATGAGCCTAGAAATAATCATAGTACGTTAAGTAAGTCAAAAAGGAATGACAAATATCCTATGATATCATTTATACGTGTTATCCATCCTAAGATTGCTCCCAATGAACATATTTCCACAGAAAAACACACTCACAGACTGATAAAACAAACTAATGGTTAACCAAAATGAAAGGTGGGAGGATGGATAAATTAGGATTATGGGGGTAGCATACATATACTAATGTATGTTAAATGTATATAAACATATAACATATAAACTATATGAATTATATAATCACCAATACATATAAAATATATCATGACAAAACACCTACCAAATACCAAGGGAGGTCTACTCAACATTCTGTAATAACATACATGGTAACAGGATCCGAAGATGAACAGACATATGTATGAATCATTGACCAGATTCTGTACAGCCAGACAATCACAACACTCTAATCAAATTTCCTCCGATAAGAAATATAAATTAAATTTAAAAAACGAACATAAGTAAGGAGACATAAACTTCTGGGGGCTTGTCCCAGCACATTCCACTCTAATTTACAACCGAGGAACACGACGTCCAGGAAGACTCTGTTGCCCTAGTAACAAGAGTTGAGAACGTAACAATGCTGCCGCCTTGTGGCTGTTTCCCACAACAGCAGCTTTAAACACAGTGCTAATGGCCGCTTAATAGTCACGAGGACTGCGGGGCTGTAAATGATACCTGCCCTCGAAAAATGTCCTGGGGTAGGGAATAGGCAAGAAATTTCAACACATGACAAAGTTTTCAAGAAGTCAATATGAGAGGGAAGTTGTACTCACTCTTTAAAAAAAAAGGAAAAGAAAAAAAAAGACATGCCTATAGCTCAGTATAAGGAATTATTAGCTGCATGCAAATCCCACGTCCACAAAGGTTTCAGCTCACACCAGTCAAATGACCATCAGCAAAAAGTCTACAAACTATAAATGCTGAAGAGGTTTTAGGGAACTGTGTACCTTCTAGCTGCTGATGGGGTGTAAAGTGCTAACAGCACTAATGAAAACTGAATGCAGCTGCTTTAAAAGGTAAAAATTGAGCTACCGTATGATGCGGCAGGGCACCTTCTGGGCCTATAACCTAAGACCACCAGAATCGGAAAGACAGAGGCAGGCAAATGTGCACTGCAGCAATATTGAAAGAGCCAAGACATGGAAGCAAAAAAAAGCTCCATAAACAGATGAATGGACAAAGAAGAAGTGGTATATGTACAGAATGGAATATTAGCCACGAAAAAAAATAAAAGAATGGCATATGCAGCACCACGGATGAGCCTAGAGATAATCACACAACGTGAAGTAAGTCAGATTGCGAAAGACAAATGTTCTACGATATCACTTATGTTATCTGAAAATTCATAAAAATGAACATATTTCCATAGGGAAAGACGATCTCAGATGGAGAAGACAAACTTATGGTTAAGCCAAAGAAAAGGTGTGAGGAATGGACAAATTAGGATATTGGGGTTAACAAACATATACTAATACATATAAAATATATCATCCCCAAAGACCTATGGAATACCAAGAGTGGTCTATTCAACACTCTACAATAACCTACATGGAAAAGGACACAACGATCAATAGATATATGTATATGTGTACATGAACAAGATTCTGTGCAGCTAGAACAAAAGACATTTTAAAATCCAATTTGCTCTGATAAAAATGAAAACTTAAAGACACAAACAAGAATTAAGGAGGCTAAAACTTATGGGGGTTTGTCCTGACACATTCCACTCTAATCTGCAACCTAAAAGCACAACTTGCAGCAAGGTTCTGTTTCCCTAGCAAGCAGAGTTGCCAACGTAGAAATGCTGCCACCTTAAGGCCGTTTCCTCAAACAGCAGCTTTAAATCCACTGCTAATGGTCACTAATATTCACAAGGACTGCAGGGCTGTAAATGACTCATGCCCTCAAAAACTGTCCTGGGGTAGGGAATGGCCAAAAAAATCCAAACGCGGCAAATTTTTCAAGAAGGAAATTTGAAGTTGTAAGTTTAGCTGAATCTTAAAAAAAAAATGAAAAGGACATTGATCCACGCAAAACATCAGGAATTATTAGACGCATGCAAATCCAATCTACACAAACGTATCACCTCACACCAGTCAGAATGACCATCAGCAAAACGTCAACAAACAATAGATGTTGAAGAAGTTGTGGAGAATAGCGTAACCTCTCGGTCTAAGTGGGATGTAAACTGGTAACCGCCAATAATAGGAACAGAATGGCAGTGCGTTGAAAGGTAAAAATTGAGTCCCCATATGATCCGGAAGGCCCACTATTGGGCCTGTCACCTGTGAAAGCCAGAATCAAAAAGACACAGGATGGAACATCGTGTATTGCAGCAGTATTTACAATAGCCAAGACATGGAAGCAACAAAAATGTCCATCATCAGATGAATGGACGAAAAAGTGGTCCATGTACACAATGCAATATTAGACACAGAAAAGAATGAAACAATGCCGTTTGCAGCACCATAGACGAGGCTACAGACAATCACACACCTTGAAGTAAGTCAGAAAGCGAGAGACACATATCCTATGATATCACGTATAGGTCTTATCTAAAAATTGATAGGAATGAACCTATTTCCACAGAGAGGGACACTCACGTGTTCAGAAAACAAGCTTGTGCTTAACCAAACGGAAAGGTGTGAGGAATGTATAACGGAGGATATTGGGTTTAACAGACATATGCTAATACTTATAAAATATATAATCATCAGACATACCGAATACCAAGAGAGGTCTACACAACATTCTGTAATAATCTCTACGGAACAGGATCCAAACATGAAAAGATATATGAATCAATGAAAGACATTCTGTACACCTAGAACAAACACAACATTGCAATCAAATTTGCTCTGAGAAAAATGAAAATTAAACTGAGAATATCAACAACAAATAAGTAGACATAGTTTCTGGGGGTTTGTCCTGGCACATTCCACTCTACTTTACAACCTACAAACAGGACTTCCAGGAAGGCTGTGTTGCCCTAGTAACCAGAGTTGGGAATATAGAAATGCTGCCCCCTTGTGGCCGTTTCCTGCAACAGCAGCTTTAAATGCAGAACTAATGGTCATGTGATATTCACAATTACTACAGGGCTGTAAAGGACACCTGCCCTCAAAAAATGTCCTGGTGCAGGTAATGGCCACAGGAATTCAGGGAACATGGCAAATTTTTCAAGGAAACAATTTGAAGAGGTGAGTTTCTCTGTTTTACTTAAAAAAAAAACGTAGATGAAAGCTCAATATCGGGAATTATTAGACGCATGCAAATCCAACCTACAAGAAGGTATCACCACCCAACACTCAAAATGCCATTAGTAAAAAGTCTACAAACAATAAATTCTGAAGGGGTTTTAGAGAACTGTGTACCCTCTAGTTGCTGGTGGCATGTAAACTGGTAACAGCCAGTAGTGAGAACAGAATGGAGGTGCGTTGAAAGGGAAAAATTTGAACCACCATATGATCTAGTAGGCCCACTGCTGGGCCTAATCCCTGAGAAGACCAGAATCCAAAAGACACAGGCTGGCAATCCTGCACTGCATCAATATTTAGCATTGCCAAGACTTGGAAGTAACCAAAATGTCCATCCACAGATGAATGCACAAAGAAGAAGTGGTCCATGTACACAATGCAATATTCGCCATGGAAAAGGATGAAACACTGCTCTTTGCAGCACCATAGATGAGCCTAGAGATAATCACAGAACATGAGGTAAGTCGGAAAGCAGCCGACAAATAACCTGTGATATCACTCCTAGCTGTTACCTAACAACTGACACGTATGAACATATTTCCACAGAGAAAGACTCTCACAGACTTAGAAAACAAACTATGGTTATCTAAAAGGAAAGGTGGGAGGAATGGACACATTAAGATTAGGGTTACCGTACGTATACAAATACATATTAAACACACGTATCAAAAAGACCGACCATATACCAAGGGAGGTCTACTGAACGCGCTGTAATAATTTACACGGGGGCTTGCCTGGTGGCACCGTGGTTAAGAATCCACCTGCCAATGCAGGGGACACAGGTTCGATCCCTGGTTCGGGAAGGTCCCACATGCAGCAGAGCAACTAAGCCCGTGCACCACAACTAATGAGCCTACGCTCTGGAGCCCATGAGCCATAACTACTGAGCCCATGCACCACAACTACTGAAGCCCACACGCCTAGAGCCCGTGCTCCGCAACAAGAGAAGCCACTGCAGTGAGAAGCCGGTGCACCGCAACGGAGAGTAGCCCCCGCTCACCGCAACTGGAGAAAGCCCACATGCAGCAACGAAGATCCAACTCAGCCAAAAATAAATAAATAAATAAAATAAATTTATTTTAAAAAATAATAGTAATTTACATGGGAAGAGGATCTGTACATGAGTAGATATATATAATGTTCAATTGAACCTGATTGTGCACACCCAGAACAAACACTATTCTGCTCATTACCCCAATTTAAAAAATTAAAACCACGAACAACAATTAATGAGACATAAAGTTATTGGGGTTTTCCCTGGCACATCCCATTCTAATTTACAACCTAGAAACACAACTTTCAGGAAGGCTCCGCTGCCCTAGTAACCAGACTTGGGAATGGAGAAATGCTGCCGCCTTGTGGCCGTTTCCCACAACAGCAGCTTTAAACACAGGGCTAAGGGTCACTTGAGATTCACAGTAATTGTAGGGCCGTAAATGACACGTGTCCTCAAAAAATGTCCTGGGGTAGGTAATGGCCAAGAAAGTTCACAACACGGAAAATTTTTCAAGAAAACAATTTGAAGAGGTAAGTGTTACTCACTCGGTTGTTCTAAAAAAAGAAGAACATGGATAAAAGCTCAATATCAGGAATTATTGGTTGGATGCAAATCCAAACTACAAAAAGATTTCACCACCCAATATTCAAAATGCCATCCGTAAAAAGTCTACAAACCATGCATGCTGACGGGTTGGGGGAGAAATGCATACCCACTATGCTGTTGGTTGGATGTAAACTGGTAACAGCTAATCATGAGAACAGAACGGAGCTGCGTTTAAAAGGTAAAAATTGAGCTACCATATCATGCGGCCGATCCCCTAATGGGCCTATACCCTAAGAAGACCAGAATGGGAAAGGCACAGACAGGCAAACATGCACTGCAGCAATATTTACAATAGCCAAGCCATGCAAGCAAGCAAAATGTCCATCAACAGACAAATGGACAAAGAAGAAGTGGTGTACGTACCGAATGGAATAGTAGCCTCGGGAAAAAAATGAACAATGCCGTTTTCAGGACTACACATGAGCCTAGAAATAATCATAGTACGTTAAGTAAGTCAAAAAGGAATGACAAATATCCTATGATATCATTTATACGTGTTATCCATCCTAAGATTGCTCCCAATGAACATATTTCCACAGAAAAACACACTCACAGACTGATAAAACAAACTAATGGTTAACCAAAATGAAAGGTGGGAGGATGGATAAATTAGGATTATGGGGGTAGCATACATATACTAATGTATGTTAAATGTATATAAACATATAACATATAAACTATATGAATTATATAATCACCAATACATATAAAATATATCATGACAAAACACCTACCAAATACCAAGGGAGGTCTACTCAACATTCTGTAATAACATACATGGTAACAGGATCCGAAGATGAACAGACATATGTATGAATCATTGACCAGATTCTGTACAGCCAGACAATCACAACACTCTAATCAAATTTCCTCCGATAAGAAATATAAATTAAATTTAAAAAACGAACATAAGTAAGGAGACATAAACTTCTGGGGGCTTGTCCCAGCACATTCCACTCTAATTTACAACCGAGGAACACGACGTCCAGGAAGACTCTGTTGCCCTAGTAACAAGAGTTGAGAACGTAACAATGCTGCCGCCTTGTGGCTGTTTCCCACAACAGCAGCTTTAAACACAGTGCTAATGGCCGCTTAATAGTCACGAGGACTGCGGGGCTGTAAATGATACCTGCCCTCGAAAAATGTCCTGGGGTAGGGAATAGGCAAGAAATTTCAACACATGACAAAGTTTTCAAGAAGTCAATATGAGAGGGAAGTTGTACTCACTCTTTAAAAAAAAAGGAAAAGAAAAAAAAAGACATGCCTATAGCTCAGTATAAGGAATTATTAGCTGCATGCAAATCCCACGTCCACAAAGGTTTCAGCTCACACCAGTCAAATGACCATCAGCAAAAAGTCTACAAACTATAAATGCTGAAGAGGTTTTAGGGAACTGTGTACCTTCTAGCTGCTGATGGGGTGTAAAGTGCTAACAGCACTAATGAAAACTGAATGCAGCTGCTTTAAAAGGTAAAAATTGAGCTACCGTATGATGCGGCAGGGCACCTTCTGGGCCTATAACCTAAGACCACCAGAATCGGAAAGACAGAGGCAGGCAAATGTGCACTGCAGCAATATTGAAAGAGCCAAGACATGGAAGCAAAAAAAAGCTCCATAAACAGATGAATGGACAAAGAAGAAGTGGTATATGTACAGAATGGAATATTAGCCACGAAAAAAAATAAAAGAATGGCATATGCAGCACCACGGATGAGCCTAGAGATAATCACACAACGTGAAGTAAGTCAGATTGCGAAAGACAAATGTTCTACGATATCACTTATGTTATCTGAAAATTCATAAAAATGAACATATTTCCATAGGGAAAGACGATCTCAGATGGAGAAGACAAACTTATGGTTAAGCCAAAGAAAAGGTGTGAGGAATGGACAAATTAGGATATTGGGGTTAACAAACATATACTAATACATATAAAATATATCATCCCCAAAGACCTATGGAATACCAAGAGTGGTCTATTCAACACTCTACAATAACCTACATGGAAAAGGACACAACGATCAATAGATATATGTATATGTGTACATGAACAAGATTCTGTGCAGCTAGAACAAAAGACATTTTAAAATCCAATTTGCTCTGATAAAAATGAAAACTTAAAGACACAAACAAGAATTAAGGAGGCTAAAACTTATGGGGGTTTGTCCTGACACATTCCACTCTAATCTGCAACCTAAAAGCACAACTTGCAGCAAGGTTCTGTTTCCCTAGCAAGCAGAGTTGCCAACGTAGAAATGCTGCCACCTTAAGGCCGTTTCCTCAAACAGCAGCTTTAAATCCACTGCTAATGGTCACTAATATTCACAAGGACTGCAGGGCTGTAAATGACTCATGCCCTCAAAAACTGTCCTGGGGTAGGGAATGGCCAAAAAAATCCAAACGCGGCAAATTTTTCAAGAAGGAAATTTGAAGTTGTAAGTTTAGCTGAATCTTAAAAAAAAAATGAAAAGGACATTGATCCACGCAAAACATCAGGAATTATTAGACGCATGCAAATCCAATCTACACAAACGTATCACCTCACACCAGTCAGAATGACCATCAGCAAAACGTCAACAAACAATAGATGTTGAAGAAGTTGTGGAGAATAGCGTAACCTCTCGGTCTAAGTGGGATGTAAACTGGTAACCGCCAATAATAGGAACAGAATGGCAGTGCGTTGAAAGGTAAAAATTGAGTCCCCATATGATCCGGAAGGCCCACTATTGGGCCTGTCACCTGTGAAAGCCAGAATCAAAAAGACACAGGATGGAACATCGTGTATTGCAGCAGTATTTACAATAGCCAAGACATGGAAGCAACAAAAATGTCCATCATCAGATGAATGGACGAAAAAGTGGTCCATGTACACAATGCAATATTAGACACAGAAAAGAATGAAACAATGCCGTTTGCAGCACCATAGACGAGGCTACAGACAATCACACACCTTGAAGTAAGTCAGAAAGCGAGAGACACATATCCTATGATATCACGTATAGGTCTTATCTAAAATTTGATAGGAATGAACCTATTTCCACAGAGAGGGACACTCACGTGTTCAGAAAACAAGCTTGTGCTTAACCAAACGGAAAGGTGTGAGGAATGTATAACGGAGGATATTGGGTTTAACAGACATATGCTAATACTTATAAAATATATAATCATCAGACATACCGAATACCAAGAGAGGTCTACACAACATTCTGTAATAATCTCTACGGAACAGGATCCAAACATGAAAAGATATATGAATCAATGAAAGACATTCTGTACACCTAGAACAAACACAACATTGCAATCAAATTTGCTCTGAGAAAAATGAAAATTAAACTGAGAATATCAACAACAAATAAGTAGACATAGTTTCTGGGGGTTTGTCCTGGCACATTCCACTCTACTTTACAACCTACAAACAGGACTTCCAGGAAGGCTGTGTTGCCCTAGTAACCAGAGTTGGGAATATAGAAATGCTGCCCCCTTGTGGCCGTTTCCTGCAACAGCAGCTTTAAATGCAGAACTAATGGTCATGTGATATTCACAATTACTACAGGGCTGTAAAGGACACCTGCCCTCAAAAAATGTCCTGGTGCAGGTAATGGCCACAGGAATTCAGGGAACATGGCAAATTTTTCAAGGAAACAATTTGAAGAGGTGAGTTTCTCTGTTTTACTTAAAAAAAAAACGTAGATGAAAGCTCAATATCGGGAATTATTAGACGCATGCAAATCCAACCTACAAGAAGGTATCACCACCCAACACTCAAAATGCCATCAGTAAAAAGTCTACAAACAATAAATTCTGAAGGGGTTTTAGAGAACTGTGTACCCTCTAGTTGCTGGTGGCATGTAAACTGGTAACAGCCAGTAGTGAGAACAGAATGGAGGTGCGTTGAAAGGGAAAAATTTGAACCACCATATGATCTAGTAGGCCCACTGCTGGGCCTAATCCCTGAGAAGACCAGAATCCAAAAGACACAGGCTGGCAATCCTGCACTGCATCAATATTTAGCATTGCCAAGACTTGGAAGTAACCAAAATGTCCATCCACAGATGAATGCACAAAGAAGAAGTGGTCCATGTACACAATGCAATATTCGCCATGGAAAAGGATGAAACACTGCTCTTTGCAGCACCATAGATGAGCCTAGAGATAATCACAGAACATGAGGTAAGTCGGAAAGCAGCCGACAAATAACCTGTGATATCACTCCTAGCTGTTACCTAACAACTGACACGTATGAACATATTTCCACAGAGAAAGACTCTCACAGACTTAGAAAACAAACTATGGTTATCTAAAAGGAAAGGTGGGAGGAATGGACACATTAAGATTAGGGTTACCGTACGTATACAAATACATATTAAACACACGTATCAAAAAGACCGACCATATACCAAGGGAGGTCTACTGAACGCGCTGTAATAATTTACACGGGGGCTTGCCTGGTGGCACCGTGGTTAAGAATCCACCTGCCAATGCAGGGGACACAGGTTCGATCCCTGGTTCGGGAAGGTCCCACATGCAGCAGAGCAACTAAGCCCGTGCACCACAACTAATGAGCCTACGCTCTGGAGCCCATGAGCCATAACTACTGAGCCCATGCACCACAACTACTGAAGCCCACACGCCTAGAGCCCGTGCTCCGCAACAAGAGAAGCCACTGCAGTGAGAAGCCGGTGCACCGCAACGGAGAGTAGCCCCCGCTCACCGCAACTGGAGAAAGCCCACATGCAGCAACGAAGATCCAACTCAGCCAAAAATAAATAAATAAATAAAATAAATTTATTTTAAAAAATAATAGTAATTTACATGGGAAGAGGATCTGTACATGAGTAGATATATATAATGTTCAATTGAACCTGATTGTGCACACCCAGAACAAACACTATTCTGCTCATTACCCCAATTTAAAAAATTAAAACCACGAACAACAATTAATGAGACATAAAGTTATTGGGGTTTTCCCTGGCACATCCCATTCTAATTTACAACCTAGAAACACAACTTTCAGGAAGGCTCCGCTGCCCTAGTAACCAGACTTGGGAATGGAGAAATGCTGCCGCCTTGTGGCCGTTTCCCACAACAGCAGCTTTAAACACAGGGCTAAGGGTCACTTGAGATTCACAGTAATTGTAGGGCCGTAAATGACACGTGTCCTCAAAAAATGTCCTGGGGTAGGTAATGGCCAAGAAAGTTCACAACACGGAAAATTTTTCAAGAAAACAATTTGAAGAGGTAAGTGTTACTCACTCGGTTGTTCTAAAAAAAGAAGAACATGGATAAAAGCTCAATATCAGGAATTATTGGTTGGATGCAAATCCAAACTACAAAAAGATTTCACCACCCAATATTCAAAATGCCATCCGTAAAAAGTCTACAAACCATGCATGCTGACGGGTTGGGGGAGAAATGCATACCCACTATGCTGTTGGTTGGATGTAAACTGGTAACAGCTAATCATGAGAACAGAACGGAGCTGCGTTTAAAAGGTAAAAATTGAGCTACCATATCATGCGGCCGATCCCCTAATGGGCCTATACCCTAAGAAGACCAGAATGGGAAAGGCACAGACAGGCAAACATGCACTGCAGCAATATTTACAATAGCCAAGCCATGCAAGCAAACAAAATGTCCATCAACAGACAAATGGACAAAGAAGAAGTGGTGTACGTACCGAATGGAATAGTAGCCTCGGGAAAAAAATGAACAATGCCGTTTTCAGGACTACACATGAGCCTAGAAATAATCATAGTACGTTAAGTAAGTCAAAAAGGAATGACAAATATCCTATGATATCATTTATACGTGTTATCCATCCTAAGATTGCTCCCAATGAACATATTTCCACAGAAAAACACACTCACAGACTGATAAAACAAACTAATGGTTAACCAAAATGAAAGGTGGGAGGATGGATAAATTAGGATTATGGGGGTAGCATACATATACTAATGTATGTTAAATGTATATAAACATATAACATATAAACTATATGAATTATATAATCACCAATACATATAAAATATATCATGACAAAACACCTACCAAATACCAAGGGAGGTCTACTCAACATTCTGTAATAACATACATGGTAACAGGATCCGAAGATGAACAGACATATGTATGAATCATTGACCAGATTCTGTACAGCCAGACAATCACAACACTCTAATCAAATTTCCTCCGATAAGAAATATAAATTAAATTTAAAAAACGAACATAAGTAAGGAGACATAAACTTCTGGGGGCTTGTCCCAGCACATTCCACTCTAATTTACAACCGAGGAACACGACGTCCAGGAAGACTCTGTTGCCCTAGTAACAAGAGTTGAGAACGTAACAATGCTGCCGCCTTGTGGCTGTTTCCCACAACAGCAGCTTTAAACACAGTGCTAATGGCCGCTTAATAGTCACGAGGACTGCGGGGCTGTAAATGATACCTGCCCTCGAAAAATGTCCTGGGGTAGGGAATAGGCAAGAAATTTCAACACATGACAAAGTTTTCAAGAAGTCAATATGAGAGGGAAGTTGTACTCACTCTTTAAAAAAAAAGGAAAAGAAAAAAAAAGACATGCCTATAGCTCAGTATAAGGAATTATTAGCTGCATGCAAATCCCACGTCCACAAAGGTTTCAGCTCACACCAGTCAAATGACCATCAGCAAAAAGTCTACAAACTATAAATGCTGAAGAGGTTTTAGGGAACTGTGTACCTTCTAGCTGCTGATGGGGTGTAAAGTGCTAACAGCACTAATGAAAACTGAATGCAGCTGCTTTAAAAGGTAAAAATTGAGCTACCGTATGATGCGGCAGGGCACCTTCTGGGCCTATAACCTAAGACCACCAGAATCGGAAAGACAGAGGCAGGCAAATGTGCACTGCAGCAATATTGAAAGAGCCAAGACATGGAAGCAAAAAAAAGCTCCATAAACAGATGAATGGACAAAGAAGAAGTGGTATATGTACAGAATGGAATATTAGCCACGAAAAAAAATAAAAGAATGGCATATGCAGCACCACGGATGAGCCTAGAGATAATCACACAACGTGAAGTAAGTCAGATTGCGAAAGACAAATGTTCTACGATATCACTTATGTTATCTGAAAATTCATAAAAATGAACATATTTCCATAGGGAAAGACGATCTCAGATGGAGAAGACAAACTTATGGTTAAGCCAAAGAAAAGGTGTGAGGAATGGACAAATTAGGATATTGGGGTTAACAAACATATACTAATACATATAAAATATATCATCCCCAAAGACCTATGGAATACCAAGAGTGGTCTATTCAACACTCTACAATAACCTACATGGAAAAGGACACAACGATCAATAGATATATGTATATGTGTACATGAACAAGATTCTGTGCAGCTAGAACAAAAGACATTTTAAAATCCAATTTGCTCTGATAAAAATGAAAACTTAAAGACACAAACAAGAATTAAGGAGGCTAAAACTTATGGGGGTTTGTCCTGACACATTCCACTCTAATCTGCAACCTAAAAGCACAACTTGCAGCAAGGTTCTGTTTCCCTAGCAAGCAGAGTTGCCAACGTAGAAATGCTGCCACCTTAAGGCCGTTTCCTCAAACAGCAGCTTTAAATCCACTGCTAATGGTCACTAATATTCACAAGGACTGCAGGGCTGTAAATGACTCATGCCCTCAAAAACTGTCCTGGGGTAGGGAATGGCCAAAAAAATCCAAACGCGGCAAATTTTTCAAGAAGGAAATTTGAAGTTGTAAGTTTAGCTGAATCTTAAAAAAAAAATGAAAAGGACATTGATCCACGCAAAACATCAGGAATTATTAGACGCATGCAAATCCAATCTACACAAACGTATCACCTCACACCAGTCAGAATGACCATCAGCAAAACGTCAACAAACAATAGATGTTGAAGAAGTTGTGGAGAATAGCGTAACCTCTCGGTCTAAGTGGGATGTAAACTGGTAACCGCCAATAATAGGAACAGAATGGCAGTGCGTTGAAAGGTAAAAATTGAGTCCCCATATGATCCGGAAGGCCCACTATTGGGCCTGTCACCTGTGAAAGCCAGAATCAAAAAGACACAGGATGGAACATCGTGTATTGCAGCAGTATTTACAATAGCCAAGACATGGAAGCAACAAAAATGTCCACCATCAGATGAATGGACGAAAAAGTGGTCCATGTACACAATGCAATATTAGACACAGAAAAGAATGAAACAATGCCGTTTGCAGCACCATAGACGAGGCTACAGACAATCACACACCTTGAAGTAAGTCAGAAAGCGAGAGACACATATCCTATGATATCACGTATAGGTCTTATCTAAAAATTGATAGGAATGAACCTATTTCCACAGAGAGGGACACTCACGTGTTCAGAAAACAAGCTTGTGCTTAACCAAACGGAAAGGTGTGAGGAATGTATAACGGAGGATATTGGGTTTAACAGACATATGCTAATACTTATAAAATATATAATCATCAGACATACCGAATACCAAGAGAGGTCTACACAACATTCTGTAATAATCTCTACGGAACAGGATCCAAACATGAAAAGATATATGAATCAATGAAAGACATTCTGTACACCTAGAACAAACACAACATTGCAATCAAATTTGCTCTGAGAAAAATGAAAATTAAACTGAGAATATCAACAACAAATAAGTAGACATAGTTTCTGGGGGTTTGTCCTGGCACATTCCACTCTACTTTACAACCTACAAACAGGACTTCCAGGAAGGCTGTGTTGCCCTAGTAACCAGAGTTGGGAATATAGAAATGCTGCCCCCTTGTGGCCGTTTCCTGCAACAGCAGCTTTAAATGCAGAACTAATGGTCATGTGATATTCACAATTACTAGAGGGCTGTAAAGGACACCTGCCCTCAAAAAATGTCCTGGTGCAGGTAATGGCCACAGGAATTCAGGGAACATGGCAAATTTTTCAAGGAAACAATTTGAAGAGGTGAGTTTCTCTGTTTTACTTAAAAAAAAAACGTAGATGAAAGCTCAATATCGGGAATTATTAGACGCATGCAAATCCAACCTACAAGAAGGTATCACCACCCAACACTCAAAATGCCATCAGTAAAAAGTCTACAAACAATAAATTCTGAAGGGGTTTTAGAGAACTGTGTACCCTCTAGTTGCTGGTGGCATGTAAACTGGTAACAGCCAGTAGTGAGAACAGAATGGAGGTGCGTTGAAAGGGAAAAATTTGAACCACCATATGATCTAGTAGGCCCACTGCTGGGCCTAATCCCTGAGAAGACCAGAATCCAAAAGACACAGGCTGGCAATCCTGCACTGCATCAATATTTAGCATTGCCAAGACTTGGAAGTAACCAAAATGTCCATCCACAGATGAATGCACAAAGAAGAAGTGGTCCATGTACACAATGCAATATTCGCCATGGAAAAGGATGAAACACTGCTCTTTGCAGCACCATAGATGAGCCTAGAGATAATCACAGAACATGAGGTAAGTCGGAAAGCAGCCGACAAATAACCTGTGATATCACTCCTAGCTGTTACCTAACAACTGACACGTATGAACATATTTCCACAGAGAAAGACTCTCACAGACTTAGAAAACAAACTATGGTTATCTAAAAGGAAAGGTGGGAGGAATGGACACATTAAGATTAGGGTTACCGTACGTATACAAATACATATTAAACACACGTATCAAAAAGACCGACCATATACCAAGGGAGGTCTACTGAACGCGCTGTAATAATTTACACGGGGGCTTGCCTGGTGGCACCGTGGTTAAGAATCCACCTGCCAATGCAGGGGACACAGGTTCGATCCCTGGTTCGGGAAGGTCCCACATGCAGCAGAGCAACTAAGCCCGTGCACCACAACTAATGAGCCTACGCTCTGGAGCCCATGAGCCATAACTACTGAGCCCATGCACCACAACTACTGAAGCCCACACGCCTAGAGCCCGTGCTCCGCAACAAGAGAAGCCACTGCAGTGAGAAGCCGGTGCACCGCAACGGAGAGTAGCCCCCGCTCACCGCAACTGGAGAAAGCCCACATGCAGCAACGAAGATCCAACTCAGCCAAAAATAAATAAATAAATAAAATAAATTTATTTAAAAAAATAATAGTAATTTACATGGGAAGAGGATCTGTACATGAGTAGATATATATAATGTTCAATTGAACCTGATTGTGCACACCCAGAACAAACACTATTCTGCTCATTACCCCAATTTAAAAAATTAAAACCACGAACAACAATTAATGAGACATAAAGTTATTGGGGTTTTCCCTGGCACATCCCATTCTAATTTACAACCTAGGAACACAACTTTCAGGAAGGCTCCGCTGCCCTAGTAACCAGACTTGGGAATGGAGAAATGCTGCCGCCTTGTGGCCGTTTCCCACAACAGCAGCTTTAAACACAGGGCTAAGGGTCACTTGAGATTCACAGTAATTGTAGGGCCGTAAATGACACGTGTCCTCAAAAAATGTCCTGGGGTAGGTAATGGCCAAGAAAGTTCACAACACGGAAAATTTTTCAAGAAAACAATTTGAAGAGGTAAGTGTTACTCACTCGGTTGTTCTAAAAAAAGAAGAACATGGATAAAAGCTCAATATCAGGAATTATTGGTTGGATGCAAATCCAAACTACAAAAAGATTTCACCACCCAATATTCAAAATGCCATCCGTAAAAAGTCTACAAACCATGCATGCTGACGGGTTGGGGGAGAAATGCATACCCACTATGCTGTTGGTTGGATGTAAACTGGTAACAGCTAATCATGAGAACAGAACGGAGCTGCGTTTAAAAGGTAAAAATTGAGCTACCATATCATGCGGCCGATCCCCTAATGGGCCTATACCCTAAGAAGACCAGAATGGGAAAGGCACAGACAGGCAAACATGCACTGCAGCAATATTTACAATAGCCAAGCCATGCAAGCAAACAAAATGTCCATCAACAGACAAATGGACAAAGAAGAAGTGGTGTACGTACCGAATGGAATAGTAGCCTCGGGAAAAAAATGAACAATGCCGTTTTCAGGACTACACATGAGCCTAGAAATAATCATAGTACGTTAAGTAAGTCAAAAAGGAATGACAAATATCCTATGATATCATTTATACGTGTTATCCATCCTAAGATTGCTCCCAATGAACATATTTCCACAGAAAAACACACTCACAGACTGATAAAACAAACTAATGGTTAACCAAAATGAAAGGTGGGAGGATGGATAAATTAGGATTATGGGGGTAGCATACATATACTAATGTATGTTAAATGTATATAAACATATAACATATAAACTATATGAATTATATAATCACCAATACATATAAAATATATCATGACAAAACACCTACCAAATACCAAGGGAGGTCTACTCAACATTCTGTAATAACATACATGGTAACAGGATCCGAAGATGAACAGACATATGTATGAATCATTGACCAGATTCTGTACAGCCAGACAATCACAACACTCTAATCAAATTTCCTCCGATAAGAAATATAAATTAAATTTAAAAAACGAACATAAGTAAGGAGACATAAACTTCTGGGGGCTTGTCCCAGCACATTCCACTCTAATTTACAACCGAGGAACACGACGTCCAGGAAGACTCTGTTGCCCTAGTAACAAGAGTTGAGAACGTAACAATGCTGCCGCCTTGTGGCTGTTTCCCACAACAGCAGCTTTAAACACAGTGCTAATGGCCGCTTAATAGTCACGAGGACTGCGGGGTTGTAAATGATACCTGCCCTCGAAAAATGTCCTGGGGTAGGGAATAGGCAAGAAATTTCAACACATGACAAAGTTTTCAAGAAGTCAATATGAGAGGGAAGTTGTACTCACTCTTTAAAAAAAAAGGAAAAGAAAAAAAAAGACATGCCTATAGCTCAGTATAAGGAATTATTAGCTGCATGCAAATCCCACGTCCACAAAGGTTTCAGCTCACACCAGTCAAATGACCATCAGCAAAAAGTCTACAAACTATAAATGCTGAAGAGGTTTTAGGGAACTGTGTACCTTCTAGCTGCTGATGGGGTGTAAAGTGCTAACAGCACTAATGAAAACTGAATGCAGCTGCTTTAAAAGGTAAAAATTGAGCTACCGTATGATGCGGCAGGGCACCTTCTGGGCCTATAACCTAAGACCACCAGAATCGGAAAGACAGAGGCAGGCAAATGTGCACTGCAGCAATATTGAAAGAGCCAAGACATGGAAGCAAAAAAAAGCTCCATAAACAGATGAATGGACAAAGAAGAAGTGGTATATGTACAGAATGGAATATTAGCCACGAAAAAAAATAAAAGAATGGCATATGCAGCACCACGGATGAGCCTAGAGATAATCACACAACGTGAAGTAAGTCAGATTGCGAAAGACAAATGTTCTACGATATCACTTATGTTATCTGAAAATTCATAAAAATGAACATATTTCCATAGGGAAAGACGATCTCAGATGGAGAAGACAAACTTATGGTTAAGCCAAAGAAAAGGTGTGAGGAATGGACAAATTAGGATATTGGGGTTAACAAACATATACTAATACATATAAAATATATCATCCCCAAAGACCTATGGAATACCAAGAGTGGTCTATTCAACACTCTACAATAACCTACATGGAAAAGGACACAACGATCAATAGATATATGTATATGTGTACATGAACAAGATTCTGTGCAGCTAGAACAAAAGACATTTTAAAATCCAATTTGCTCTGATAAAAATGAAAACTTAAAGACACAAACAAGAATTAAGGAGGCTAAAACTTATGGGGGTTTGTCCTGACACATTCCACTCTAATCTGCAACCTAAAAGCACAACTTGCAGCAAGGTTCTGTTTCCCTAGCAAGCAGAGTTGCCAACGTAGAAATGCTGCCACCTTAAGGCCGTTTCCTCAAACAGCAGCTTTAAATCCACTGCTAATGGTCACTAATATTCACAAGGACTGCAGGGCTGTAAATGACTCATGCCCTCAAAAACTGTCCTGGGGTAGGGAATGGCCAAAAAAATCCAAACGCGGCAAATTTTTCAAGAAGGAAATTTGAAGTTGTAAGTTTAGCTGAATCTTAAAAAAAAATGAAAAGGACATTGATCCACGCAAAACATCAGGAATTATTAGACGCATGCAAATCCAATCTACACAAACGTATCACCTCACACCAGTCAGAATGACCATCAGCAAAACGTCAACAAACAATAGATGTTGAAGAAGTTGTGGAGAATAGCGTAACCTCTCGGTCTAAGTGGGATGTAAACTGGTAACCGCCAATAATAGGAACAGAATGGCAGTGCGTTGAAAGGTAAAAATTGAGTCCCCATATGATCCGGAAGGCCCACTATTGGGCCTGTCACCTGTGAAAGCCAGAATCAAAAAGACACAGGATGGAACATCGTGTATTGCAGCAGTATTTACAATAGCCAAGACATGGAAGCAACAAAAATGTCCACCATCAGATGAATGGACGAAAAAGTGGTCCATGTACACAATGCAATATTAGACACAGAAAAGAATGAAACAATGCCGTTTGCAGCACCATAGACGAGGCTACAGACAATCACACACCTTGAAGTAAGTCAGAAAGCGAGAGACACATATCCTATGATATCACGTATAGGTCTTATCTAAAAATTGATAGGAATGAACCTATTTCCACAGAGAGGGACACTCACGTGTTCAGAAAACAAGCTTGTGCTTAACCAAACGGAAAGGTGTGAGGAATGTATAACGGAGGATATTGGGTTTAACAGACATATGCTAATACTTATAAAATATATAATCATCAGACATACCGAATACCAAGAGAGGTCTACACAACATTCTGTAATAATCTCTACGGAACAGGATCCAAACATGAAAAGATATATGAATCAATGAAAGACATTCTGTACACCTAGAACAAACACAACATTGCAATCAAATTTGCTCTGAGAAAAATGAAAATTAAACTGAGAATATCAACAACAAATAAGTAGACATAGTTTCTGGGGGTTTGTCCTGGCACATTCCACTCTACTTTACAACCTACAAACAGGACTTCCAGGAAGGCTGTGTTGCCCTAGTAACCAGAGTTGGGAATATAGAAATGCTGCCCCCTTGTGGCCGTTTCCTGCAACAGCAGCTTTAAATGCAGAACTAATGGTCATGTGATATTCACAATTACTACAGGGCTGTAAAGGACACCTGCCCTCAAAAAATGTCCTGGTGCAGGTAATGGCCACAGGAATTCAGGGAACATGGCAAATTTTTCAAGGAAACAATTTGAAGAGGTGAGTTTCTCTGTTTTACTTAAAAAAAAAACGTAGATGAAAGCTCAATATCGGGAATTATTAGACGCATGCAAATCCAACCTACAAGAAGGTATCACCACCCAACACTCAAAATGCCATCAGTAAAAAGTCTACAAACAATAAATTCTGAAGGGGTTTTAGAGAACTGTGTACCCTCTAGTTGCTGGTGGCATGTAAACTGGCAACAGCCAGTAGTGAGAACAGAATGGAGGTGCGTTGAAAGGGAAAAATTTGAACCACCATATGATCTAGTAGGCCCACTGCTGGGCCTAATCCCTGAGAAGACCAGAATCCAAAAGACACAGGCTGGCAATCCTGCACTGCATCAATATTTAGCATTGCCAAGACTTGGAAGTAACCAAAATGTCCATCCACAGATGAATGCACAAAGAAGAAGTGGTCCATGTACACAATGCAATATTCGCCATGGAAAAGGATGAAACACTGCTCTTTGCAGCACCATAGATGAGCCTAGAGATAATCACAGAACATGAGGTAAGTCGGAAAGCAGCCGACAAATAACCTGTGATATCACTCCTAGCTGTTACCTAACAACTGACACGTATGAACATATTTCCACAGAGAAAGACTCTCACAGACTTAGAAAACAAACTATGGTTATCTAAAAGGAAAGGTGGGAGGAATGGACACATTAAGATTAGGGTTACCGTACGTATACAAATACATATTAAACACACGTATCAAAAAGACCGACCATATACCAAGGGAGGTCTACTGAATGCGCTGTAATAATTTACACGGGGGCTTGCCTGGTGGCACCGTGGTTAAGAATCCACCTGCCAATGCAGGGGACACAGGTTCGATCCCTGGTTCGGGAAGGTCCCACATGCAGCAGAGCAACTAAGCCCGTGCACCACAACTAATGAGCCTACGCTCTGGAGCCCATGAGCCATAACTACTGAGTCCATGCACCACAACTACTGAAGCCCACACGCCTAGAGCCCGTGCTCCGCAACAAGAGAAGCCACTGCAGTGAGAAGCCGGTGCACCGCAACGGAGAGTAGCCCCCGCTCACCGCAACTGGAGAAAGCCCACATGCAGCAACGAAGATCCAACTCAGCCAAAAATAAATAAATAAATAAAATAAATTTATTTAAAAAAATAATAGTAATTTACATGGGAAGAGGATCTGTACATGAGTAGATATATATAATGTTCAATTGAACCTGATTGTGCACACCCAGAACAAACACTATTCTGCTCATTACCCCAATTTAAAAAATTAAAACCACGAACAACAATTAATGAGACATAAAGTTATTGGGGTTTTCCCTGGCACATCCCATTCTAATTTACAACCTAGGAACACAACTTTCAGGAAGGCTCCGCTGCCCTAGTAACCAGACTTGGGAATGGAGAAATGCTGCCGCCTTGTGGCCGTTTCCCACAACAGCAGCTTTAAACACAGGGCTAAGGGTCACTTGAGATTCACAGTAATTGTAGGGCCGTAAATGACACGTGTCCTCAAAAAATGTCCTGGGGTAGGTAATGGCCAAGAAAGTTCACAACACGGAAAATTTTTCAAGAAAACAATTTGAAGAGGTAAGTGTTACTCACTCGGTTGTTCTAAAAAAAGAAGAACATGGATAAAAGCTCAATATCAGCAATTATTGGTTGGATGCAAATCCAAACTACAGAAAGATTTCACCACCCAATATTCAAAATGCCATCCGTAAAAAGTCTACAAACCATGCATGCTGACGGGTTGGGGGAGAAATGCATACCCACTATGCTGTTGGTTGGATGTAAACTGGTAACAGCTAATCATGAGAACAGAACGGAGCTGCGTTTAAAAGGTAAAAATTGAGCTACCATATCATGCGGCCGATCCCCTAATGGGCCTATACCCTAAGAAGACCAGAATGGGAAAGGCACAGACAGGCAAACATGCACTGCAGCAATATTTACAATAGCCAAGCCATGCAAGCAAGCAAAATGTCCATCAACAGACAAATGGACAAAGAAGAAGTGGTGTACGTACCGAATGGAATAGTAGCCTCGGGAAAAAAATGAACAATGCCGTTTTCAGGACTACACATGAGCCTAGAAATAATCATAGTACGTTAAGTAAGTCAAAAAGGAATGACAAATATCCTATGATATCATTTATACGTGTTATCCATCCTAAGATTGCTCCCAATGAACATATTTCCACAGAAAAACACACTCACAGACTGATAAAACAAACTAATGGTTAACCAAAATGAAAGGTGGGAGGATGGATAAATTAGGATTATGGGGGTAGCATACATATACTAATGTATGTTAAATGTATATAAACATATAACATATAAACTATATGAATTATATAATCACCAATACATATAAAATATATCATGACAAAACACCTACCAAATACCAAGGGAGGTCTACTCAACATTCTGTAATAACATACATGGTAACAGGATCCGAAGATGAACAGACATATGTATGAATCATTGACCAGATTCTGTACAGCCAGACAATCACAACACTCTAATCAAATTTCCTCCGATAAGAAATATAAATTAAATTTAAAAAACGAACATAAGTAAGGAGACATAAACTTCTGGGGGCTTGTCCCAGCACATTCCACTCTAATTTACAACCGAGGAACACGACGTCCAGGAAGACTCTGTTGCCCTAGTAACAAGAGTTGAGAACGTAACAATGCTGCCGCCTTGTGGCTGTTTCCCACAACAGCAGCTTTAAACACAGTGCTAATGGCCGCTTAATAGTCACGAGGACTGCGGGGCTGTAAATGATACCTGCCCTCGAAAAATGTCCTGGGGTAGGGAATAGGCAAGAAATTTCAACACATGACAAAGTTTTCAAGAAGTCAATATGAGAGGGAAGTTGTACTCACTCTTTAAAAAAAAAGGAAAAGAAAAAAAAAGACATGCCTATAGCTCAGTATAAGGAATTATTAGCTGCATGCAAATCCCACGTCCACAAAGGTTTCAGCTCACACCAGTCAAATGACCATCAGCAAAAAGTCTACAAACTATAAATGCTGAAGAGGTTTTAGGGAACTGTGTACCTTCTAGCTGCTGATGGGGTGTAAAGTGCTAACAGCACTAATGAAAACTGAATGCAGCTGCTTTAAAAGGTAAAAATTGAGCTACCGTATGATGCGGCAGGGCACCTTCTGGGCCTATAACCTAAGACCACCAGAATCGGAAAGACAGAGGCAGGCAAATGTGCACTGCAGCAATATTGAAAGAGCCAAGACATGGAAGCAAAAAAAAGCTCCATAAACAGATGAATGGACAAAGAAGAAGTGGTATATGTACAGAATGGAATATTAGCCACGAAAAAAAATAAAAGAATGGCATATGCAGCACCACGGATGAGCCTAGAGATAATCACACAACGTGAAGTAAGTCAGATTGCGAAAGACAAATGTTCTACGATATCACTTATGTTATCTGAAAATTCATAAAAATGAACATATTTCCATAGGGAAAGACGATCTCAGATGGAGAAGACAAACTTATGGTTAAGCCAAAGAAAAGGTGTGAGGAATGGACAAATTAGGATATTGGGGTTAACAAACATATACTAATACATATAAAATATATCATCCCCAAAGACCTATGGAATACCAAGAGTGGTCTATTCAACACTCTACAATAACCTACATGGAAAAGGACACAACGATCAATAGATATATGTATATGTGTACATGAACAAGATTCTGTGCAGCTAGAACAAAAGACATTTTAAAATCCAATTTGCTCTGATAAAAATGAAAACTTAAAGACACAAACAAGAATTAAGGAGGCTAAAACTTATGGGGGTTTGTCCTGACACATTCCACTCTAATCTGCAACCTAAAAGCACAACTTGCAGCAAGGTTCTGTTTCCCTAGCAAGCAGAGTTGCCAACGTAGAAATGCTGCCACCTTAAGGCCGTTTCCTCAAACAGCAGCTTTAAATCCACTGCTAATGGTCACTAATATTCACAAGGACTGCAGGGCTGTAAATGACTCATGCCCTCAAAAACTGTCCTGGGGTAGGGAATGGCCAAAAAAATCCAAACGCGGCAAATTTTTCAAGAAGGAAATTTGAAGTTGTAAGTTTAGCTGAATCTTAAAAAAAAAATGAAAAGGACATTGATCCACGCAAAACATCAGGAATTATTAGACGCATGCAAATCCAATCTACACAAACGTATCACCTCACACCAGTCAGAATGACCATCAGCAAAACGTCAACAAACAATAGATGTTGAAGAAGTTGTGGAGAATAGCGTAACCTCTCGGTCTAAGTGGGATGTAAACTGGTAACCGCCAATAATAGGAACAGAATGGCAGTGCGTTGAAAGGTAAAAATTGAGTCCCCATATGATCCGGAAGGCCCACTATTGGGCCTGTCACCTGTGAAAGCCAGAATCAAAAAGACACAGGATGGAACATCGTGTATTGCAGCAGTATTTACAATAGCCAAGACATGGAAGCAACAAAAATGTCCACCATCAGATGAATGGACGAAAAAGTGGTCCATGTACACAATGCAATATTAGACACAGAAAAGAATGAAACAATGCCGTTTGCAGCACCATAGACGAGGCTACAGACAATCACACACCTTGAAGTAAGTCAGAAAGCGAGAGACACATATCCTATGATATCACGTATAGGTCTTATCTAAAAATTGATAGGAATGAACCTATTTCCACAGAGAGGGACACTCACGTGTTCAGAAAACAAGCTTGTGCTTAACCAAACGGAAAGGTGTGAGGAATGTATAACGGAGGATATTGGGTTTAACAGACATATGCTAATACTTATAAAATATATAATCATCAGACATACCGAATACCAAGAGAGGTCTACACAACATTCTGTAATAATCTCTACGGAACAGGATCCAAACATGAAAAGATATATGAATCAATGAAAGACATTCTGTACACCTAGAACAAACACAACATTGCAATCAAATTTGCTCTGAGAAAAATGAAAATTAAACTGAGAATATCAACAACAAATAAGTAGACATAGTTTCTGGGGGTTTGTCCTGGCACATTCCACTCTACTTTACAACCTACAAACAGGACTTCCAGGAAGGCTGTGTTGCCCTAGTAACCAGAGTTGGGAATATAGAAATGCTGCCCCCTTGTGGCCGTTTCCTGCAACAGCAGCTTTAAATGCAGAACTAATGGTCATGTGATATTCACAATTACTACAGGGCTGTAAAGGACACCTGCCCTCAAAAAATGTCCTGGTGCAGGTAATGGCCACAGGAATTCAGGGAACATGGCAAATTTTTCAAGGAAACAATTTGAAGAGGTGAGTTTCTCTGTTTTACTTAAAAAAAAAAACGTAGATGAAAGCTCAATATCGGGAATTATTAGACGCATGCAAATCCAACCTACAAGAAGGTATCACCACCCAACACTCAAAATGCCATCAGTAAAAAGTCTACAAACAATAAATTCTGAAGGGGTTTTAGAGAACTGTGTACCCTCTAGTTGCTGGTGGCATGTAAACTGGTAACAGCCAGTAGTGAGAACAGAATGGAGGTGCGTTGAAAGGGAAAAATTTGAACCACCATATGATCTAGTAGGCCCACTGCTGGGCCTAATCCCTGAGAAGACCAGAATCCAAAAGACACAGGCTGGCAATCCTGCACTGCATCAATATTTAGCATTGCCAAGACTTGGAAGTAACCAAAATGTCCATCCACAGATGAATGCACAAAGAAGAAGTGGTCCATGTACACAATGCAATATTCGCCATGGAAAAGGATGAAACACTGCTCTTTGCAGCACCATAGATGAGCCTAGAGATAATCACAGAACATGAGGTAAGTCGGAAAGCAGCCGACAAATAACCTGTGATATCACTCCTAGCTGTTACCTAACAACTGACACGTATGAACATATTTCCACAGAGAAAGACTCTCACAGACTTAGAAAACAAACTATGGTTATCTAAAAGGAAAGGTGGGAGGAATGGACACATTAAGATTAGGGTTACCGTACGTATACAAATACATATTAAACACACGTATCAAAAAGACCGACCATATACCAAGGGAGGTCTACTGAACGCGCTGTAATAATTTACACGGGGGCTTGCCTGGTGGCACCGTGGTTAAGAATCCACCTGCCAATGCAGGGGACACAGGTTCGATCCCTGGTTCGGGAAGGTCCCACATGCAGCAGAGCAACTAAGCCCGTGCACCACAACTAATGAGCCTACGCTCTGGAGCCCATGAGCCATAACTACTGAGCCCATGCACCACAACTACTGAAGCCCACACGCCTAGAGCCCGTGCTCCGCAACAAGAGAAGCCACTGCAGTGAGAAGCCGGTGCACCGCAACGGAGAGTAGCCCCCGCTCACCGCAACTGGAGAAAGCCCACATGCAGCAACGAAGATCCAACTCAGCCAAAAATAAATAAATAAATAAAATAAATTTATTTTAAAAAATAATAGTAATTTACATGGGAAGAGGATCTGTACATGAGTAGATATATATAATGTTCAGTTGAACCTGATTGTGCACACCCAGAACAAACACTATTCTGCTCATTACCCCAATTTAAAAAATTAAAACCACGAACAACAATTAATGAGACATAAAGTTATTGGGGTTTTCCCTGGCACATCCCATTCTAATTTACAACCTAGGAACACAACTTTCAGGAAGGCTCCGCTGCCCTAGTAACCAGACTTGGGAATGGAGAAATGCTGCCGCCTTGTGGCCGTTTCCCACAACAGCAGCTTTAAACACAGGGCTAAGGGTCACTTGAGATTCACAGTAATTGTAGGGCCGTAAATGACACGTGTCCTCAAAAAATGTCCTGGGGTAGGTAATGGCCAAGAAAGTTCACAACACGGAAAATTTTTCAAGAAAACAATTTGAAGAGGTAAGTGTTACTCACTCGGTTGTTCTAAAAAAAGAAGAACATGGATAAAAGCTCAATATCAGGAATTATTGGTTGGATGCAAATCCAAACTACAAAAAGATTTCACCACCCAATATTCAAAATGCCATCCGTAAAAAGTCTACAAACCATGCATGCTGACGGGTTGGGGGAGAAATGCATACCCACTATGCTGTTGGTTGGATGTAAACTGGTAACAGCTAATCATGAGAACAGAACGGAGCTGCGTTTAAAAGGTAAAAATTGAGCTACCATATCATGCGGCCGATCCCCTAATGGGCCTATACCCTAAGAAGACCAGAATGGGAAAGGCACAGACAGGCAAACATGCACTGCAGCAATATTTACAATAGCCAAGCCATGCAAGCAAACAAAATGTCCATCAACAGACAAATGGACAAAGAAGAAGTGGTGTACGTACCGAATGGAATAGTAGCCTCGGGAAAAAAATGAACAATGCCGTTTTCAGGACTACACATGAGCCTAGAAATAATCATAGTACGTTAAGTAAGTCAAAAAGGAATGACAAATATCCTATGATATCATTTATACGTGTTATCCATCCTAAGATTGCTCCCAATGAACATATTTCCACAGAAAAACACACTCACAGACTGATAAAACAAACTAATGGTTAACCAAAATGAAAGGTGGGAGGATGGATAAATTAGGATTATGGGGGTAGCATACATATACTAATGTATGTTAAATGTATATAAACATATAACATATAAACTATATGAATTATATAATCACCAATACATATAAAATATATCATGACAAAACACCTACCAAATACCAAGGGAGGTCTACTCAACATTCTGTAATAACATACATGGTAACAGGATCCGAAGATGAACAGACATATGTATGAATCATTGACCAGATTCTGTACAGCCAGACAATCACAACACTCTAATCAAATTTCCTCCGATAAGAAATATAAATTAAATTTAAAAAACGAACATAAGTAAGGAGACATAAACTTCTGGGGGCTTGTCCCAGCACATTCCACTCTAATTTACAACCGAGGAACACGACGTCCAGGAAGACTCTGTTGCCCTAGTAACAAGAGTTGAGAACGTAACAATGCTGCCGCCTTGTGGCTGTTTCCCACAACAGCAGCTTTAAACACAGTGCTAATGGCCGCTTAATAGTCACGAGGACTGCGGGGCTGTAAATGATACCTGCCCTCGAAAAATGTCCTGGGGTAGGGAATAGGCAAGAAATTTCAACACATGACAAAGTTTTCAAGAAGTCAATATGAGAGGGAAGTTGTACTCACTCTTTAAAAAAAAAGGAAAAGAAAAAAAAAGACATGCCTATAGCTCAGTATAAGGAATTATTAGCTGCATGCAAATCCCACGTCCACAAAGGTTTCAGCTCACACCAGTCAAATGACCATCAGCAAAAAGTCTACAAACTATAAATGCTGAAGAGGTTTTAGGGAACTGTGTACCTTCTAGCTGCTGATGGGGTGTAAAGTGCTAACAGCACTAATGAAAACTGAATGCAGCTGCTTTAAAAGGTAAAAATTGAGCTACCGTATGATGCGGCAGGGCACCTTCTGGGCCTATAACCTAAGACCACCAGAATCGGAAAGACAGAGGCAGGCAAATGTGCACTGCAGCAATATTGAAAGAGCCAAGACATGGAAGCAAAAAAAAGCTCCATAAACAGATGAATGGACAAAGAAGAAGTGGTATATGTACAGAATGGAATATTAGCCACGAAAAAAAATAAAAGAATGGCATATGCAGCACCACGGATGAGCCTAGAGATAATCACACAACGTGAAGTAAGTCAGATTGCGAAAGACAAATGTTCTACGATATCACTTATGTTATCTGAAAATTCATAAAAATGAACATATTTCCATAGGGAAAGACGATCTCAGATGGAGAAGACAAACTTATGGTTAAGCCAAAGAAAAGGTGTGAGGAATGGACAAATTAGGATATTGGGGTTAACAAACATATACTAATACATATAAAATATATCATCCCCAAAGACCTATGGAATACCAAGAGTGGTCTATTCAACACTCTACAATAACCTACATGGAAAAGGACACAACGATCAATAGATATATGTATATGTGTACATGAACAAGATTCTGTGCAGCTAGAACAAAAGACATTTTAAAATCCAATTTGCTCTGATAAAAATGAAAACTTAAAGACACAAACAAGAATTAAGGAGGCTAAAACTTATGGGGGTTTGTCCTGACACATTCCACTCTAATCTGCAACCTAAAAGCACAACTTGCAGCAAGGTTCTGTTTCCCTAGCAAGCAGAGTTGCCAACGTAGAAATGCTGCCACCTTAAGGCCGTTTCCTCAAACAGCAGCTTTAAATCCACTGCTAATGGTCACTAATATTCACAAGGACTGCAGGGCTGTAAATGACTCATGCCCTCAAAAACTGTCCTGGGGTAGGGAATGGCCAAAAAAATCCAAACGCGGCAAATTTTTCAAGAAGGAAATTTGAAGTTGTAAGTTTAGCTGAATCTTAAAAAAAAATGAAAAGGACATTGATCCACGCAAAACATCAGGAATTATTAGACGCATGCAAATCCAATCTACACAAACGTATCACCTCACACCAGTCAGAATGACCATCAGCAAAACGTCAACAAACAATAGATGTTGAAGAAGTTGTGGAGAATAGCGTAACCTCTCGGTCTAAGTGGGATGTAAACTGGTAACCGCCAATAATAGGAACAGAATGGCAGTGCGTTGAAAGGTAAAAATTGAGTCCCCATATGATCCGGAAGGCCCACTATTGGGCCTGTCACCTGTGAAAGCCAGAATCAAAAAGACACAGGATGGAACATCGTGTATTGCAGCAGTATTTACAATAGCCAAGACATGGAAGCAACAAAAATGTCCACCATCAGATGAATGGACGAAAAAGTGGTCCATGTACACAATGCAATATTAGACACAGAAAAGAATGAAACAATGCCGTTTGCAGCACCATAGACGAGGCTACAGACAATCACACACCTTGAAGTAAGTCAGAAAGCGAGAGACACATATCCTATGATATCACGTATAGGTCTTATCTAAAAATTGATAGGAATGAACCTATTTCCACAGAGAGGGACACTCACGTGTTCAGAAAACAAGCTTGTGCTTAACCAAACGGAAAGGTGTGAGGAATGTATAACGGAGGATATTGGGTTTAACAGACATATGCTAATACTTATAAAATTTATAATCATCAGACATACCGAATACCAAGAGAGGTCTACACAACATTCTGTAATAATCTCTACGGAACAGGATCCAAACATGAAAAGATATATGAATCAATGAAAGACATTCTGTACACCTAGAACAAACACAACATTGCAATCAAATTTGCTCTGAGAAAAATGAAAATTAAACTGAGAATATCAACAACAAATAAGTAGACATAGTTTCTGGGGGTTTGTCCTGGCACATTCCACTCTACTTTACAACCTACAAACAGGACTTCCAGGAAGGCTGTGTTGCCCTAGTAACCAGAGTTGGGAATATAGAAATGCTGCCCCCTTGTGGCCGTTTCCTGCAACAGCAGCTTTAAATGCAGAACTAATGGTCATGTGATATTCACAATTACTACAGGGCTGTAAAGGACACCTGCCCTCAAAAAATGTCCTGGTGCAGGTAATGGCCACAGGAATTCAGGGAACATGGCAAATTTTTCAAGGAAACAATTTGAAGAGGTGAGTTTCTCTGTTTTACTTAAAAAAAAAACGTAGATGAAAGCTCAATATCGGGAATTATTAGACGCATGCAAATCCAACCTACAAGAAGGTATCACCACCCAACACTCAAAATGCCATCAGTAAAAAGTCTACAAACAATAAATTCTGAAGGGGTTTTAGAGAACTGTGTACCCTCTAGTTGCTGGTGGCATGTAAACTGGCAACAGCCAGTAGTGAGAACAGAATGGAGGTGCGTTGAAAGGGAAAAATTTGAACCACCATATGATCTAGTAGGCCCACTGCTGGGCCTAATCCCTGAGAAGACCAGAATCCAAAAGACACAGGCTGGCAATCCTGCACTGCATCAATATTTAGCATTGCCAAGACTTGGAAGTAACCAAAATGTCCATCCACAGATGAATGCACAAAGAAGAAGTGGTCCATGTACACAATGCAATATTCGCCATGGAAAAGGATGAAACACTGCTCTTTGCAGCACCATAGATGAGCCTAGAGATAATCACAGAACATGAGGTAAGTCGGAAAGCAGCCGACAAATAACCTGTGATATCACTCCTAGCTGTTACCTAACAACTGACACGTATGAACATATTTCCACAGAGAAAGACTCTCACAGACTTAGAAAACAAACTATGGTTATCTAAAAGGAAAGGTGGGAGGAATGGACACATTAAGATTAGGGTTACCGTACGTATACAAATACATATTAAACACACGTATCAAAAAGACCGACCATATACCAAGGGAGGTCTACTGAACGCGCTGTAATAATTTACACGGGGGCTTGCCTGGTGGCACCGTGGTTAAGAATCCACCTGCCAATGCAGGGGACACAGGTTCGATCCCTGGTTCGGGAAGGTCCCACATGCAGCAGAGCAACTAAGCCCGTGCACCACAACTAATGAGCCTACGCTCTGGAGCCCATGAGCCATAACTACTGAGTCCATGCACCACAACTACTGAAGCCCACACGCCTAGAGCCCGTGCTCCGCAACAAGAGAAGCCACTGCAGTGAGAAGCCGGTGCACCGCAACGGAGAGTAGCCCCCGCTCACCGCAACTGGAGAAAGCCCACATGCAGCAACGAAGATCCAACTCAGCCAAAAATAAATAAATAAATAAAATAAATTTATTTAAAAAAATAATAGTAATTTACATGGGAAGAGGATCTGTACATGAGTAGATATATATAATGTTCAATTGAACCTGATTGTGCACACCCAGAACAAACACTATTCTGCTCATTACCCCAATTTAAAAAATTAAAACCACGAACAACAATTAATGAGACATAAAGTTATTGGGGTTTTCCCTGGCACATCCCATTCTAATTTACAACCTAGGAACACAACTTTCAGGAAGGCTCCGCTGCCCTAGTAACCAGACTTGGGAATGGAGAAATGCTGCCGCCTTGTGGCCGTTTCCCACAACAGCAGCTTTAAACACAGGGCTAAGGGTCACTTGAGATTCACAGTAATTGTAGGGCCGTAAATGACACGTGTCCTCAAAAAATGTCCTGGGGTAGGTAATGGCCAAGAAAGTTCACAACACGGAAAATTTTTCAAGAAAACAATTTGAAGAGGTAAGTGTTACTCACTCGGTTGTTCTAAAAAAAGAAGAACATGGATAAAAGCTCAATATCAGGAATTATTGGTTGGATGCAAATCCAAACTACAGAAAGATTTCACCACCCAATATTCAAAATGCCATCCGTAAAAAGTCTACAAACCATGCATGCTGACGGGTTGGGGGAGAAATGCATACCCACTATGCTGTTGGTTGGATGTAAACTGGTAACAGCTAATCATGAGAACAGAACGGAGCTGCGTTTAAAAGGTAAAAATTGAGCTACCATATCATGCGGCCGATCCCCTAATGGGCCTATACCCTAAGAAGACCAGAATGGGAAAGGCACAGACAGGCAAACATGCACTGCAGCAATATTTACAATAGCCAAGCCATGCAAGCAAGCAAAATGTCCATCAACAGACAAATGGACAAAGAAGAAGTGGTGTACGTACCGAATGGAATAGTAGCCTCGGGAAAAAAATGAACAATGCCGTTTTCAGGACTACACATGAGCCTAGAAATAATCATAGTACGTTAAGTAAGTCAAAAAGGAATGACAAATATCCTATGATATCATTTATACGTGTTATCCATCCTAAGATTGCTCCCAATGAACATATTTCCACAGAAAAACACACTCACAGACTGATAAAACAAACTAATGGTTAACCAAAATGAAAGGTGGGAGGATGGATAAATTAGGATTATGGGGGTAGCATACATATACTAATGTATGTTAAATGTATATAAACATATAACATATAAACTATATGAATTATATAATCACCAATACATATAAAATATATCATGACAAAACACCTACCAAATACCAAGGGAGGTCTACTCAACATTCTGTAATAACATACATGGTAACAGGATCCGAAGATGAACAGACATATGTATGAATCATTGACCAGATTCTGTACAGCCAGACAATCACAACACTCTAATCAAATTTCCTCCGATAAGAAATATAAATTAAATTTAAAAAACGAACATAAGTAAGGAGACATAAACTTCTGGGGGCTTGTCCCAGCACATTCCACTCTAATTTACAACCGAGGAACACGACGTCCAGGAAGACTCTGTTGCCCTAGTAACAAGAGTTGAGAACGTAACAATGCTGCCGCCTTGTGGCTGTTTCCCACAACAGCAGCTTTAAACACAGTGCTAATGGCCGCTTAATAGTCACGAGGACTGCGGGGCTGTAAATGATACCTGCCCTCGAAAAATGTCCTGGGGTAGGGAATAGGCAAGAAATTTCAACACATGACAAAGTTTTCAAGAAGTCAATATGAGAGGGAAGTTGTACTCACTCTTTAAAAAAAAAGGAAAAGAAAAAAAAAGACATGCCTATAGCTCAGTATAAGGAATTATTAGCTGCATGCAAATCCCACGTCCACAAAGGTTTCAGCTCACACCAGTCAAATGACCATCAGCAAAAAGTCTACAAACTATAAATGCTGAAGAGGTTTTAGGGAACTGTGTACCTTCTAGCTGCTGATGGGGTGTAAAGTGCTAACAGCACTAATGAAAACTGAATGCAGCTGCTTTAAAAGGTAAAAATTGAGCTACCGTATGATGCGGCAGGGCACCTTCTGGGCCTATAACCTAAGACCACCAGAATCGGAAAGACAGAGGCAGGCAAATGTGCACTGCAGCAATATTGAAAGAGCCAAGACATGGAAGCAAAAAAAAGCTCCATAAACAGATGAATGGACAAAGAAGAAGTGGTATATGTACAGAATGGAATATTAGCCACGAAAAAAAATAAAAGAATGGCATATGCAGCACCACGGATGAGCCTAGAGATAATCACACAACGTGAAGTAAGTCAGATTGCGAAAGACAAATGTTCTACGATATCACTTATGTTATCTGAAAATTCATAAAAATGAACATATTTCCATAGGGAAAGACGATCTCAGATGGAGAAGACAAACTTATGGTTAAGCCAAAGAAAAGGTGTGAGGAATGGACAAATTAGGATATTGGGGTTAACAAACATATACTAATACATATAAAATATATCATCCCCAAAGACCTATGGAATACCAAGAGTGGTCTATTCAACACTCTACAATAACCTACATGGAAAAGGACACAACGATCAATAGATATATGTATATGTGTACATGAACAAGATTCTGTGCAGCTAGAACAAAAGACATTTTAAAATCCAATTTGCTCTGATAAAAATGAAAACTTAAAGACACAAACAAGAATTAAGGAGGCTAAAACTTATGGGGGTTTGTCCTGACACATTCCACTCTAATCTGCAACCTAAAAGCACAACTTGCAGCAAGGTTCTGTTTCCCTAGCAAGCAGAGTTGCCAACGTAGAAATGCTGCCACCTTAAGGCCGTTTCCTCAAACAGCAGCTTTAAATCCACTGCTAATGGTCACTAATATTCACAAGGACTGCAGGGCTGTAAATGACTCATGCCCTCAAAAACTGTCCTGGGGTAGGGAATGGCCAAAAAAATCCAAACGCGGCAAATTTTTCAAGAAGGAAATTTGAAGTTGTAAGTTTAGCTGAATCTTAAAAAAAAAATGAAAAGGACATTGATCCACGCAAAACATCAGGAATTATTAGACGCATGCAAATCCAATCTACACAAACGTATCACCTCACACCAGTCAGAATGACCATCAGCAAAACGTCAACAAACAATAGATGTTGAAGAAGTTGTGGAGAATAGCGTAACCTCTCGGTCTAAGTGGGATGTAAACTGGTAACCGCCAATAATAGGAACAGAATGGCAGTGCGTTGAAAGGTAAAAATTGAGTCCCCATATGATCCGGAAGGCCCACTATTGGGCCTGTCACCTGTGAAAGCCAGAATCAAAAAGACACAGGATGGAACATCGTGTATTGCAGCAGTATTTACAATAGCCAAGACATGGAAGCAACAAAAATGTCCATCATCAGATGAATGGACGAAAAAGTGGTCCATGTACACAATGCAATATTAGACACAGAAAAGAATGAAACAATGCCGTTTGCAGCACCATAGACGAGGCTACAGACAATCACACACCTTGAAGTAAGTCAGAAAGCGAGAGACACATATCCTATGATATCACGTATAGGTCTTATCTAAAAATTGATAGGAATGAACCTATTTCCACAGAGAGGGACACTCACGTGTTCAGAAAACAAGCTTGTGCTTAACCAAACGGAAAGGTGTGAGGAATGTATAACGGAGGATATTGGGTTTAACAGACATATGCTAATACTTATAAAATATATAATCATCAGACATACCGAATACCAAGAGAGGTCTACACAACATTCTGTAATAATCTCTACGGAACAGGATCCAAACATGAAAAGATATATGAATCAATGAAAGACATTCTGTACACCTAGAACAAACACAACATTGCAATCAAATTTGCTCTGAGAAAAATGAAAATTAAACTGAGAATATCAACAACAAATAAGTAGACATAGTTTCTGGGGGTTTGTCCTGGCACATTCCACTCTACTTTACAACCTACAAACAGGACTTCCAGGAAGGCTGTGTTGCCCTAGTAACCAGAGTTGGGAATATAGAAATGCTGCCCCCTTGTGGCCGTTTCCTGCAACAGCAGCTTTAAATGCAGAACTAATGGTCATGTGATATTCACAATTACTACAGGGCTGTAAAGGACACCTGCCCTCAAAAAATGTCCTGGTGCAGGTAATGGCCACAGGAATTCAGGGAACATGGCAAATTTTTCAAGGAAACAATTTGAAGAGGTGAGTTTCTCTGTTTTACTTAAAAAAAAAACGTAGATGAAAGCTCAATATCGGGAATTATTAGACGCATGCAAATCCAACCTACAAGAAGGTATCACCACCCAACACTCAAAATGCCATCAGTAAAAAGTCTACAAACAATAAATTCTGAAGGGGTTTTAGAGAACTGTGTACCCTCTAGTTGCTGGTGGCATGTAAACTGGTAACAGCCAGTAGTGAGAACAGAATGGAGGTGCATTGAAAGGGAAAAATTTGAACCACCATATGATCTAGTAGGCCCACTGCTGGGCCTAATCCCTGAGAAGACCAGAATCCAAAAGACACAGGCTGGCAATCCTGCACTGCATCAATATTTAGCATTGCCAAGACTTGGAAGTAACCAAAATGTCCATCCACAGATGAATGCACAAAGAAGAAGTGGTCCATGTACACAATGCAATATTCGCCATGGAAAAGGATGAAACACTGCTCTTTGCAGCACCATAGACGAGCCTAGAGATAATCACAGAACATGAGGTAAGTCGGAAAGCAGCCGACAAATAACCTGTGATATCACTCCTAGCTGTTACCTAACAACTGACACGTATGAACATATTTCCACAGAGAAAGACTCTCACAGACTTAGAAAACAAACTATGGTTATCTAAAAGGAAAGGTGGGAGGAATGGACACATTAAGATTAGGGTTACCGTACGTATACAAATACATATTAAACACACGTATCAAAAAGACCGACCATATACCAAGGGAGGTCTACTGAACGCGCTGTAATAATTTACACGGGGGCTTGCCTGGTGGCACCGTGGTTAAGAATCCACCTGCCAATGCAGGGGACACAGGTTCGATCCCTGGTTCGGGAAGGTCCCACATGCAGCAGAGCAACTAAGCCCGTGCACCACAACTAATGAGCCTACGCTCTGGAGCCCATGAGCCATAACTACTGAGCCCATGCACCACAACTACTGAAGCCCACACGCCTAGAGCCCGTGCTCCGCAACAAGAGAAGCCACTGCAGTGAGAAGCCGGTGCACCGCAACGGAGAGTAGCCCCCGCTCACCGCAACTGGAGAAAGCCCACATGCAGCAACGAAGATCCAACTCAGCCAAAAATAAATAAATAAATAAAATAAATTTATTTAAAAAAATAATAGTAATTTACATGGGAAGAGGATCTGTACATGAGTAGATATATATAATGTTCAATTGAACCTGATTGTGCACACCCAGAACAAACACTATTCTGCTCATTACCCCAATTTAAAAAATTAAAACCACGAACAACAATTAATGAGACATAAAGTTATTGGGGTTTTCCCTGGCACATCCCATTCTAATTTACAACCTAGGAACACAACTTTCAGGAAGGCTCCGCTGCCCTAGTAACCAGACTTGGGAATGGAGAAATGCTGCCGCCTTGTGGCCGTTTCCCACAACAGCAGCTTTAAACACAGGGCTAAGGGTCACTTGAGATTCACAGTAATTGTAGGGCCGTAAATGACACGTGTCCTCAAAAAATGTCCTGGGGTAGGTAATGGCCAAGAAAGTTCACAACACGGAAAATTTTTCAAGAAAACAATTTGAAGAGGTAAGTGTTACTCACTCGGTTGTTCTAAAAAAAGAAGAACATGGATAAAAGCTCAATATCAGGAATTATTGGTTGGATGCAAATCCAAACTACAAAAAGATTTCACCACCCAATATTCAAAATGCCATCCGTAAAAAGTCTACAAACCATGCATGCTGACGGGTTGGGGGAGAAATGCATACCCACTATGCTGTTGGTTGGATGTAAACTGGTAACAGCTAATCATGAGAACAGAACGGAGCTGCGTTTAAAAGGTAAAAATTGAGCTACCATATCATGCGGCCGATCCCCTAATGGGCCTATACCCTAAGAAGACCAGAATGGGAAAGGCACAGACAGGCAAACATGCACTGCAGCAATATTTACAATAGCCAAGCCATGCAAGCAAACAAAATGTCCATCAACAGACAAATGGACAAAGAAGAAGTGGTGTACGTACCGAATGGAATAGTAGCCTCGGGAAAAAAATGAACAATGCCGTTTTCAGGACTACACATGAGCCTAGAAATAATCATAGTACGTTAAGTAAGTCAAAAAGGAATGACAAATATCCTATGATATCATTTATACGTGTTATCCATCCTAAGATTGCTCCCAATGAACATATTTCCACAGAAAAACACACTCACAGACTGATAAAACAAACTAATGGTTAACCAAAATGAAAGGTGGGAGGATGGATAAATTAGGATTATGGGGGTAGCATACATATACTAATGTATGTTAAATGTATATAAACATATAACATATAAACTATATGAATTATATAATCACCAATACATATAAAATATATCATGACAAAACACCTACCAAATACCAAGGGAGGTCTACTCAACATTCTGTAATAACATACATGGTAACAGGATCCGAAGATGAACAGACATATGTATGAATCATTGACCAGATTCTGTACAGCCAGACAATCACAACACTCTAATCAAATTTCCTCCGATAAGAAATATAAATTAAATTTAAAAAACGAACATAAGTAAGGAGACATAAACTTCTGGGGGCTTGTCCCAGCACATTCCACTCTAATTTACAACCGAGGAACACGACGTCCAGGAAGACTCTGTTGCCCTAGTAACAAGAGTTGAGAACGTAACAATGCTGCCGCCTTGTGGCTGTTTCCCACAACAGCAGCTTTAAACACAGTGCTAATGGCCGCTTAATAGTCACGAGGACTGCGGGGCTGTAAATGATACCTGCCCTCGAAAAATGTCCTGGGGTAGGGAATAGGCAAGAAATTTCAACACATGACAAAGTTTTCAAGAAGTCAATATGAGAGGGAAGTTGTACTCACTCTTTAAAAAAAAAGGAAAAGAAAAAAAAAGACATGCCTATAGCTCAGTATAAGGAATTATTAGCTGCATGCAAATCCCACGTCCACAAAGGTTTCAGCTCACACCAGTCAAATGACCATCAGCAAAAAGTCTACAAACTATAAATGCTGAAGAGGTTTTAGGGAACTGTGTACCTTCTAGCTGCTGATGGGGTGTAAAGTGCTAACAGCACTAATGAAAACTGAATGCAGCTGCTTTAAAAGGTAAAAATTGAGCTACCGTATGATGCGGCAGGGCACCTTCTGGGCCTATAACCTAAGACCACCAGAATCGGAAAGACAGAGGCAGGCAAATGTGCACTGCAGCAATATTGAAAGAGCCAAGACATGGAAGCAAAAAAAAGCTCCATAAACAGATGAATGGACAAAGAAGAAGTGGTATATGTACAGAATGGAATATTAGCCACGAAAAAAAATAAAAGAATGGCATATGCAGCACCACGGATGAGCCTAGAGATAATCACACAACGTGAAGTAAGTCAGATTGCGAAAGACAAATGTTCTACGATATCACTTATGTTATCTGAAAATTCATAAAAATGAACATATTTCCATAGGGAAAGACGATCTCAGATGGAGAAGACAAACTTATGGTTAAGCCAAAGAAAAGGTGTGAGGAATGGACAAATTAGGATATTGGGGTTAACAAACATATACTAATACATATAAAATATATCATCCCCAAAGACCTATGGAATACCAAGAGTGGTCTATTCAACACTCTACAATAACCTACATGGAAAAGGACACAACGATCAATAGATATATGTATATGTGTACATGAACAAGATTCTGTGCAGCTAGAACAAAAGACATTTTAAAATCCAATTTGCTCTGATAAAAATGAAAACTTAAAGACACAAACAAGAATTAAGGAGGCTAAAACTTATGGGGGTTTGTCCTGACACATTCCACTCTAATCTGCAACCTAAAAGCACAACTTGCAGCAAGGTTCTGTTTCCCTAGCAAGCAGAGTTGCCAACGTAGAAATGCTGCCACCTTAAGGCCGTTTCCTCAAACAGCAGCTTTAAATCCACTGCTAATGGTCACTAATATTCACAAGGACTGCAGGGCTGTAAATGACTCATGCCCTCAAAAACTGTCCTGGGGTAGGGAATGGCCAAAAAAATCCAAACGCAGCAAATTTTTCAAGAAGGAAATTTGAAGTTGTAAGTTTAGCTGAATCTTAAAAAAAAAATGAAAAGGACATTGATCCACGCAAAACATCAGGAATTATTAGACGCATGCAAATCCAATCTACACAAACGTATCACCTCACACCAGTCAGAATGACCATCAGCAAAACGTCAACAAACAATAGATGTTGAAGAAGTTGTGGAGAATAGCGTAACCTCTCGGTCTAAGTGGGATGTAAACTGGTAACCGCCAATAATAGGAACAGAATGGCAGTGCGTTGAAAGGTAAAAATTGAGTCCCCATATGATCCGGAAGGCCCACTATTGGGCCTGTCACCTGTGAAAGCCAGAATCAAAAAGACACAGGATGGAACATCGTGTATTGCAGCAGTATTTACAATAGCCAAGACATGGAAGCAACAAAAATGTCCATCATCAGATGAATGGACGAAAAAGTGGTCCATGTACACAATGCAATATTAGACACAGAAAAGAATGAAACAATGCCGTTTGCAGCACCATAGACGAGGCTACAGACAATCACACACCTTGAAGTAAGTCAGAAAGCGAGAGACACATATCCTATGATATCACGTATAGGTCTTATCTAAAAATTGATAGGAATGAACCTATTTCCACAGAGAGGGACACTCACGTGTTCAGAAAACAAGCTTGTGCTTAACCAAACGGAAAGGTGTGAGGAATGTATAACGGAGGATATTGGGTTTAACAGACATATGCTAATACTTATAAAATATATAATCATCAGACATACCGAATACCAAGAGAGGTCTACACAACATTCTGTAATAATCTCTACGGAACAGGATCCAAACATGAAAAGATATATGAATCAATGAAAGACATTCTGTACACCTAGAACAAACACAACATTGCAATCAAATTTGCTCTGAGAAAAATGAAAATTAAACTGAGAATATCAACAACAAATAAGTAGACATAGTTTCTGGGGGTTTGTCCTGGCACATTCCACTCTACTTTACAACCTACAAACAGGACTTCCAGGAAGGCTGTGTTGCCCTAGTAACCAGAGTTGGGAATATAGAAATGCTGCCCCCTTGTGGCCGTTTCCTGCAACAGCAGCTTTAAATGCAGAACTAATGGTCATGTGATATTCACAATTACTACAGGGCTGTAAAGGACACCTGCCCTCAAAAAATGTCCTGGTGCAGGTAATGGCCACAGGAATTCAGGGAACATGGCAAATTTTTCAAGGAAACAATTTGAAGAGGTGAGTTTCTCTGTTTTACTTAAAAAAAAAACGTAGATGAAAGCTCAATATCGGGAATTATTAGACGCATGCAAATCCAACCTACAAGAAGGTATCACCACCCAACACTCAAAATGCCATCAGTAAAAAGTCTACAAACAATAAATTCTGAAGGGGTTTTAGAGAACTGTGTACCCTCTAGTTGCTGGTGGCATGTAAACTGGTAACAGCCAGTAGTGAGAACAGAATGGAGGTGCGTTGAAAGGGAAAAATTTGAACCACCATATGATCTAGTAGGCCCACTGCTGGGCCTAATCCCTGAGAAGACCAGAATCCAAAAGACACAGGCTGGCAATCCTGCACTGCATCAATATTTAGCATTGCCAAGACTTGGAAGTAACCAAAATGTCCATCCACAGATGAATGCACAAAGAAGAAGTGGTCCATGTACACAATGCAATATTCGCCATGGAAAAGGATGAAACACTGCTCTTTGCAGCACCATAGATGAGCCTAGAGATAATCACAGAACATGAGGTAAGTCGGAAAGCAGCCGACAAATAACCTGTGATATCACTCCTAGCTGTTACCTAACAACTGACACGTATGAACATATTTCCACAGAGAAAGACTCTCACAGACTTAGAAAACAAACTATGGTTATCTAAAAGGAAAGGTGGGAGGAATGGACACATTAAGATTAGGGTTACCGTACGTATACAAATACATATTAAACACACGTATCAAAAAGACCGACCATATACCAAGGGAGGTCTACTGAACGCGCTGTAATAATTTACACGGGGGCTTGCCTGGTGGCACCGTGGTTAAGAATCCACCTGCCAATGCAGGGGACACAGGTTCGATCCCTGGTTCGGGAAGGTCCCACATGCAGCAGAGCAACTAAGCCCGTGCACCACAACTAATGAGCCTACGCTCTGGAGCCCATGAGCCATAACTACTGAGCCCATGCACCACAACTACTGAAGCCCACACGCCTAGAGCCCGTGCTCCGCAACAAGAGAAGCCACTGCAGTGAGAAGCCGGTGCACCGCAACGGAGAGTAGCCCCCGCTCACCGCAACTGGAGAAAGCCCACATGCAGCAACGAAGATCCAACTCAGCCAAAAATAAATAAATAAATAAAATAAATTTATTTAAAAAAATAATAGTAATTTACATGGGAAGAGGATCTGTACATGAGTAGATATATATAATGTTCAATTGAACCTGATTGTGCACACCCAGAACAAACACTATTCTGCTCATTACCCCAATTTAAAAAATTAAAACCACGAACAACAATTAATGAGACATAAAGTTATTGGGGTTTTCCCTGGCACATCCCATTCTAATTTACAACCTAGAAACACAACTTTCAGGAAGGCTCCGCTGCCCTAGTAACCAGACTTGGGAATGGAGAAATGCTGCCGCCTTGTGGCCGTTTCCCACAACAGCAGCTTTAAACACAGGGCTAAGGGTCACTTGAGATTCACAGTAATTGTAGGGCCGTAAATGACACGTGTCCTCAAAAAATGTCCTGGGGTAGGTAATGGCCAAGAAAGTTCACAACACGGAAAATTTTTCAAGAAAACAATTTGAAGAGGTAAGTGTTACTCACTCGGTTGTTCTAAAAAAAGAAGAACATGGATAAAAGCTCAATATCAGGAATTATTGGTTGGATGCAAATCCAAACTACAAAAAGATTTCACCACCCAATATTCAAAATGCCATCCGTAAAAAGTCTACAAACCATGCATGCTGACGGGTTGGGGGAGAAATGCATACCCACTATGCTGTTGGTTGGATGTAAACTGGTAACAGCTAATCATGAGAACAGAACGGAGCTGCGTTTAAAAGGTAAAAATTGAGCTACCATATCATGCGGCCGATCCCCTAATGGGCCTATACCCTAAGAAGACCAGAATGGGAAAGGCACAGACAGGCAAACATGCACTGCAGCAATATTTACAATAGCCAAGCCATGCAAGCAAGCAAAATGTCCATCAACAGACAAATGGACAAAGAAGAAGTGGTGTACGTACCGAATGGAATAGTAGCCTCGGGAAAAAAATGAACAATGCCGTTTTCAGGACTACACATGAGCCTAGAAATAATCATAGTACGTTAAGTAAGTCAAAAAGGAATGACAAATATCCTATGATATCATTTATACGTGTTATCCATCCTAAGATTGCTCCCAATGAACATATTTCCACAGAAAAACACACTCACAGACTGATAAAACAAACTAATGGTTAACCAAAATGAAAGGTGGGAGGATGGATAAATTAGGATTATGGGGGTAGCATACATATACTAATGTATGTTAAATGTATATAAACATATAACATATAAACTATATGAATTATATAATCACCAATACATATAAAATATATCATGACAAAACACCTACCAAATACCAAGGGAGGTCTACTCAACATTCTGTAATAACATACATGGTAACAGGATCCGAAGATGAACAGACATATGTATGAATCATTGACCAGATTCTGTACAGCCAGACAATCACAACACTCTAATCAAATTTCCTCCGATAAGAAATATAAATTAAATTTAAAAAACGAACATAAGTAAGGAGACATAAACTTCTGGGGGCTTGTCCCAGCACATTCCACTCTAATTTACAACCGAGGAACACGACGTCCAGGAAGACTCTGTTGCCCTAGTAACAAGAGTTGAGAACGTAACAATGCTGCCGCCTTGTGGCTGTTTCCCACAACAGCAGCTTTAAACACAGTGCTAATGGCCGCTTAATAGTCACGAGGACTGCGGGGCTGTAAATGATACCTGCCCTCAAAAAATGTCCTGGGGTAGGGAATAGGCAAGAAATTTCAACACATGACAAAGTTTTCAAGAAGTCAATATGAGAGGGAAGTTGTACTCACTCTTTAAAAAAAAAGGAAAAGAAAAAAAAAGACATGCCTATAGCTCAGTATAAGGAATTATTAGCTGCATGCAAATCCCACGTCCACAAAGGTTTCAGCTCACACCAGTCAAATGACCATCAGCAAAAAGTCTACAAACTATAAATGCTGAAGAGGTTTTAGGGAACTGTGTACCTTCTAGCTGCTGATGGGGTGTAAAGTGCTAACAGCACTAATGAAAACTGAATGCAGCTGCTTTAAAAGGTAAAAATTGAGCTACCGTATGATGCGGCAGGGCACCTTCTGGGCCTATAACCTAAGACCACCAGAATCGGAAAGACAGAGGCAGGCAAATGTGCACTGCAGCAATATTGAAAGAGCCAAGACATGGAAGCAAAAAAAAGCTCCATAAACAGATGAATGGACAAAGAAGAAGTGGTATATGTACAGAATGGAATATTAGCCACGAAAAAAAATAAAAGAATGGCATATGCAGCACCACGGATGAGCCTAGAGATAATCACACAACGTGAAGTAAGTCAGATTGCGAAAGACAAATGTTCTACGATATCACTTATGTTATCTGAAAATTCATAAAAATGAACATATTTCCATAGGGAAAGACGATCTCAGATGGAGAAGACAAACTTATGGTTAAGCCAAAGAAAAGGTGTGAGGAATGGACAAATTAGGATATTGGGGTTAACAAACATATACTAATACATATAAAATATATCATCCCCAAAGACCTATGGAATACCAAGAGTGGTCTATTCAACACTCTACAATAACCTACATGGAAAAGGACACAACGATCAATAGATATATGTATATGTGTACATGAACAAGATTCTGTGCAGCTAGAACAAAAGACATTTTAAAATCCAATTTGCTCTGATAAAAATGAAAACTTAAAGACACAAACAAGAATTAAGGAGGCTAAAACTTATGGGGGTTTGTCCTGACACATTCCACTCTAATCTGCAACCTAAAAGCACAACTTGCAGCAAGGTTCTGTTTCCCTAGCAAGCAGAGTTGCCAACGTAGAAATGCTGCCACCTTAAGGCCGTTTCCTCAAACAGCAGCTTTAAATCCACTGCTAATGGTCACTAATATTCACAAGGACTGCAGGGCTGTAAATGACTCATGCCCTCAAAAACTGTCCTGGGGTAGGGAATGGCCAAAAAAATCCAAACGCGGCAAATTTTTCAAGAAGGAAATTTGAAGTTGTAAGTTTAGCTGAATCTTAAAAAAAAAATGAAAAGGACATTGATCCACGCAAAACATCAGGAATTATTAGACGCATGCAAATCCAATCTACACAAACGTATCACCTCACACCAGTCAGAATGACCATCAGCAAAACGTCAACAAACAATAGATGTTGAAGAAGTTGTGGAGAATAGCGTAACCTCTCGGTCTAAGTGGGATGTAAACTGGTAACCGCCAATAATAGGAACAGAATGGCAGTGCGTTGAAAGGTAAAAATTGAGTCCCCATATGATCCGGAAGGCCCACTATTGGGCCTGTCACCTGTGAAAGCCAGAATCAAAAAGACACAGGATGGAACATCGTGTATTGCAGCAGTATTTACAATAGCCAAGACATGGAAGCAACAAAAATGTCCACCATCAGATGAATGGACGAAAAAGTGGTCCATGTACACAATGCAATATTAGACACAGAAAAGAATGAAACAATGCCGTTTGCAGCACCATAGACGAGGCTACAGACAATCACACACCTTGAAGTAAGTCAGAAAGCGAGAGACACATATCCTATGATATCACGTATAGGTCTTATCTAAAAATTGATAGGAATGAACCTATTTCCACAGAGAGGGACACTCACGTGTTCAGAAAACAAGCTTGTGCTTAACCAAACGGAAAGGTGTGAGGAATATATAACGGAGGATATTGGGTTTAACAGACATATGCTAATACTTATAAAATATATAATCATCAGACATACCGAATACCAAGAGAGGTCTACACAACATTCTGTAATAATCTCTACGGAACAGGATCCAAACATGAAAAGATATATGAATCAATGAAAGACATTCTGTACACCTAGAACAAACACAACATTGCAATCAAATTTGCTCTGAGAAAAATGAAAATTAAACTGAGAATATCAACAACAAATAAGTAGACATAGTTTCTGGGGGTTTGTCCTGGCACATTCCACTCTACTTTACAACCTACAAACAGGACTTCCAGGAAGGCTGTGTTGCCCTAGTAACCAGAGTTGGGAATATAGAAATGCTGCCCCCTTGTGGCCGTTTCCTGCAACAGCAGCTTTAAATGCAGAACTAATGGTCATGTGATATTCACAATTACTACAGGGCTGTAAAGGACACCTGCCCTCAAAAAATGTCCTGGTGCAGGTAATGGCCACAGGAATTCAGGGAACATGGCAAATTTTTCAAGGAAACAATTTGAAGAGGTGAGTTTCTCTGTTTTACTTAAAAAAAAAACGTAGATGAAAGCTCAATATCGGGAATTATTAGACGCATGCAAATCCAACCTACAAGAAGGTATCACCACCCAACACTCAAAATGCCATCAGTAAAAAGTCTACAAACAATAAATTCTGAAGGGGTTTTAGAGAACTGTGTACCCTCTAGTTGCTGGTGGCATGTAAACTGGTAACAGCCAGTAGTGAGAACAGAATGGAGGTGCGTTGAAAGGGAAAAATTTGAACCACCATATGATCTAGTAGGCCCACTGCTGGGCCTAATCCCTGAGAAGACCAGAATCCAAAAGACACAGGCTGGCAATCCTGCACTGCATCAATATTTAGCATTGCCAAGACTTGGAAGTAACCAAAATGTCCATCCACAGATGAATGCACAAAGAAGAAGTGGTCCATGTACACAATGCAATATTCGCCATGGAAAAGGATGAAACACTGCTCTTTGCAGCACCATAGATGAGCCTAGAGATAATCACAGAACATGAGGTAAGTCGGAAAGCAGCCGACAAATAACCTGTGATATCACTCCTAGCTGTTACCTAACAACTGACACGTATGAACATATTTCCACAGAGAAAGACTCTCACAGACTTAGAAAACAAACTATGGTTATCTAAAAGGAAAGGTGGGAGGAATGGACACATTAAGATTAGGGTTACCGTACGTATACAAATACATATTAAACACACGTATCAAAAAGACCGACCATATACCAAGGGAGGTCTACTGAACGCGCTGTAATAATTTACACGGGGGCTTGCCTGGTGGCACCGTGGTTAAGAATCCACCTGCCAATGCAGGGGACACAGGTTCGATCCCTGGTTCGGGAAGGTCCCACATGCAGCAGAGCAACTAAGCCCGTGCACCACAACTAATGAGCCTACGCTCTGGAGCCCATGAGCCATAACTACTGAGCCCATGCACCACAACTACTGAAGCCCACACGCCTAGAGCCCGTGCTCCGCAACAAGAGAAGCCACTGCAGTGAGAAGCCGGTGCACCGCAACGGAGAGTAGCCCCCGCTCACCGCAACTGGAGAAAGCCCACATGCAGCAACGAAGATCCAACTCAGCCAAAAATAAATAAATAAATAAAATAAATTTATTTTAAAAAATAATAGTAATTTACATGGGAAGAGGATCTGTACATGAGTAGATATATATAATGTTCAGTTGAACCTGATTGTGCACACCCAGAACAAACACTATTCTGCTCATTACCCCAATTTAAAAAATTAAAACCACGAACAACAATTAATGAGACATAAAGTTATTGGGGTTTTCCCTGGCACATCCCATTCTAATTTACAACCTAGGAACACAACTTTCAGGAAGGCTCCGCTGCCCTAGTAACCAGACTTGGGAATGGAGAAATGCTGCCGCCTTGTGGCCGTTTCCCACAACAGCAGCTTTAAACACAGGGCTAAGGGTCACTTGAGATTCACAGTAATTGTAGGGCCGTAAATGACACGTGTCCTCAAAAAATGTCCTGGGGTAGGTAATGGCCAAGAAAGTTCACAACACGGAAAATTTTTCAAGAAAACAATTTGAAGAGGTAAGTGTTACTCACTCGGTTGTTCTAAAAAAAGAAGAACATGGATAAAAGCTCAATATCAGGAATTATTGGTTGGATGCAAATCCAAACTACAAAAAGATTTCACCACCCAATATTCAAAATGCCATCCGTAAAAAGTCTACAAACCATGCATGCTGACGGGTTGGGGGAGAAATGCATACCCACTATGCTGTTGGTTGGATGTAAACTGGTAACAGCTAATCATGAGAACAGAACGGAGCTGCGTTTAAAAGGTAAAAATTGAGCTACCATATCATGCGGCCGATCCCCTAATGGGCCTATACCCTAAGAAGACCAGAATGGGAAAGGCACAGACAGGCAAACATGCACTGCAGCAATATTTACAATAGCCAAGCCATGCAAGCAAACAAAATGTCCATCAACAGACAAATGGACAAAGAAGAAGTGGTGTACGTACCGAATGGAATAGTAGCCTCGGGAAAAAAATGAACAATGCCGTTTTCAGGACTACACATGAGCCTAGAAATAATCATAGTACGTTAAGTAAGTCAAAAAGGAATGACAAATATCCTATGATATCATTTATACGTGTTATCCATCCTAAGATTGCTCCCAATGAACATATTTCCACAGAAAAACACACTCACAGACTGATAAAACAAACTAATGGTTAACCAAAATGAAAGGTGGGAGGATGGATAAATTAGGATTATGGGGGTAGCATACATATACTAATGTATGTTAAATGTATATAAACATATAACATATAAACTATATGAATTATATAATCACCAATACATATAAAATATATCATGACAAAACACCTACCAAATACCAAGGGAGGTCTACTCAACATTCTGTAATAACATACATGGTAACAGGATCCGAAGATGAACAGACAATATGTATGAATCATTGACCAGATTCTGTACAGCCAGACAATCACAACACTCTAATCAAATTTCCTCCGATAAGAAATATAAATTAAATTTAAAAAACGAACATAAGTAAGGAGACATAAACTTCTGGGGGCTTGTCCCAGCACATTCCACTCTAATTTACAACCGAGGAACACGACGTCCAGGAAGACTCTGTTGCCCTAGTAACAAGAGTTGAGAACGTAACAATGCTGCCGCCTTGTGGCTGTTTCCCACAACAGCAGCTTTAAACACAGTGCTAATGGCCGCTTAATAGTCACGAGGACTGCGGGGCTGTAAATGATACCTGCCCTCGAAAAATGTCCTGGGGTAGGGAATAGGCAAGAAATTTCAACACATGACAAAGTTTTCAAGAAGTCAATATGAGAGGGAAGTTGTACTCACTCTTTAAAAAAAAAGGAAAAGAAAAAAAAAGACATGCCTATAGCTCAGTATAAGGAATTATTAGCTGCATGCAAATCCCACGTCCACAAAGGTTTCAGCTCACACCAGTCAAATGACCATCAGCAAAAAGTCTACAAACTATAAATGCTGAAGAGGTTTTAGGGAACTGTGTACCTTCTAGCTGCTGATGGGGTGTAAAGTGCTAACAGCACTAATGAAAACTGAATGCAGCTGCTTTAAAAGGTAAAAATTGAGCTACCGTATGATGCGGCAGGGCACCTTCTGGGCCTATAACCTAAGACCACCAGAATCGGAAAGACAGAGGCAGGCAAATGTGCACTGCAGCAATATTGAAAGAGCCAAGACATGGAAGCAAAAAAAAGCTCCATAAACAGATGAATGGACAAAGAAGAAGTGGTATATGTACAGAATGGAATATTAGCCACGAAAAAAAATAAAAGAATGGCATATGCAGCACCACGGATGAGCCTAGAGATAATCACACAACGTGAAGTAAGTCAGATTGCGAAAGACAAATGTTCTACGATATCACTTATGTTATCTGAAAATTCATAAAAATGAACATATTTCCATAGGGAAAGACGATCTCAGATGGAGAAGACAAACTTATGGTTAAGCCAAAGAAAAGGTGTGAGGAATGGACAAATTAGGATATTGGGGTTAACAAACATATACTAATACATATAAAATATATCATCCCCAAAGACCTATGGAATACCAAGAGTGGTCTATTCAACACTCTACAATAACCTACATGGAAAAGGACACAACGATCAATAGATATATGTATATGTGTACATGAACAAGATTCTGTGCAGCTAGAACAAAAGACATTTTAAAATCCAATTTGCTCTGATAAAAATGAAAACTTAAAGACACAAACAAGAATTAAGGAGGCTAAAACTTATGGGGGTTTGTCCTGACACATTCCACTCTAATCTGCAACCTAAAAGCACAACTTGCAGCAAGGTTCTGTTTCCCTAGCAAGCAGAGTTGCCAACGTAGAAATGCTGCCACCTTAAGGCCGTTTCCTCAAACAGCAGCTTTAAATCCACTGCTAATGGTCACTAATATTCACAAGGACTGCAGGGCTGTAAATGACTCATGCCCTCAAAAACTGTCCTGGGGTAGGGAATGGCCAAAAAAATCCAAACGCGGCAAATTTTTCAAGAAGGAAATTTGAAGTTGTAAGTTTAGCTGAATCTTAAAAAAAAAATGAAAAGGACATTGATCCACGCAAAACATCAGGAATTATTAGACGCATGCAAATCCAATCTACACAAACGTATCACCTCACACCAGTCAGAATGACCATCAGCAAAACGTCAACAAACAATAGATGTTGAAGAAGTTGTGGAGAATAGCGTAACCTCTCGGTCTAAGTGGGATGTAAACTGGTAACCGCCAATAATAGGAACAGAATGGCAGTGCGTTGAAAGGTAAAAATTGAGTCCCCATATGATCCGGAAGGCCCACTATTGGGCCTGTCACCTGTGAAAGCCAGAATCAAAAAGACACAGGATGGAACATCGTGTATTGCAGCAGTATTTACAATAGCCAAGACATGGAAGCAACAAAAATGTCCATCATCAGATGAATGGACGAAAAAGTGGTCCATGTACACAATGCAATATTAGACACAGAAAAGAATGAAACAATGCCGTTTGCAGCACCATAGACGAGGCTACAGACAATCACACACCTTGAAGTAAGTCAGAAAGCGAGAGACACATATCCTATGATATCACGTATAGGTCTTATCTAAAAATTGATAGGAATGAACCTATTTCCACAGAGAGGGACACTCACGTGTTCAGAAAACAAGCTTGTGCTTAACCAAACGGAAAGGTGTGAGGAATGTATAACGGAGGATATTGGGTTTAACAGACATATGCTAATACTTATAAAATATATAATCATCAGACATACCGAATACCAAGAGAGGTCTACACAACATTCTGTAATAATCTCTACGGAACAGGATCCAAACATGAAAAGATATATGAATCAATGAAAGACATTCTGTACACCTAGAACAAACACAACATTGCAATCAAATTTGCTCTGAGAAAAATGAAAATTAAACTGAGAATATCAACAACAAATAAGTAGACATAGTTTCTGGGGGTTTGTCCTGGCACATTCCACTCTACTTTACAACCTACAAACAGGACTTCCAGGAAGGCTGTGTTGCCCTAGTAACCAGAGTTGGGAATATAGAAATGCTGCCCCCTTGTGGCCGTTTCCTGCAACAGCAGCTTTAAATGCAGAACTAATGGTCATGTGATATTCACAATTACTACAGGGCTGTAAAGGACACCTGCCCTCAAAAAATGTCCTGGTGCAGGTAATGGCCACAGGAATTCAGGGAACATGGCAAATTTTTCAAGGAAACAATTTGAAGAGGTGAGTTTCTCTGTTTTACTTAAAAAAAAAACGTAGATGAAAGCTCAATATCGGGAATTATTAGACGCATGCAAATCCAACCTACAAGAAGGTATCACCACCCAACACTCAAAATGCCATCAGTAAAAAGTCTACAAACAATAAATTCTGAAGGGGTTTTAGAGAACTGTGTACCCTCTAGTTGCTGGTGGCATGTAAACTGGCAACAGCCAGTAGTGAGAACAGAATGGAGGTGCGTTGAAAGGGAAAAATTTGAACCACCATATGATCTAGTAGGCCCACTGCTGGGCCTAATCCCTGAGAAGACCAGAATCCAAAAGACACAGGCTGGCAATCCTGCACTGCATCAATATTTAGCATTGCCAAGACTTGGAAGTAACCAAAATGTCCATCCACAGATGAATGCACAAAGAAGAAGTGGTCCATGTACACAATGCAATATTCGCCATGGAAAAGGATGAAACACTGCTCTTTGCAGCACCATAGATGAGCCTAGAGATAATCACAGAACATGAGGTAAGTCGGAAAGCAGCCGACAAATAACCTGTGATATCACTCCTAGCTGTTACCTAACAACTGACACGTATGAACATATTTCCACAGAGAAAGACTCTCACAGACTTAGAAAACAAACTATGGTTATCTAAAAGGAAAGGTGGGAGGAATGGACACATTAAGATTAGGGTTACCGTACGTATACAAATACATATTAAACACACGTATCAAAAAGACCGACCATATACCAAGGGAGGTCTACTGAACGCGCTGTAATAATTTACACGGGGGCTTGCCTGGTGGCACCGTGGTTAAGAATCCACCTGCCAATGCAGGGGACACAGGTTCGATCCCTGGTTCGGGAAGGTCCCACATGCAGCAGAGCAACTAAGCCCGTGCACCACAACTAATGAGCCTACGCTCTGGAGCCCATGAGCCATAACTACTGAGCCCATGCACCACAACTACTGAAGCCCACACGCCTAGAGCCCGTGCTCCGCAACAAGAGAAGCCACTGCAGTGAGAAGCCGGTGCACCGCAACGGAGAGTAGCCCCCGCTCACCGCAACTGGAGAAAGCCCACATGCAGCAACGAAGATCCAACTCAGCCAAAAATAAATAAATAAATAAAATAAATTTATTTAAAAAAATAATAGTAATTTACATGGGAAGAGGATCTGTACATGAGTAGATATATATAATGTTCAATTGAACCTGATTGTGCACACCCAGAACAAACACTATTCTGCTCATTACCCCAATTTAAAAAATTAAAACCACGAACAACAATTAATGAGACATAAAGTTATTGGGGTTTTCCCTGGCACATCCCATTCTAATTTACAACCTAGGAACACAACTTTCAGGAAGGCTCCGCTGCCCTAGTAACCAGACTTGGGAATGGAGAAATGCTGCCGCCTTGTGGCCGTTTCCCACAACAGCAGCTTTAAACACAGGGCTAAGGGTCACTTGAGATTCACAGTAATTGTAGGGCCGTAAATGACACGTGTCCTCAAAAAATGTCCTGGGGTAGGTAATGGCCAAGAAAGTTCACAACACGGAAAATTTTTCAAGAAAACAATTTGAAGAGGTAAGTGTTACTCACTCGGTTGTTCTAAAAAAAGAAGAACATGGATAAAAGCTCAATATCAGGAATTATTGGTTGGATGCAAATCCAAACTACAAAAAGATTTCACCACCCAATATTCAAAATGCCATCCGTAAAAAGTCTACAAACCATGCATGCTGACGGGTTGGGGGAGAAATGCATACCCACTATGCTGTTGGTTGGATGTAAACTGGTAACAGCTAATCATGAGAACAGAACGGAGCTGCGTTTAAAAGGTAAAAATTGAGCTACCATATCATGCGGCCGATCCCCTAATGGGCCTATACCCTAAGAAGACCAGAATGGGAAAGGCACAGACAGGCAAACATGCACTGCAGCAATATTTACAATAGCCAAGCCATGCAAGCAAACAAAATGTCCATCAACAGACAAATGGACAAAGAAGAAGTGGTGTACGTACCGAATGGAATAGTAGCCTCGGGAAAAAAATGAACAATGCCGTTTTCAGGACTACACATGAGCCTAGAAATAATCATAGTACGTTAAGTAAGTCAAAAAGGAATGACAAATATCCTATGATATCATTTATACGTGTTATCCATCCTAAGATTGCTCCCAATGAACATATTTCCACAGAAAAACACACTCACAGACTGATAAAACAAACTAATGGTTAACCAAAATGAAAGGTGGGAGGATGGATAAATTAGGATTATGGGGGTAGCATACATATACTAATGTATGTTAAATGTATATAAACATATAACATATAAACTATATGAATTATATAATCACCAATACATATAAAATATATCATGACAAAACACCTACCAAATACCAAGGGAGGTCTACTCAACATTCTGTAATAACATACATGGTAACAGGATCCGAAGATGAACAGACATATGTATGAATCATTGACCAGATTCTGTACAGCCAGACAATCACAACACTCTAATCAAATTTCCTCCGATAAGAAATATAAATTAAATTTAAAAAACGAACATAAGTAAGGAGACATAAACTTCTGGGGGCTTGTCCCAGCACATTCCACTCTAATTTACAACCGAGGAACACGACGTCCAGGAAGACTCTGTTGCCCTAGTAACAAGAGTTGAGAACGTAACAATGCTGCCGCCTTGTGGCTGTTTCCCACAACAGCAGCTTTAAACACAGTGCTAATGGCCGCTTAATAGTCACGAGGACTGCGGGGCTGTAAATGATACCTGCCCTCGAAAAATGTCCTGGGGTAGGGAATAGGCAAGAAATTTCAACACATGACAAAGTTTTCAAGAAGTCAATATGAGAGGGAAGTTGTACTCACTCTTTAAAAAAAAAGGAAAAGAAAAAAAAAGACATGCCTATAGCTCAGTATAAGGAATTATTAGCTGCATGCAAATCCCACGTCCACAAAGGTTTCAGCTCACACCAGTCAAATGACCATCAGCAAAAAGTCTACAAACTATAAATGCTGAAGAGGTTTTAGGGAACTGTGTACCTTCTAGCTGCTGATGGGGTGTAAAGTGCTAACAGCACTAATGAAAACTGAATGCAGCTGCTTTAAAAGGTAAAAATTGAGCTACCGTATGATGCGGCAGGGCACCTTCTGGGCCTATAACCTAAGACCACCAGAATCGGAAAGACAGAGGCAGGCAAATGTGCACTGCAGCAATATTGAAAGAGCCAAGACATGGAAGCAAAAAAAAGCTCCATAAACAGATGAATGGACAAAGAAGAAGTGGTATATGTACAGAATGGAATATTAGCCACGAAAAAAAATAAAAGAATGGCATATGCAGCACCACGGATGAGCCTAGAGATAATCACACAACGTGAAGTAAGTCAGATTGCGAAAGACAAATGTTCTACGATATCACTTATGTTATCTGAAAATTCATAAAAATGAACATATTTCCATAGGGAAAGACGATCTCAGATGGAGAAGACAAACTTATGGTTAAGCCAAAGAAAAGGTGTGAGGAATGGACAAATTAGGATATTGGGGTTAACAAACATATACTAATACATATAAAATATATCATCCCCAAAGACCTATGGAATACCAAGAGTGGTCTATTCAACACTCTACAATAACCTACATGGAAAAGGACACAACGATCAATAGATATATGTATATGTGTACATGAACAAGATTCTGTGCAGCTAGAACAAAAGACATTTTAAAATCCAATTTGCTCTGATAAAAATGAAAACTTAAAGACACAAACAAGAATTAAGGAGGCTAAAACTTATGGGGGTTTGTCCTGACACATTCCACTCTAATCTGCAACCTAAAAGCACAACTTGCAGCAAGGTTCTGTTTCCCTAGCAAGCAGAGTTGCCAACGTAGAAATGCTGCCACCTTAAGGCCGTTTCCTCAAACAGCAGCTTTAAATCCACTGCTAATGGTCACTAATATTCACAAGGACTGCAGGGCTGTAAATGACTCATGCCCTCAAAAACTGTCCTGGGGTAGGGAATGGCCAAAAAAATCCAAACGCAGCAAATTTTTCAAGAAGGAAATTTGAAGTTGTAAGTTTAGCTGAATCTTAAAAAAAAAATGAAAAGGACATTGATCCACGCAAAACATCAGGAATTATTAGACGCATGCAAATCCAATCTACACAAACGTATCACCTCACACCAGTCAGAATGACCATCAGCAAAACGTCAACAAACAATAGATGTTGAAGAAGTTGTGGAGAATAGCGTAACCTCTCGGTCTAAGTGGGATGTAAACTGGTAACCGCCAATAATAGGAACAGAATGGCAGTGCGTTGAAAGGTAAAAATTGAGTCCCCATATGATCCGGAAGGCCCACTATTGGGCCTGTCACCTGTGAAAGCCAGAATCAAAAAGACACAGGATGGAACATCGTGTATTGCAGCAGTATTTACAATAGCCAAGACATGGAAGCAACAAAAATGTCCATCATCAGATGAATGGACGAAAAAGTGGTCCATGTACACAATGCAATATTAGACACAGAAAAGAATGAAACAATGCCGTTTGCAGCACCATAGACGAGGCTACAGACAATCACACACCTTGAAGTAAGTCAGAAAGCGAGAGACACATATCCTATGATATCACGTATAGGTCTTATCTAAAAATTGATAGGAATGAACCTATTTCCACAGAGAGGGACACTCACGTGTTCAGAAAACAAGCTTGTGCTTAACCAAACGGAAAGGTGTGAGGAATGTATAACGGAGGATATTGGGTTTAACAGACATATGCTAATACTTATAAAATATATAATCATCAGACATACCGAATACCAAGAGAGGTCTACACAACATTCTGTAATAATCTCTACGGAACAGGATCCAAACATGAAAAGATATATGAATCAATGAAAGACATTCTGTACACCTAGAACAAACACAACATTGCAATCAAATTTGCTCTGAGAAAAATGAAAATTAAACTGAGAATATCAACAACAAATAAGTAGACATAGTTTCTGGGGGTTTGTCCTGGCACATTCCACTCTACTTTACAACCTACAAACAGGACTTCCAGGAAGGCTGTGTTGCCCTAGTAACCAGAGTTGGGAATATAGAAATGCTGCCCCCTTGTGGCCGTTTCCTGCAACAGCAGCTTTAAATGCAGAACTAATGGTCATGTGATATTCACAATTACTACAGGGCTGTAAAGGACACCTGCCCTCAAAAAATGTCCTGGTGCAGGTAATGGCCACAGGAATTCAGGGAACATGGCAAATTTTTCAAGGAAACAATTTGAAGAGGTGAGTTTCTCTGTTTTACTTAAAAAAAAAACGTAGATGAAAGCTCAATATCGGGAATTATTAGACGCATGCAAATCCAACCTACAAGAAGGTATCACCACCCAACACTCAAAATGCCATCAGTAAAAAGTCTACAAACAATAAATTCTGAAGGGGTTTTAGAGAACTGTGTACCCTCTAGTTGCTGGTGGCATGTAAACTGGTAACAGCCAGTAGTGAGAACAGAATGGAGGTGCGTTGAAAGGGAAAAATTTGAACCACCATATGATCTAGTAGGCCCACTGCTGGGCCTAATCCCTGAGAAGACCAGAATCCAAAAGACACAGGCTGGCAATCCTGCACTGCATCAATATTTAGCATTGCCAAGACTTGGAAGTAACCAAAATGTCCATCCACAGATGAATGCACAAAGAAGAAGTGGTCCATGTACACAATGCAATATTCGCCATGGAAAAGGATGAAACACTGCTCTTTGCAGCACCATAGATGAGCCTAGAGATAATCACAGAACATGAGGTAAGTCGGAAAGCAGCCGACAAATAACCTGTGATATCACTCCTAGCTGTTACCTAACAACTGACACGTATGAACATATTTCCACAGAGAAAGACTCTCACAGACTTAGAAAACAAACTATGGTTATCTAAAAGGAAAGGTGGGAGGAATGGACACATTAAGATTAGGGTTACCGTACGTATACAAATACATATTAAACACACGTATCAAAAAGACCGACCATATACCAAGGGAGGTCTACTGAACGCGCTGTAATAATTTACACGGGGGCTTGCCTGGTGGCACCGTGGTTAAGAATCCACCTGCCAATGCAGGGGACACAGGTTCGATCCCTGGTTCGGGAAGGTCCCACATGCAGCAGAGCAACTAAGCCCGTGCACCACAACTAATGAGCCTACGCTCTGGAGCCCATGAGCCATAACTACTGAGCCCATGCACCACAACTACTGAAGCCCACACGCCTAGAGCCCGTGCTCCGCAACAAGAGAAGCCACTGCAGTGAGAAGCCGGTGCACCGCAACGGAGAGTAGCCCCCGCTCACCGCAACTGGAGAAAGCCCACATGCAGCAACGAAGATCCAACTCAGCCAAAAATAAATAAATAAATAAAATAAATTTATTTAAAAAAATAATAGTAATTTACATGGGAAGAGGATCTGTACATGAGTAGATATATATAATGTTCAATTGAACCTGATTGTGCACACCCAGAACAAACACTATTCTGCTCATTACCCCAATTTAAAAAATTAAAACCACGAACAACAATTAATGAGACATAAAGTTATTGGGGTTTTCCCTGGCACATCCCATTCTAATTTACAACCTAGAAACACAACTTTCAGGAAGGCTCCGCTGCCCTAGTAACCAGACTTGGGAATGGAGAAATGCTGCCGCCTTGTGGCCGTTTCCCACAACAGCAGCTTTAAACACAGGGCTAAGGGTCACTTGAGATTCACAGTAATTGTAGGGCCGTAAATGACACGTGTCCTCAAAAAATGTCCTGGGGTAGGTAATGGCCAAGAAAGTTCACAACACGGAAAATTTTTCAAGAAAACAATTTGAAGAGGTAAGTGTTACTCACTCGGTTGTTCTAAAAAAAGAAGAACATGGATAAAAGCTCAATATCAGGAATTATTGGTTGGATGCAAATCCAAACTACAAAAAGATTTCACCACCCAATATTCAAAATGCCATCCGTAAAAAGTCTACAAACCATGCATGCTGACGGGTTGGGGGAGAAATGCATACCCACTATGCTGTTGGTTGGATGTAAACTGGTAACAGCTAATCATGAGAACAGAACGGAGCTGCGTTTAAAAGGTAAAAATTGAGCTACCATATCATGCGGCCGATCCCCTAATGGGCCTATACCCTAAGAAGACCAGAATGGGAAAGGCACAGACAGGCAAACATGCACTGCAGCAATATTTACAATAGCCAAGCCATGCAAGCAAGCAAAATGTCCATCAACAGACAAATGGACAAAGAAGAAGTGGTGTACGTACCGAATGGAATAGTAGCCTCGGGAAAAAAATGAACAATGCCGTTTTCAGGACTACACATGAGCCTAGAAATAATCATAGTACGTTAAGTAAGTCAAAAAGGAATGACAAATATCCTATGATATCATTTATACGTGTTATCCATCCTAAGATTGCTCCCAATGAACATATTTCCACAGAAAAACACACTCACAGACTGATAAAACAAACTAATGGTTAACCAAAATGAAAGGTGGGAGGATGGATAAATTAGGATTATGGGGGTAGCATACATATACTAATGTATGTTAAATGTATATAAACATATAACATATAAACTATATGAATTATATAATCACCAATACATATAAAATATATCATGACAAAACACCTACCAAATACCAAGGGAGGTCTACTCAACATTCTGTAATAACATACATGGTAACAGGATCCGAAGATGAACAGACATATGTATGAATCATTGACCAGATTCTGTACAGCCAGACAATCACAACACTCTAATCAAATTTCCTCCGATAAGAAATATAAATTAAATTTAAAAAACGAACATAAGTAAGGAGACATAAACTTCTGGGGGCTTGTCCCAGCACATTCCACTCTAATTTACAACCGAGGAACACGACGTCCAGGAAGACTCTGTTGCCCTAGTAACAAGAGTTGAGAACGTAACAATGCTGCCGCCTTGTGGCTGTTTCCCACAACAGCAGCTTTAAACACAGTGCTAATGGCCGCTTAATAGTCACGAGGACTGCGGGGCTGTAAATGATACCTGCCCTCAAAAAATGTCCTGGGGTAGGGAATAGGCAAGAAATTTCAACACATGACAAAGTTTTCAAGAAGTCAATATGAGAGGGAAGTTGTACTCACTCTTTAAAAAAAAAGGAAAAGAAAAAAAAAGACATGCCTATAGCTCAGTATAAGGAATTATTAGCTGCATGCAAATCCCACGTCCACAAAGGTTTCAGCTCACACCAGTCAAATGACCATCAGCAAAAAGTCTACAAACTATAAATGCTGAAGAGGTTTTAGGGAACTGTGTACCTTCTAGCTGCTGATGGGGTGTAAAGTGCTAACAGCACTAATGAAAACTGAATGCAGCTGCTTTAAAAGGTAAAAATTGAGCTACCGTATGATGCGGCAGGGCACCTTCTGGGCCTATAACCTAAGACCACCAGAATCGGAAAGACAGAGGCAGGCAAATGTGCACTGCAGCAATATTGAAAGAGCCAAGACATGGAAGCAAAAAAAAGCTCCATAAACAGATGAATGGACAAAGAAGAAGTGGTATATGTACAGAATGGAATATTAGCCACGAAAAAAAATAAAAGAATGGCATATGCAGCACCACGGATGAGCCTAGAGATAATCACACAACGTGAAGTAAGTCAGATTGCGAAAGACAAATGTTCTACGATATCACTTATGTTATCTGAAAATTCATAAAAATGAACATATTTCCATAGGGAAAGACGATCTCAGATGGAGAAGACAAACTTATGGTTAAGCCAAAGAAAAGGTGTGAGGAATGGACAAATTAGGATATTGGGGTTAACAAACATATACTAATACATATAAAATATATCATCCCCAAAGACCTATGGAATACCAAGAGTGGTCTATTCAACACTCTACAATAACCTACATGGAAAAGGACACAACGATCAATAGATATATGTATATGTGTACATGAACAAGATTCTGTGCAGCTAGAACAAAAGACATTTTAAAATCCAATTTGCTCTGATAAAAATGAAAACTTAAAGACACAAACAAGAATTAAGGAGGCTAAAACTTATGGGGGTTTGTCCTGACACATTCCACTCTAATCTGCAACCTAAAAGCACAACTTGCAGCAAGGTTCTGTTTCCCTAGCAAGCAGAGTTGCCAACGTAGAAATGCTGCCACCTTAAGGCCGTTTCCTCAAACAGCAGCTTTAAATCCACTGCTAATGGTCACTAATATTCACAAGGACTGCAGGGCTGTAAATGACTCATGCCCTCAAAAACTGTCCTGGGGTAGGGAATGGCCAAAAAAATCCAAACGCGGCAAATTTTTCAAGAAGGAAATTTGAAGTTGTAAGTTTAGCTGAATCTTAAAAAAAAAATGAAAAGGACATTGATCCACGCAAAACATCAGGAATTATTAGACGCATGCAAATCCAATCTACACAAACGTATCACCTCACACCAGTCAGAATGACCATCAGCAAAACGTCAACAAACAATAGATGTTGAAGAAGTTGTGGAGAATAGCGTAACCTCTCGGTCTAAGTGGGATGTAAACTGGTAACCGCCAATAATAGGAACAGAATGGCAGTGCGTTGAAAGGTAAAAATTGAGTCCCCATATGATCCGGAAGGCCCACTATTGGGCCTGTCACCTGTGAAAGCCAGAATCAAAAAGACACAGGATGGAACATCGTGTATTGCAGCAGTATTTACAATAGCCAAGACATGGAAGCAACAAAAATGTCCACCATCAGATGAATGGACGAAAAAGTGGTCCATGTACACAATGCAATATTAGACACAGAAAAGAATGAAACAATGCCGTTTGCAGCACCATAGACGAGGCTACAGACAATCACACACCTTGAAGTAAGTCAGAAAGCGAGAGACACATATCCTATGATATCACGTATAGGTCTTATCTAAAAATTGATAGGAATGAACCTATTTCCACAGAGAGGGACACTCACGTGTTCAGAAAACAAGCTTGTGCTTAACCAAACGGAAAGGTGTGAGGAATATATAACGGAGGATATTGGGTTTAACAGACATATGCTAATACTTATAAAATATATAATCATCAGACATACCGAATACCAAGAGAGGTCTACACAACATTCTGTAATAATCTCTACGGAACAGGATCCAAACATGAAAAGATATATGAATCAATGAAAGACATTCTGTACACCTAGAACAAACACAACATTGCAATCAAATTTGCTCTGAGAAAAATGAAAATTAAACTGAGAATATCAACAACAAATAAGTAGACATAGTTTCTGGGGGTTTGTCCTGGCACATTCCACTCTACTTTACAACCTACAAACAGGACTTCCAGGAAGGCTGTGTTGCCCTAGTAACCAGAGTTGGGAATATAGAAATGCTGCCCCCTTGTGGCCGTTTCCTGCAACAGCAGCTTTAAATGCAGAACTAATGGTCATGTGATATTCACAATTACTACAGGGCTGTAAAGGACACCTGCCCTCAAAAAATGTCCTGGTGCAGGTAATGGCCACAGGAATTCAGGGAACATGGCAAATTTTTCAAGGAAACAATTTGAAGAGGTGAGTTTCTCTGTTTTACTTAAAAAAAAAACGTAGATGAAAGCTCAATATCGGGAATTATTAGACGCATGCAAATCCAACCTACAAGAAGGTATCACCACCCAACACTCAAAATGCCATCAGTAAAAAGTCTACAAACAATAAATTCTGAAGGGGTTTTAGAGAACTGTGTACCCTCTAGTTGCTGGTGGCATGTAAACTGGTAACAGCCAGTAGTGAGAACAGAATGGAGGTGCGTTGAAAGGGAAAAATTTGAACCACCATATGATCTAGTAGGCCCACTGCTGGGCCTAATCCCTGAGAAGACCAGAATCCAAAAGACACAGGCTGGCAATCCTGCACTGCATCAATATTTAGCATTGCCAAGACTTGGAAGTAACCAAAATGTCCATCCACAGATGAATGCACAAAGAAGAAGTGGTCCATGTACACAATGCAATATTCGCCATGGAAAAGGATGAAACACTGCTCTTTGCAGCACCATAGATGAGCCTAGAGATAATCACAGAACATGAGGTAAGTCGGAAAGCAGCCGACAAATAACCTGTGATATCACTCCTAGCTGTTACCTAACAACTGACACGTATGAACATATTTCCACAGAGAAAGACTCTCACAGACTTAGAAAACAAACTATGGTTATCTAAAAGGAAAGGTGGGAGGAATGGACACATTAAGATTAGGGTTACCGTACGTATACAAATACATATTAAACACACGTATCAAAAAGACCGACCATATACCAAGGGAGGTCTACTGAACGCGCTGTAATAATTTACACGGGGGCTTGCCTGGTGGCACCGTGGTTAAGAATCCACCTGCCAATGCAGGGGACACAGGTTCGATCCCTGGTTCGGGAAGGTCCCACATGCAGCAGAGCAACTAAGCCCGTGCACCACAACTAATGAGCCTACGCTCTGGAGCCCATGAGCCATAACTACTGAGCCCATGCACCACAACTACTGAAGCCCACACGCCTAGAGCCCGTGCTCCGCAACAAGAGAAGCCACTGCAGTGAGAAGCCGGTGCACCGCAACGGAGAGTAGCCCCCGCTCACCGCAACTGGAGAAAGCCCACATGCAGCAACGAAGATCCAACTCAGCCAAAAATAAATAAATAAATAAAATAAATTTATTTTAAAAAATAATAGTAATTTACATGGGAAGAGGATCTGTACATGAGTAGATATATATAATGTTCAGTTGAACCTGATTGTGCACACCCAGAACAAACACTATTCTGCTCATTACCCCAATTTAAAAAATTAAAACCACGAACAACAATTAATGAGACATAAAGTTATTGGGGTTTTCCCTGGCACATCCCATTCTAATTTACAACCTAGGAACACAACTTTCAGGAAGGCTCCGCTGCCCTAGTAACCAGACTTGGGAATGGAGAAATGCTGCCGCCTTGTGGCCGTTTCCCACAACAGCAGCTTTAAACACAGGGCTAAGGGTCACTTGAGATTCACAGTAATTGTAGGGCCGTAAATGACACGTGTCCTCAAAAAATGTCCTGGGGTAGGTAATGGCCAAGAAAGTTCACAACACGGAAAATTTTTCAAGAAAACAATTTGAAGAGGTAAGTGTTACTCACTCGGTTGTTCTAAAAAAAGAAGAACATGGATAAAAGCTCAATATCAGGAATTATTGGTTGGATGCAAATCCAAACTACAAAAAGATTTCACCACCCAATATTCAAAATGCCATCCGTAAAAAGTCTACAAACCATGCATGCTGACGGGTTGGGGGAGAAATGCATACCCACTATGCTGTTGGTTGGATGTAAACTGGTAACAGCTAATCATGAGAACAGAACGGAGCTGCGTTTAAAAGGTAAAAATTGAGCTACCATATCATGCGGCCGATCCCCTAATGGGCCTATACCCTAAGAAGACCAGAATGGGAAAGGCACAGACAGGCAAACATGCACTGCAGCAATATTTACAATAGCCAAGCCATGCAAGCAAACAAAATGTCCATCAACAGACAAATGGACAAAGAAGAAGTGGTGTACGTACCGAATGGAATAGTAGCCTCGGGAAAAAAATGAACAATGCCGTTTTCAGGACTACACATGAGCCTAGAAATAATCATAGTACGTTAAGTAAGTCAAAAAGGAATGACAAATATCCTATGATATCATTTATACGTGTTATCCATCCTAAGATTGCTCCCAATGAACATATTTCCACAGAAAAACACACTCACAGACTGATAAAACAAACTAATGGTTAACCAAAATGAAAGGTGGGAGGATGGATAAATTAGGATTATGGGGGTAGCATACATATACTAATGTATGTTAAATGTATATAAACATATAACATATAAACTATATGAATTATATAATCACCAATACATATAAAATATATCATGACAAAACACCTACCAAATACCAAGGGAGGTCTACTCAACATTCTGTAATAACATACATGGTAACAGGATCCGAAGATGAACAGACAATATGTATGAATCATTGACCAGATTCTGTACAGCCAGACAATCACAACACTCTAATCAAATTTCCTCCGATAAGAAATATAAATTAAATTTAAAAAACGAACATAAGTAAGGAGACATAAACTTCTGGGGGCTTGTCCCAGCACATTCCACTCTAATTTACAACCGAGGAACACGACGTCCAGGAAGACTCTGTTGCCCTAGTAACAAGAGTTGAGAACGTAACAATGCTGCCGCCTTGTGGCTGTTTCCCACAACAGCAGCTTTAAACACAGTGCTAATGGCCGCTTAATAGTCACGAGGACTGCGGGGCTGTAAATGATACCTGCCCTCGAAAAATGTCCTGGGGTAGGGAATAGGCAAGAAATTTCAACACATGACAAAGTTTTCAAGAAGTCAATATGAGAGGGAAGTTGTACTCACTCTTTAAAAAAAAAGGAAAAGAAAAAAAAAGACATGCCTATAGCTCAGTATAAGGAATTATTAGCTGCATGCAAATCCCACGTCCACAAAGGTTTCAGCTCACACCAGTCAAATGACCATCAGCAAAAAGTCTACAAACTATAAATGCTGAAGAGGTTTTAGGGAACTGTGTACCTTCTAGCTGCTGATGGGGTGTAAAGTGCTAACAGCACTAATGAAAACTGAATGCAGCTGCTTTAAAAGGTAAAAATTGAGCTACCGTATGATGCGGCAGGGCACCTTCTGGGCCTATAACCTAAGACCACCAGAATCGGAAAGACAGAGGCAGGCAAATGTGCACTGCAGCAATATTGAAAGAGCCAAGACATGGAAGCAAAAAAAAGCTCCATAAACAGATGAATGGACAAAGAAGAAGTGGTATATGTACAGAATGGAATATTAGCCACGAAAAAAAATAAAAGAATGGCATATGCAGCACCACGGATGAGCCTAGAGATAATCACACAACGTGAAGTAAGTCAGATTGCGAAAGACAAATGTTCTACGATATCACTTATGTTATCTGAAAATTCATAAAAATGAACATATTTCCATAGGGAAAGACGATCTCAGATGGAGAAGACAAACTTATGGTTAAGCCAAAGAAAAGGTGTGAGGAATGGACAAATTAGGATATTGGGGTTAACAAACATATACTAATACATATAAAATATATCATCCCCAAAGACCTATGGAATACCAAGAGTGGTCTATTCAACACTCTACAATAACCTACATGGAAAAGGACACAACGATCAATAGATATATGTATATGTGTACATGAACAAGATTCTGTGCAGCTAGAACAAAAGACATTTTAAAATCCAATTTGCTCTGATAAAAATGAAAACTTAAAGACACAAACAAGAATTAAGGAGGCTAAAACTTATGGGGGTTTGTCCTGACACATTCCACTCTAATCTGCAACCTAAAAGCACAACTTGCAGCAAGGTTCTGTTTCCCTAGCAAGCAGAGTTGCCAACGTAGAAATGCTGCCACCTTAAGGCCGTTTCCTCAAACAGCAGCTTTAAATCCACTGCTAATGGTCACTAATATTCACAAGGACTGCAGGGCTGTAAATGACTCATGCCCTCAAAAACTGTCCTGGGGTAGGGAATGGCCAAAAAAATCCAAACGCGGCAAATTTTTCAAGAAGGAAATTTGAAGTTGTAAGTTTAGCTGAATCTTAAAAAAAAAATGAAAAGGACATTGATCCACGCAAAACATCAGGAATTATTAGACGCATGCAAATCCAATCTACACAAACGTATCACCTCACACCAGTCAGAATGACCATCAGCAAAACGTCAACAAACAATAGATGTTGAAGAAGTTGTGGAGAATAGCGTAACCTCTCGGTCTAAGTGGGATGTAAACTGGTAACCGCCAATAATAGGAACAGAATGGCAGTGCGTTGAAAGGTAAAAATTGAGTCCCCATATGATCCGGAAGGCCCACTATTGGGCCTGTCACCTGTGAAAGCCAGAATCAAAAAGACACAGGATGGAACATCGTGTATTGCAGCAGTATTTACAATAGCCAAGACATGGAAGCAACAAAAATGTCCATCATCAGATGAATGGACGAAAAAGTGGTCCATGTACACAATGCAATATTAGACACAGAAAAGAATGAAACAATGCCGTTTGCAGCACCATAGACGAGGCTACAGACAATCACACACCTTGAAGTAAGTCAGAAAGCGAGAGACACATATCCTATGATATCACGTATAGGTCTTATCTAAAAATTGATAGGAATGAACCTATTTCCACAGAGAGGGACACTCACGTGTTCAGAAAACAAGCTTGTGCTTAACCAAACGGAAAGGTGTGAGGAATGTATAACGGAGGATATTGGGTTTAACAGACATATGCTAATACTTATAAAATATATAATCATCAGACATACCGAATACCAAGAGAGGTCTACACAACATTCTGTAATAATCTCTACGGAACAGGATCCAAACATGAAAAGATATATGAATCAATGAAAGACATTCTGTACACCTAGAACAAACACAACATTGCAATCAAATTTGCTCTGAGAAAAATGAAAATTAAACTGAGAATATCAACAACAAATAAGTAGACATAGTTTCTGGGGGTTTGTCCTGGCACATTCCACTCTACTTTACAACCTACAAACAGGACTTCCAGGAAGGCTGTGTTGCCCTAGTAACCAGAGTTGGGAATATAGAAATGCTGCCCCCTTGTGGCCGTTTCCTGCAACAGCAGCTTTAAATGCAGAACTAATGGTCATGTGATATTCACAATTACTACAGGGCTGTAAAGGACACCTGCCCTCAAAAAATGTCCTGGTGCAGGTAATGGCCACAGGAATTCAGGGAACATGGCAAATTTTTCAAGGAAACAATTTGAAGAGGTGAGTTTCTCTGTTTTACTTAAAAAAAAAACGTAGATGAAAGCTCAATATCGGGAATTATTAGACGCATGCAAATCCAACCTACAAGAAGGTATCACCACCCAACACTCAAAATGCCATCAGTAAAAAGTCTACAAACAATAAATTCTGAAGGGGTTTTAGAGAACTGTGTACCCTCTAGTTGCTGGTGGCATGTAAACTGGCAACAGCCAGTAGTGAGAACAGAATGGAGGTGCGTTGAAAGGGAAAAATTTGAACCACCATATGATCTAGTAGGCCCACTGCTGGGCCTAATCCCTGAGAAGACCAGAATCCAAAAGACACAGGCTGGCAATCCTGCACTGCATCAATATTTAGCATTGCCAAGACTTGGAAGTAACCAAAATGTCCATCCACAGATGAATGCACAAAGAAGAAGTGGTCCATGTACACAATGCAATATTCGCCATGGAAAAGGATGAAACACTGCTCTTTGCAGCACCATAGATGAGCCTAGAGATAATCACAGAACATGAGGTAAGTCGGAAAGCAGCCGACAAATAACCTGTGATATCACTCCTAGCTGTTACCTAACAACTGACACGTATGAACATATTTCCACAGAGAAAGACTCTCACAGACTTAGAAAACAAACTATGGTTATCTAAAAGGAAAGGTGGGAGGAATGGACACATTAAGATTAGGGTTACCGTACGTATACAAATACATATTAAACACACGTATCAAAAAGACCGACCATATACCAAGGGAGGTCTACTGAACGCGCTGTAATAATTTACACGGGGGCTTGCCTGGTGGCACCGTGGTTAAGAATCCACCTGCCAATGCAGGGGACACAGGTTCGATCCCTGGTTCGGGAAGGTCCCACATGCAGCAGAGCAACTAAGCCCGTGCACCACAACTAATGAGCCTACGCTCTGGAGCCCATGAGCCATAACTACTGAGCCCATGCACCACAACTACTGAAGCCCACACGCCTAGAGCCCGTGCTCCGCAACAAGAGAAGCCACTGCAGTGAGAAGCCGGTGCACCGCAACGGAGAGTAGCCCCCGCTCACCGCAACTGGAGAAAGCCCACATGCAGCAACGAAGATCCAACTCAGCCAAAAATAAATAAATAAATAAAATAAATTTATTTTAAAAAATAATAGTAATTTACATGGGAAGAGGATCTGTACATGAGTAGATATATATAATGTTCAATTGAACCTGATTGTGCACACCCAGAACAAACACTATTCTGCTCATTACCCCAATTTAAAAAATTAAAACCACGAACAACAATTAATGAGACATAAAGTTATTGGGGTTTTCCCTGGCACATCCCATTCTAATTTACAACCTAGGAACACAACTTTCAGGAAGGCTCTGCTGCCCTAGTAACCAGACTTGGGAATGGAGAAATGCTGCCGCCTTGTGGCCGTTTCCCACAACAGCAGCTTTAAACACAGGGCTAAGGGTCACTTGAGATTCACAGTAATTGTAGGGCCGTAAATGACACGTGTCCTCAAAAAATGTCCCGGGGTAGGTAATGGCCAAGAAAGTTCACAACACGGAAAATTTTTCAAGAAAACAATTTGAAGAGGTAAGTGTTACTCACTCGGTTGTTCTAAAAAAAGAAGAACATGGATAAAAGCTCAATATCAGGAATTATTGGTTGGATGCAAATCCAAACTACAAAAAGATTTCACCACCCAATATTCAAAATGCCATCCGTAAAAAGTCTACAAACCATGCATGCTGACGGGTTGGGGGAGAAATGCATACCCACTATGCTGTTGGTTGGATGTAAACTGGTAACAGCTAATCATGAGAACAGAACGGAGCTGCGTTTAAAAGGTAAAAATTGAGCTACCATATCATGCGGCCGATCCCCTAATGGGCCTATACCCTAAGAAGACCAGAATGGGAAAGGCACAGACAGGCAAACATGCACTGCAGCAATATTTACAATAGCCAAGCCATGCAAGCAAACAAAATGTCCATCAACAGACAAATGGACAAAGAAGAAGTGGTGTACGTACCGAATGGAATAGTAGCCTCGGGAAAAAAATGAACAATGCCGTTTTCAGGACTACACATGAGCCTAGAAATAATCATAGTACGTTAAGTAAGTCAAAAAGGAATGACAAATATCCTATGATATCATTTATACGTGTTATCCATCCTAAGATTGCTCCCAATGAACATATTTCCACAGAAAAACACACTCACAGACTGATAAAACAAACTAATGGTTAACCAAAATGAAAGGTGGGAGGATGGATAAATTAGGATTATGGGGGTAGCATACATATACTAATGTATGTTAAATGTATATAAACATATAACATATAAACTATATGAATTATATAATCACCAATACATATAAAATATATCATGACAAAACACCTACCAAATACCAAGGGAGGTCTACTCAACATTCTGTAATAACATACATGCTAACAGGATCCGAAGATGAACAGACATATGTATGAATCATTGACCAGATTCTGTACAGCCAGACAATCACAACACTCTAATCAAATTTCCTCCGATAAGAAATATAAATTAAATTTAAAAAACGAACATAAGTAAGGAGACATAAACTTCTGGGGGCTTGTCCCAGCACATTCCACTCTAATTTACAACCGAGGAACACGACGTCCAGGAAGACTCTGTTGCCCTAGTAACAAGAGTTGAGAACGTAACAATGCTGCCGCCTTGTGGCTGTTTCCCACAACAGCAGCTTTAAACACAGTGCTAATGGCCGCTTAATAGTCACGAGGACTGCGGGGCTGTAAATGATACCTGCCCTCGAAAAATGTCCTGGGGTAGGGAATAGGCAAGAAATTTCAACACATGACAAAGTTTTCAAGAAGTCAATATGAGAGGGAAGTTGTACTCACTCTTTAAAAAAAAAGGAAAAGAAAAAAAAAGACATGCCTATAGCTCAGTATAAGGAATTATTAGCTGCATGCAAATCCCACGTCCACAAAGGTTTCAGCTCACACCAGTCAAATGACCATCAGCAAAAAGTCTACAAACTATAAATGCTGAAGAGGTTTTAGGGAACTGTGTACCTTCTAGCTGCTGATGGGGTGTAAAGTGCTAACAGCACTAATGAAAACTGAATGCAGCTGCTTTAAAAGGTAAAAATTGAGCTACCGTATGATGCGGCAGGGCACCTTCTGGGCCTATAACCTAAGACCACCAGAATCGGAAAGACAGAGGCAGGCAAATGTGCACTGCAGCAATATTGAAAGAGCCAAGACATGGAAGCAAAAAAAAGCTCCATAAACAGATGAATGGACAAAGAAGAAGTGGTATATGTACAGAATGGAATATTAGCCACGAAAAAAAATAAAAGAATGGCATATGCAGCACCACGGATGAGCCTAGAGATAATCACACAACGTGAAGTAAGTCAGATTGCGAAAGACAAATGTTCTACGATATCACTTATGTTATCTGAAAATTCATAAAAATGAACATATTTCCATAGGGAAAGACGATCTCAGATGGAGAAGACAAACTTATGGTTAAGCCAAAGAAAAGGTGTGAGGAATGGACAAATTAGGATATTGGGGTTAACAAACATATACTAATACATATAAAATATATCATCCCCAAAGACCTATGGAATACCAAGAGTGGTCTATTCAACACTCTACAATAACCTACATGGAAAAGGACACAACGATCAATAGATATATGTATATGTGTACATGAACAAGATTCTGTGCAGCTAGAACAAAAGACATTTTAAAATCCAATTTGCTCTGATAAAAATGAAAACTTAAAGACACAAACAAGAATTAAGGAGGCTAAAACTTATGGGGGTTTGTCCTGACACATTCCACTCTAATCTGCAACCTAAAAGCACAACTTGCAGCAAGGTTCTGTTTCCCTAGCAAGCAGAGTTGCCAACGTAGAAATGCTGCCACCTTAAGGCCGTTTCCTCAAACAGCAGCTTTAAATCCACTGCTAATGGTCACTAATATTCACAAGGACTGCAGGGCTGTAAATGACTCATGCCCTCAAAAACTGTCCTGGGGTAGGGAATGGCCAAAAAAATCCAAACGCGGCAAATTTTTCAAGAAGGAAATTTGAAGTTGTAAGTTTAGCTGAATCTTAAAAAAAAAATGAAAAGGACATTGATCCACGCAAAACATCAGGAATTATTAGATGCATGCAAATCCAATCTACACAAACGTATCACCTCACACCAGTCAGAATGACCATCAGCAAAACGTCAACAAACAATAGATGTTGAAGAAGTTGTGGAGAATAGCGTAACCTCTCGGTCTAAGTGGGATGTAAACTGGTAACCGCCAATAATAGGAACAGAATGGCAGTGCGTTGAAAGGTAAAAATTGAGTCCCCATATGATCCGGAAGGCCCACTATTGGGCCTGTCACCTGTGAAAGCCAGAATCAAAAAGACACAGGATGGAACATCGTGTATTGCAGCAGTATTTACAATAGCCAAGACATGGAAGCAACAAAAATGTCCACCATCAGATGAATGGACGAAAAAGTGGTCCATGTACACAATGCAATATTAGACACAGAAAAGAATGAAACAATGCCGTTTGCAGCACCATAGACGAGGCTACAGACAATCACACACCTTGAAGTAAGTCAGAAAGCGAGAGACACATATCCTATGATATCACGTATAGGTCTTATCTAAAAATTGATAGGAATGAACCTATTTCCACAGAGAGGGACACTCACGTGTTCAGAAAACAAGCTTGTGCTTAACCAAACGGAAAGGTGTGAGGAATGTATAACGGAGGATATTGGGTTTAACAGACATATGCTAATACTTATAAAATATATAATCATCAGACATACCGAATACCAAGAGAGGTCTACACAACATTCTGTAATAATCTCTACGGAACAGGATCCAAACATGAAAAGATATATGAATCAATGAAAGACATTCTGTACACCTAGAACAAACACAACATTGCAATCAAATTTGCTCTGAGAAAAATGAAAATTAAACTGAGAATATCAACAACAAATAAGTAGACATAGTTTCTGGGGGTTTGTCCTGGCACATTCCACTCTACTTTACAACCTACAAACAGGACTTCCAGGAAGGCTGTGTTGCCCTAGTAACCAGAGTTGGGAATATAGAAATGCTGCCCCCTTGTGGCCGTTTCCTGCAACAGCAGCTTTAAATGCAGAACTAATGGTCATGTGATATTCACAATTACTACAGGGCTGTCAAGGACACCTGCCCTCAAAAAATGTCCTGGTGCAGGTAATGGCCACAGGAATTCAGGGAACATGGCAAATTTTTCAAGGAAACAATTTGAAGAGGTGAGTTTCTCTGTTTTACTTAAAAAAAAAACGTAGATGAAAGCTCAATATCGGGAATTATTAGACGCATGCAAATCCAACCTACAAGAAGGTATCACCACCCAACACTCAAAATGCCATCAGTAAAAAGTCTACAAACAATAAATTCTGAAGGGGTTTTAGAGAACTGTGTACCCTCTAGTTGCTGGTGGCATGTAAACTGGCAACAGCCAGTAGTGAGAACAGAATGGAGGTGCGTTGAAAGGGAAAAATTTGAACCACCATATGATCTAGTAGGCCCACTGCTGGGCCTAATCCCTGAGAAGACCAGAATCCAAAAGACACAGGCTGGCAATCCTGCACTGCATCAATATTTAGCATTGCCAAGACTTGGAAGTAACCAAAATGTCCATCCACAGATGAATGCACAAAGAAGAAGTGGTCCATGTACACAATGCAATATTCGCCATGGAAAAGGATGAAACACTGCTCTTTGCAGCACCATAGATGAGCCTAGAGATAATCACAGAACATGAGGTAAGTCGGAAAGCAGCCGACAAATAACCTGTGATATCACTCCTAGCTGTTACCTAACAACTGACACGTATGAACATATTTCCACAGAGAAAGACTCTCACAGACTTAGAAAACAAACTATGGTTATCTAAAAGGAAAGGTGGGAGGAATGGACACATTAAGATTAGGGTTACCGTACGTATACAAATACATATTAAACACACGTATCAAAAAGACCGACCATATACCAAGGGAGGTCTACTGAACGCGCTGTAATAATTTACACGGGGGCTTGCCTGGTGGCACCGTGGTTAAGAATCCACCTGCCAATGCAGGGGACACAGGTTCGATCCCTGGTTCGGGAAGGTCCCACATGCAGCAGAGCAACTAAGCCCGTGCACCACAACTAATGAGCCTACGCTCTGGAGCCCATGAGCCATAACTACTGAGCCCATGCACCACAACTACTGAAGCCCACACGCCTAGAGCCCGTGCTCCGCAACAAGAGAAGCCACTGCAGTGAGAAGCCGGTGCACCGCAACGGAGAGTAGCCCCCGCTCACCGCAACTGGAGAAAGCCCACATGCAGCAACGAAGATCCAACTCAGCCAAAAATAAATAAATAAATAAAATACATTTATTTAAAAAAATAATAGTAATTTACATAGGAAGAGGATCTGTACATGAGTAGATATATATAATGTTCAATTGAACCTGATTGTGCACACCCAGAACAAACACTATTCTGCTCATTACCCCAATTTAAAAAATTAAAACCACGAACAACAATTAATGAGACATAAAGTTATTGGGGTTTTCCCTGGCACATCCCATTCTAATTTACAACCTAGGAACACAACTTTCAGGAAGGCTCCGCTGCCCTAGTAACCAGACTTGGGAATGGAGAAATGCTGCCGCCTTGTGGCCGTTTCCCACAACAGCAGCTTTAAACACAGGGCTAAGGGTCACTTGAGATTCACAGTAATTGTAGGGCCGTAAATGACACGTGTCCTCAAAAAATGTCCTGGGGTAGGTAATGGCCAAGAAAGTTCACAACACGGAAAATTTTTCAAGAAAACAATTTGAAGAGGTAAGTGTTACTCACTCGGTTGTTCTAAAAAAAGAAGAACATGGATAAAAGCTCAATATCAGGAATTATTGGTTGGATGCAAATCCAAACTACAGAAAGGTTTCACCACCCAATATTCAAAATGCCATCCGTAAAAAGTCTACAAACCATGCATGCTGACGGGTTGGGGGAGAAATGCATACCCACTATGCTGTTGGTTGGATGTAAACTGGTAACAGCTAATCATGAGAACAGAACGGAGCTGCGTTTAAAAGGTAAAAATTGAGCTACCATATCATGCGGCCGATCCCCTAATGGGCCTATACCCTAAGAAGACCAGAATGGGAAAGGCACAGACAGGCAAACATGCACTGCAGCAATATTTACAATAGCCAAGCCATGCAAGCAAGCAAAATGTCCATCAACAGACAAATGGACAAAGAAGAAGTGGTGTACGTACCGAATGGAATAGTAGCCTCGGGAAAAAAATGAACAATGCCGTTTTCAGGACTACACATGAGCCTAGAAATAATCATAGTACGTTAAGTAAGTCAAAAAGGAATGACAAATATCCTATGATATCATTTATACGTGTTATCCATCCTAAGATTGCTCCCAATGAACATATTTCCACAGAAAAACACACTCACAGACTGATAAAACAAACTAATGGTTAACCAAAATGAAAGGTGGGAGGATGGATAAATTAGGATTATGGGGGTAGCATACATATACTAATGTATGTTAAATGTATATAAACATATAACATATAAACTATATGAATTATATAATCACCAATACATATAAAATATATCATGACAAAACACCTACCAAATACCAAGGGAGGTCTACTCAACATTCTGTAATAACATACATGGTAACAGGATCCGAAGATGAACAGACATATGTATGAATCATTGACCAGATTCTGTACAGCCAGACAATCACAACACTCTAATCAAATTTCCTCCGATAAGAAATATAAATTAAATTTAAAAAACGAACATAAGTAAGGAGACATAAACTTCTGGGGGCTTGTCCCAGCACATTCCACTCTAATTTACAACCGAGGAACACGACGTCCAGGAAGACTCTGTTGCCCTAGTAACAAGAGTTGAGAACGTAACAATGCTGCCGCCTTGTGGCTGTTTCCCACAACAGCAGCTTTAAACACAGTGCTAATGGCCGCTTAATAGTCACGAGGACTGCGGGGCTGTAAATGATACCTGCCCTCGAAAAATGTCCTGGGGTAGGGAATAGGCAAGAAATTTCAACACATGACAAAGTTTTCAAGAAGTCAATATGAGAGGGAAGTTGTACTCACTCTTTAAAAAAAAAGGAAAAGAAAAAAAAAGACATGCCTATAGCTCAGTATAAGGAATTATTAGCTGCATGCAAATCCCACGTCCACAAAGGTTTCAGCTCACACCAGTCAAATGACCATCAGCAAAAAGTCTACAAACTATAAATGCTGAAGAGGTTTTAGGGAACTGTGTACCTTCTAGCTGCTGATGGGGTGTAAAGTGCTAACAGCACTAATGAAAACTGAATGCAGCTGCTTTAAAAGGTAAAAATTGAGCTACCGTATGATGCGGCAGGGCACCTTCTGGGCCTATAACCTAAGACCACCAGAATCGGAAAGACAGAGGCAGGCAAATGTGCACTGCAGCAATATTGAAAGAGCCAAGACATGGAAGCAAAAAAAAGCTCCATAAACAGATGAATGGACAAAGAAGAAGTGGTATATGTACAGAATGGAATATTAGCCACGAAAAAAAATAAAAGAATGGCATATGCAGCACCACGGATGAGCCTAGAGATAATCACACAACGTGAAGTAAGTCAGATTGCGAAAGACAAATGTTCTACGATATCACTTATGTTATCTGAAAATTCATAAAAATGAACATATTTCCATAGGGAAAGACGATCTCAGATGGAGAAGACAAACTTATGGTTAAGCCAAAGAAAAGGTGTGAGGAATGGACAAATTAGGATATTGGGGTTAACAAACATATACTAATACATATAAAATATATCATCCCCAAAGACCTATGGAATACCAAGAGTTGTCTATTCAACACTCTACAATAACCTACATGGAAAAGGACACAACGATCAATAGATATATGTATATGTGTACATGAACAAGATTCTGTGCAGCTAGAACAAAAGACATTTTAAAATCCAATTTGCTCTGATAAAAATGAAAACTTAAAGACACAAACAAGAATTAAGGAGGCTAAAACTTATGGGGGTTTGTCCTGACACATTCCACTCTAATCTGCAACCTAAAAGCACAACTTGCAGCAAGGTTCTGTTTCCCTAGCAAGCAGAGTTGCCAACGTAGAAATGCTGCCACCTTAAGGCCGTTTCCTCAAACAGCAGCTTTAAATCCACTGCTAATGGTCACTAATATTCACAAGGACTGCAGGGCTGTAAATGACTCATGCCCTCAAAAACTGTCCTGGGGTAGGGAATGGCCAAAAAAATCCAAACGCGGCAAATTTTTCAAGAAGGAAATTTGAAGTTGTAAGTTTAGCTGAATCTTAAAAAAAAAATGAAAAGGACATTGATCCACGCAAAACATCAGGAATTATTAGACGCATGCAAATCCAATCTACACAAACGTATCACCTCACACCAGTCAGAATGACCATCAGCAAAACGTCAACAAACAATAGATGTTGAAGAAGTTGTGGAGAATAGCGTAACCTCTCGGTCTAAGTGGGATGTAAACTGGTAACCGCCAATAATAGGAACAGAATGGCAGTGCGTTGAAAGGTAAAAATTGAGTCCCCATATGATCCGGAAGGCCCACTATTGGGCCTGTCACCTGTGAAAGCCAGAATCAAAAAGACACAGGATGGAACATCGTGTATTGCAGCAGTATTTACAATAGCCAAGACATGGAAGCAACAAAAATGTCCACCATCAGATGAATGGACGAAAAAGTGGTCCATGTACACAATGCAATATTAGACACAGAAAAGAATGAAACAATGCCGTTTGCAGCACCATAGACGAGGCTACAGACAATCACACACCTTGAAGTAAGTCAGAAAGCGAGAGACACATATCCTATGATATCACGTATAGGTCTTATCTAAAAATTGATAGGAATGAACCTATTTCCACAGAGAGGGACACTCACGTGTTCAGAAAACAAGCTTGTGCTTAACCAAACGGAAAGGTGTGAGGAATGTATAACGGAGGATATTGGGTTTAACAGACATATGCTAATACTTATAAAATATATAATCATCAGACATACCGAATACCAAGAGAGGTCTACACAACATTCTGTAATAATCTCTACGGAACAGGATCCAAACATGAAAAGATATATGAATCAATGAAAGACATTCTGTACACCTAGAACAAACACAACATTGCAATCAAATTTGCTCTGAGAAAAATGAAAATTAAACTGAGAATATCAACAACAAATAAGTAGACATAGTTTCTGGGGGTTTGTCCTGGCACATTCCACTCTACTTTACAACCTACAAACAGGACTTCCAGGAAGGCTGTGTTGCCCTAGTAACCAGAGTTGGGAATATAGAAATGCTGCCCCCTTGTGGCCGTTTCCTGCAACAGCAGCTTTAAATGCAGAACTAATGGTCATGTGATATTCACAATTACTACAGGGCTGTAAAGGACACCTGCCCTCAAAAAATGTCCTGGTGCAGGTAATGGCCACAGGAATTCAGGGAACATGGCAAATTTTTCAAGGAAACAATTTGAAGAGGTGAGTTTCTCTGTTTTACTTAAAAAAAAAACGTAGATGAAAGCTCAATATCGGGAATTATTAGACGCATGCAAATCCAACCTACAAGAAGGTATCACCACCCAACACTCAAAATGCCATCAGTAAAAAGTCTACAAACAATAAATTCTGAAGGGGTTTTAGAGAACTGTGTACCCTCTAGTTGCTGGTGGCATGTAAACTGGTAACAGCCAGTAGTGAGAACAGAATGGAGGTGCGTTGAAAGGGAAAAATTTGAACCACCATATGATCTAGTAGGCCCACTGCTGGGCCTAATCCCTGAGAAGACCAGAATCCAAAAGACACAGGCTGGCAATCCTGCACTGCATCAATATTTAGCATTGCCAAGACTTGGAAGTAACCAAAATGTCCATCCACAGATGAATGCACAAAGAAGAAGTGGTCCATGTACACAATGCAATATTCGCCATGGAAAAGGATGAAACACTGCTCTTTGCAGCACCATAGATGAGCCTAGAGATAATCACAGAACATGAGGTAAGTCGGAAAGCAGCCGACAAATAACCTGTGATATCACTCCTAGCTGTTACCTAACAACTGACACGTATGAACATATTTCCACAGAGAAAGACTCTCACAGACTTAGAAAACAAACTATGGTTATCTAAAAGGAAAGGTGGGAGGAATGGACACATTAAGATTAGGGTTACCGTACGTATACAAATACATATTAAACACACGTATCAAAAAGACCGACCATATACCAAGGGAGGTCTACTGAACGCGCTGTAATAATTTACACGGGGGCTTGCCTGGTGGCACCGTGGTTAAGAATCCACCTGCCAATGCAGGGGACACAGGTTCGATCCCTGGTTCGGGAAGGTCCCACATGCAGCAGAGCAACTAAGCCCGTGCACCACAACTAATGAGCCTACGCTCTGGAGCCCATGAGCCATAACTACTGAGCCCATGCACCACAACTACTGAAGCCCACACGCCTAGAGCCCGTGCTCCGCAACAAGAGAAGCCACTGCAGTGAGAAGCCGGTGCACCGCAACGGAGAGTAGCCCCCGCTCACCGCAACTGGAGAAAGCCCACATGCAGCAACGAAGATCCAACTCAGCCAAAAATAAATAAATAAATAAAATACATTTATTTAAAAAAATAATAGTAATTTACATGGGAAGAGGATCTGTACATGAGTAGATATATATAATGTTCAATTGAACCTGATTGTGCACACCCAGAACAAACACTATTCTGCTCATTACCCCAATTTAAAAAATTAAAACCACGAACAACAATTAATGAGACATAAAGTTATTGGGGTTTTCCCTGGCACATCCCATTCTAATTTACAACCTAGGAACACAACTTTCAGGAAGGCTCCGCTGCCCTAGTAACCAGACTTGGGAATGGAGAAATGCTGCCGCCTTGTGGCCGTTTCCCACAACAGCAGCTTTAAACACAGGGCTAAGGGTCACTTGAGATTCACAGTAATTGTAGGGCCGTAAATGACACGTGTCCTCAAAAAATGTCCTGGGGTAGGTAATGGCCAAGAAAGTTCACAACACGGAAAATTTTTCAAGAAAACAATTTGAAGAGGTAAGTGTTACTCACTCGGTTGTTCTAAAAAAAGAAGAACATGGATAAAAGCTCAATATCAGGAATTATTGGTTGGATGCAAATCCAAACTACAGAAAGGTTTCACCACCCAATATTCAAAATGCCATCCGTAAAAAGTCTACAAACCATGCATGCTGACGGGTTGGGGGAGAAATGCATACCCACTATGCTGTTGGTTGGATGTAAACTGGTAACAGCTAATCATGAGAACAGAACGGAGCTGCGTTTAAAAGGTAAAAATTGAGCTACCATATCATGCGGCCGATCCCCTAATGGGCCTATACCCTAAGAAGACCAGAATGGGAAAGGCACAGACAGGCAAACATGCACTGCAGCAATATTTACAATAGCCAAGCCATGCAAGCAAGCAAAATGTCCATCAACAGACAAATGGACAAAGAAGAAGTGGTGTACGTACCGAATGGAATAGTAGCCTCGGGAAAAAAATGAACAATGCCGTTTTCAGGACTACACATGAGCCTAGAAATAATCATAGTACGTTAAGTAAGTCAAAAAGGAATGACAAATATCCTATGATATCATTTATACGTGTTATCCATCCTAAGATTGCTCCCAATGAACATATTTCCACAGAAAAACACACTCACAGACTGATAAAACAAACTAATGGTTAACCAAAATGAAAGGTGGGAGGATGGATAAATTAGGATTATGGGGGTAGCATACATATACTAATGTATGTTAAATGTATATAAACATATAACATATAAACTATATGAATTATATAATCACCAATACATATAAAATATATCATGACAAAACACCTACCAAATACCAAGGGAGGTCTACTCAACATTCTGTAATAACATACATGGTAACAGGATCCGAAGATGAACAGACATATGTATGAATCATTGACCAGATTCTGTACAGCCAGACAATCACAACACTCTAATCAAATTTCCTCCGATAAGAAATATAAATTAAATTTAAAAAACGAACATAAGTAAGGAGACATAAACTTCTGGGGGCTTGTCCCAGCACATTCCACTCTAATTTACAACCGAGGAACACGACGTCCAGGAAGACTCTGTTGCCCTAGTAACAAGAGTTGAGAACGTAACAATGCTGCCGCCTTGTGGCTGTTTCCCACAACAGCAGCTTTAAACACAGTGCTAATGGCCGCTTAATAGTCACGAGGACTGCGGGGCTGTAAATGATACCTGCCCTCGAAAAATGTCCTGGGGTAGGGAATAGGCAAGAAATTTCAACACATGACAAAGTTTTCAAGAAGTCAATATGAGAGGGAAGTTGTACTCACTCTTTAAAAAAAAAGGAAAAGAAAAAAAAAGACATGCCTATAGCTCAGTATAAGGAATTATTAGCTGCATGCAAATCCCACGTCCACAAAGGTTTCAGCTCACACCAGTCAAATGACCATCAGCAAAAAGTCTACAAACTATAAATGCTGAAGAGGTTTTAGGGAACTGTGTACCTTCTAGCTGCTGATGGGGTGTAAAGTGCTAACAGCACTAATGAAAACTGAATGCAGCTGCTTTAAAAGGTAAAAATTGAGCTACCGTATGATGCGGCAGGGCACCTTCTGGGCCTATAACCTAAGACCACCAGAATCGGAAAGACAGAGGCAGGCAAATGTGCACTGCAGCAATATTGAAAGAGCCAAGACATGGAAGCAAAAAAAAGCTCCATAAACAGATGAATGGACAAAGAAGAAGTGGTATATGTACAGAATGGAATATTAGCCACGAAAAAAAATAAAAGAATGGCATATGCAGCACCACGGATGAGCCTAGAGATAATCACACAACGTGAAGTAAGTCAGATTGCGAAAGACAAATGTTCTACGATATCACTTATGTTATCTGAAAATTCATAAAAATGAACATATTTCCATAGGGAAAGACGATCTCAGATGGAGAAGACAAACTTATGGTTAAGCCAAAGAAAAGGTGTGAGGAATGGACAAATTAGGATATTGGGGTTAACAAACATATACTAATACATATAAAATATATCATCCCCAAAGACCTATGGAATACCAAGAGTGGTCTATTCAACACTCTACAATAACCTACATGGAAAAGGACACAACGATCAATAGATATATGTATATGTGTACATGAACAAGATTCTGTGCAGCTAGAACAAAAGACATTTTAAAATCCAATTTGCTCTGATAAAAATGAAAACTTAAAGACACAAACAAGAATTAAGGAGGCTAAAACTTATGGGGGTTTGTCCTGACACATTCCACTCTAATCTGCAACCTAAAAGCACAACTTGCAGCAAGGTTCTGTTTCCCTAGCAAGCAGAGTTGCCAACGTAGAAATGCTGCCACCTTAAGGCCGTTTCCTCAAACAGCAGCTTTAAATCCACTGCTAATGGTCACTAATATTCACAAGGACTGCAGGGCTGTAAATGACTCATGCCCTCAAAAACTGTCCTGGGGTAGGGAATGGCCAAAAAAATCCAAACGCGGCAAATTTTTCAAGAAGGAAATTTGACGTTGTAAGTTTAGCTGAATCTTAAAAAAAAAATGAAAAGGACATTGATCCACGCAAAACATCAGGAATTATTAGACGCATGCAAATCCAATCTACACAAACGTATCACCTCACACCAGTCAGAATGACCATCAGCAAAACGTCAACAAACAATAGATGTTGAAGAAGTTGTGGAGAATAGCGTAACCTCTCGGTCTAAGTGGGATGTAAACTGGTAACCGCCAATAATAGGAACAGAATGGCAGTGCGTTGAAAGGTAAAAATTGAGTCCCCATATGATCCGGAAGGCCCACTATTGGGCCTGTCACCTGTGAAAGCCAGAATCAAAAAGACACAGGATGGAACATCGTGTATTGCAGCAGTATTTACAATAGCCAAGACATGGAAGCAACAAAAATGTCCACCATCAGATGAATGGACGAAAAAGTGGTCCATGTACACAATGCAATATTAGACACAGAAAAGAATGAAACAATGCCGTTTGCAGCACCATAGACGAGGCTACAGACAATCACACACCTTGAAGTAAGTCAGAAAGCGAGAGACACATATCCTATGATATCACGTATAGGTCTTATCTAAAAATTGATAGGAATGAACCTATTTCCACAGAGAGGGACACTCACGTGTTCAGAAAACAAGCTTGTGCTTAACCAAACGGAAAGGTGTGAGGAATGTATAACGGAGGATATTGGGTTTAACAGACATATGCTAATACTTATAAAATATATAATCATCAGACATACCGAATACCAAGAGAGGTCTACACAACATTCTGTAATAATCTCTACGGAACAGGATCCAAACATGAAAAGATATATGAATCAATGAAAGACATTCTGTACACCTAGAACAAACACAACATTGCAATCAAATTTGCTCTGAGAAAAATGAAAATTAAACTGAGAATATCAACAACAAATAAGTAGACATAGTTTCTGGGGGTTTGTCCTGGCACATTCCACTCTACTTTACAACCTACAAACAGGACTTCCAGGAAGGCTGTGTTGCCCTAGTAACCAGAGTTGGGAATATAGAAATGCTGCCCCCTTGTGGCCGTTTCCTGCAACAGCAGCTTTAAATGCAGAACTAATGGTCATGTGATATTCACAATTACTACAGGGCTGTAAAGGACACCTGCCCTCAAAAAATGTCCTGGTGCAGGTAATGGCCACAGGAATTCAGGGAACATGGCAAATTTTTCAAGGAAACAATTTGAAGAGGTGAGTTTCTCTGTTTTACTTAAAAAAAAAACGTAGATGAAAGCTCAATATCGGGAATTATTAGACGCATGCAAATCCAACCTACAAGAAGGTATCACCACCCAACACTCAAAATGCCATCAGTAAAAAGTCTACAAACAATAAATTCTGAAGGGGTTTTAGAGAACTGTGTACCCTCTAGTTGCTGGTGGCATGTAAACTGGCAACAGCCAGTAGTGAGAACAGAATGGAGGTGCGTTGAAAGGGAAAAATTTGAACCACCATATGATCTAGTAGGCCCACTGCTGGGCCTAATCCCTGAGAAGACCAGAATCCAAAAGACACAGGCTGGCAATCCTGCACTGCATCAATATTTAGCATTGCCAAGACTTGGAAGTAACCAAAATGTCCATCCACAGATGAATGCACAAAGAAGAAGTGGTCCATGTACACAATGCAATATTCGCCATGGAAAAGGATGAAACACTGCTCTTTGCAGCACCATAGATGAGCCTAGAGATAATCACAGAACATGAGGTAAGTCGGAAAGCAGCCGACAAATAACCTGTGATATCACTCCTAGCTGTTACCTAACAACTGACACGTATGAACATATTTCCACAGAGAAAGACTCTCACAGACTTAGAAAACAAACTATGGTTATCTAAAAGGAAAGGTGGGAGGAATGGACACATTAAGATTAGGGTTACCGTACGTATACAAATACATATTAAACACACGTATCAAAAAGACCGACCATATACCAAGGGAGGTCTACTGAACGCGCTGTAATAATTTACACGGGGGCTTGCCTGGTGGCACCGTGGTTAAGAATCCACCTGCCAATGCAGGGGACACAGGTTCGATCCCTGGTTCGGGAAGGTCCCACATGCAGCAGAGCAACTAAGCCCGTGCACCACAACTAATGAGCCTACGCTCTGGAGCCCATGAGCCATAACTACTGAGCCCATGCACCACAACTACTGAAGCCCACACGCCTAGAGCCCGTGCTCCGCAACAAGAGAAGCCACTGCAGTGAGAAGCCGGTGCACCGCAACGGAGAGTAGCCCCCGCTCACCGCAACTGGAGAAAGCCCACATGCAGCAACGAAGATCCAACTCAGCCAAAAATAAGTAAATAAATAAAATAAATTTATTTAAAAAAATAATAGTAATTTACATGGGAAGAGGATCTGTACATGAGTAGATATATCTAATGTTCAATTGAACCTGATTGTGCACACCCAGAACAAACACTATTCTGCTCATTACCCCAATTTAAAAAATTAAAACCACGAACAACAATTAATGAGACATAAAGTTATTGGGGTTTTCCCTGGCACATCCCATTCTAATTTACAACCTAGGAACACAACTTTCAGGAAGGCTCCGCTGCCCTAGTAACCAGACTTGGGAATGGAGAAATGCTGCCGCCTTGTGGCCGTTTCCCACAACAGCAGCTTTAAACACAGGGCTAAGGGTCACTTGAGATTCACAGTAATTGTAGGGCCGTAAATGACACGTGTCCTCAAAAAATGTCCTGGGGTAGGTAATGGCCAAGAAAGTTCACAACACGGAAAATTTTTCAAGAAAACAATTTGAAGAGGTAAGTGTTACTCACTCGGTTGTTCTAAAAAAAGAAGAACATGGATAAAAGCTCAATATCAGCAATTATTGGTTGGATGCAAATCCAAACTACAGAAAGATTTCACCACCCAATATTCAAAATGCCATCCGTAAAAAGTCTACAAACCATGCATGCTGACGGGTTGGGGGAGAAATGCATACCCACTATGCTGTTGGTTGGATGTAAACTGGTAACAGCTAATCATGAGAACAGAACGGAGCTGCGTTTAAAAGGTAAAAATTGAGCTACCATATCATGCGGCCGATCCCCTAATGGGCCTATACCCTAAGAAGACCAGAATGGGAAAGGCACAGACAGGCAAACATGCACTGCAGCAATATTTACAATAGCCAAGCCATGCAAGCAAGCAAAATGTCCATCAACAGACAAATGGACAAAGAAGAAGTGGTGTACGTACCGAATGGAATAGTAGCCTCGGGAAAAAAATGAACAATGCCGTTTTCAGGACTACACATGAGCCTAGAAATAATCATAGTACGTTAAGTAAGTCAAAAAGGAATGACAAATATCCTATGATATCATTTATACGTGTTATCCATCCTAAGATTGCTCCCAATGAACATATTTCCACAGAAAAACACACTCACAGACTGATAAAACAAACTAATGGTTAACCAAAATGAAAGGTGGGAGGATGGATAAATTAGGATTATGGGGGTAGCATACATATACTAATGTATGTTAAATGTATATAAACATATAACATATAAACTATATGAATTATATAATCACCAATACATATAAAATATATCATGACAAAACACCTACCAAATACCAAGGGAGGTCTACTCAACATTCTGTAATAACATACATGGTAACAGGATCCGAAGATGAACAGACATATGTATGAATCATTGACCAGATTCTGTACAGCCAGACAATCACAACACTCTAATCAAATTTCCTCCGATAAGAAATATAAATTAAATTTAAAAAACGAACATAAGTAAGGAGACATAAACTTCTGGGGGCTTGTCCCAGCACATTCCACTCTAATTTACAACCGAGGAACACGACGTCCAGGAAGACTCTGTTGCCCTAGTAACAAGAGTTGAGAACGTAACAATGCTGCCGCCTTGTGGCTGTTTCCCACAACAGCAGCTTTAAACACAGTGCTAATGGCCGCTTAATAGTCACGAGGACTGCGGGGCTGTAAATGATACCTGCCCTCGAAAAATGTCCTGGGGTAGGGAATAGGCAAGAAATTTCAACACATGACAAAGTTTTCAAGAAGTCAATATGAGAGGGAAGTTGTACTCACTCTTTAAAAAAAAAGGAAAAGAAAAAAAAAGACATGCCTATAGCTCAGTATAAGGAATTATTAGCTGCATGCAAATCCCACGTCCACAAAGGTTTCAGCTCACACCAGTCAAATGACCATCAGCAAAAAGTCTACAAACTATAAATGCTGAAGAGGTTTTAGGGAACTGTGTACCTTCTAGCTGCTGATGGGGTGTAAAGTGCTAACAGCACTAATGAAAACTGAATGCAGCTGCTTTAAAAGGTAAAAATTGAGCTACCGTATGATGCGGCAGGGCACCTTCTGGGCCTATAACCTAAGACCACCAGAATCGGAAAGACAGAGGCAGGCAAATGTGCACTGCAGCAATATTGAAAGAGCCAAGACATGGAAGCAAAAAAAAGCTCCATAAACAGATGAATGGACAAAGAAGAAGTGGTATATGTACAGAATGGAATATTAGCCACGAAAAAAAATAAAAGAATGGCATATGCAGCACCACGGATGAGCCTAGAGATAATCACACAACGTGAAGTAAGTCAGATTGCGAAAGACAAATGTTCTACGATATCACTTATGTTATCTGAAAATTCATAAAAATGAACATATTTCCATAGGGAAAGACGATCTCAGATGGAGAAGACAAACTTATGGTTAAGCCAAAGAAAAGGTGTGAGGAATGGACAAATTAGGATATTGGGGTTAACAAACATATACTAATACATATAAAATATATCATCCCCAAAGACCTATGGAATACCAAGAGTGGTCTATTCAACACTCTACAATAACCTACATGGAAAAGGACACAACGATCAATAGATATATGTATATGTGTACATGAACAAGATTCTGTGCAGCTAGAACAAAAGACATTTTAAAATCCAATTTGCTCTGATAAAAATGAAAACTTAAAGACACAAACAAGAATTAAGGAGGCTAAAACTTATGGGGGTTTGTCCTGACACATTCCACTCTAATCTGCAACCTAAAAGCACAACTTGCAGCAAGGTTCTGTTTCCCTAGCAAGCAGAGTTGCCAACGTAGAAATGCTGCCACCTTAAGGCCGTTTCCTCAAACAGCAGCTTTAAATCCACTGCTAATGGTCACTAATATTCACAAGGACTGCAGGGCTGTAAATGACTCATGCCCTCAAAAACTGTCCTGGGGTAGGGAATGGCCAAAAAAATCCAAACGCGGCAAATTTTTCAAGAAGGAAATTTGAAGTTGTAAGTTTAGCTGAATCTTAAAAAAAAAATGAAAAGGACATTGATCCACGCAAAACATCAGGAATTATTAGACGCATGCAAATCCAATCTACACAAACGTATCACCTCACACCAGTCAGAATGACCATCAGCAAAACGTCAACAAACAATAGATGTTGAAGAAGTTGTGGAGAATAGCGTAACCTCTCGGTCTAAGTGGGATGTAAACTGGTAACCGCCAATAATAGGAACAGAATGGCAGTGCGTTGAAAGGTAAAAATTGAGTCCCCATATGATCCGGAAGGCCCACTATTGGGCCTGTCACCTGTGAAAGCCAGAATCAAAAAGACACAGGATGGAACATCGTGTATTGCAGCAGTATTTACAATAGCCAAGACATGGAAGCAACAAAAATGTCCACCATCAGATGAATGGACGAAAAAGTGGTCCATGTACACAATGCAATATTAGACACAGAAAAGAATGAAACAATGCCGTTTGCAGCACCATAGACGAGGCTACAGACAATCACACACCTTGAAGTAAGTCAGAAAGCGAGAGACACATATCCTATGATATCACGTATAGGTCTTATCTAAAAATTGATAGGAATGAACCTATTTCCACAGAGAGGGACACTCACGTGTTCAGAAAACAAGCTTGTGCTTAACCAAACGGAAAGGTGTGAGGAATGTATAACGGAGGATATTGGGTTTAACAGACATATGCTAATACTTATAAAATATATAATCATCAGACATACCGAATACCAAGAGAGGTCTACACAACATTCTGTAATAATCTCTACGGAACAGGATCCAAACATGAAAAGATATATGAATCAATGAAAGACATTCTGTACACCTAGAACAAACACAACATTGCAATCAAATTTGCTCTGAGAAAAATGAAAATTAAACTGAGAATATCAACAACAAATAAGTAGACATAGTTTCTGGGGGTTTGTCCTGGCACATTCCACTCTACTTTACAACCTACAAACAGGACTTCCAGGAAGGCTGTGTTGCCCTAGTAACCAGAGTTGGGAATATAGAAATGCTGCCCCCTTGTGGCCGTTTCCTGCAACAGCAGCTTTAAATGCAGAACTAATGGTCATGTGATATTCACAATTACTACAGGGCTGTAAAGGACACCTGCCCTCAAAAAATGTCCTGGTGCAGGTAATGGCCACAGGAATTCAGGGAACATGGCAAATTTTTCAAGGAAACAATTTGAAGAGGTGAGTTTCTCTGTTTTACTTAAAAAAAAAACGTAGATGAAAGCTCAATATCGGGAATTATTAGACGCATGCAAATCCAACCTACAAGAAGGTATCACCACCCAACACTCAAAATGCCATCAGTAAAAAGTCTACAAACAATAAATTCTGAAGGGGTTTTAGAGAACTGTGTACCCTCTAGTTGCTGGTGGCATGTAAACTGGTAACAGCCAGTAGTGAGAACAGAATGGAGGTGCGTTGAAAGGGAAAAATTTGAACCACCATATGATCTAGCAGGCCCACTGCTGGGCCTAATCCCTGAGAAGACCAGAATCCAAAAGACACAGGCTGGCAATCCTGCACTGCATCAATATTTAGCATTGCCAAGACTTGGAAGTAACCAAAATGTCCATCCACAGATGAATGCACAAAGAAGAAGTGGTCCATGTACACAATGCAATATTCGCCATGGAAAAGGATGAAACACTGCTCTTTGCAGCACCATAGATGAGCCTAGAGATAATCACAGAACATGAGGTAAGTCGGAAAGCAGCCGACAAATAACCTGTGATATCACTCCTAGCTGTTACCTAACAACTGACACGTATGAACATATTTCCACAGAGGAAGACTCTCACAGACTTAGAAAACAAACTATGGTTATCTAAAAGGAAAGGTGGGAGGAATGGACACATTAAGATTAGGGTTACCGTACGTATACAAATACATATTAAACACACGTATCAAAAAGACCGACCATATACCAAGGGAGGTCTACTGAACGCGCTGTAATAATTTACACGGGGGCTTGCCTGGTGGCACCGTGGTTAAGAATCCACCTGCCAATGCAGGGGACACAGGTTCGATCCCTGGTTCGGGAAGGTCCCACATGCAGCAGAGCAACTAAGCCCGTGCACCACAACTAATGAGCCTACGCTCTGGAGCCCATGAGCCATAACTACTGAGCCCATGCACCACAACTACTGAAGCCCACACGCCTAGAGCCCGTGCTCCGCAACAAGAGAAGCCACTGCAGTGAGAAGCCGGTGCACCGCAACGGAGAGTAGCCCCCGCTCACCGCAACTGGAGAAAGCCCACATGCAGCAACGAAGATCCAACTCAGCCAAAAATAAATAAATAAATAAAATAAATTTATTTTAAAAAATAATAGTAATTTACATGGGAAGAGGATCTGTACATGAGTAGATATATATAATGTTCAATTGAACCTGATTGTGCACACCCAGAACAAACACTATTCTGCTCATTACCCCAATTTAAAAAATTAAAACCACGAACAACAATTAATGAGACATAAAGTTATTGGGGTTTTCCCTGGCACATCCCATTCTAATTTACAACCTAGGAACACAACTTTCAGGAAGGCTCTGCTGCCCTAGTAACCAGACTTGGGAATGGAGAAATGCTGCCGCCTTGTGGCCGTTTCCCACAACAGCAGCTTTAAACACAGGGCTAAGGGTCACTTGAGATTCACAGTAATTGTAGGGCCGTAAATGACACGTGTCCTCAAAAAATGTCCTGGGGTAGGTAATGGCCAAGAAAGTTCACAACACGGAAAATTTTTCAAGAAAACAATTTGAAGAGGTAAGTGTTACTCACTCGGTTGTTCTAAAAAAAGAAGAACATGGATAAAAGCTCAATATCAGGAATTATTGGTTGGATGCAAATCCAAACTACAAAAAGATTTCACCACCCAATATTCAAAATGCCATCCGTAAAAAGTCTACAAACCATGCATGCTGACGGGTTGGGGGAGAAATGCATACCCACTATGCTGTTGGTTGGATGTAAACTGGTAACAGCTAATCATGAGAACAGAACGGAGCTGCGTTTAAAAGGTAAAAATTGAGCTACCATATCATGCGGCCGATCCCCTAATGGGCCTATACCCTAAGAAGACCAGAATGGGAAAGGCACAGACAGGCAAACATGCACTGCAGCAATATTTACAATAGCCAAGCCATGCAAGCAAACAAAATGTCCATCAACAGACAAATGGACAAAGAAGAAGTGGTGTACGTACCGAATGGAATAGTAGCCTCGGGAAAAAAATGAACAATGCCGTTTTCAGGACTACACATGAGCCTAGAAATAATCATAGTACGTTAAGTAAGTCAAAAAGGAATGACAAATATCCTATGATATCATTTATACGTGTTATCCATCCTAAGATTGCTCCCAATGAACATATTTCCACAGAAAAACACACTCACAGACTGATAAAACAAACTAATGGTTAACCAAAATGAAAGGTGGGAGGATGGATAAATTAGGATTATGGGGGTAGCATACATATACTAATGTATGTTAAATGTATATAAACATATAACATATAAACTATATGAATTATATAATCACCAATACATATAAAATATATCATGACAAAACACCTACCAAATACCAAGGGAGGTCTACTCAACATTCTGTAATAACATACATGGTAACAGGATCCGAAGATGAACAGACATATGTATGAATCATTGACCAGATTCTGTACAGCCAGACAATCACAACACTCTAATCAAATTTCCTCCGATAAGAAATATAAATTAAATTTAAAAAACGAACATAAGTAAGGAGACATAAACTTCTGGGGGCTTGTCCCAGCACATTCCACTCTAATTTACAACCGAGGAACACGACGTCCAGGAAGACTCTGTTGCCCTAGTAACAAGAGTTGAGAACGTAACAATGCTGCCGCCTTGTGGCTGTTTCCCACAACAGCAGCTTTAAACACAGTGCTAATGGCCGCTTAATAGTCACGAGGACTGCGGGGCTGTAAATGATACCTGCCCTCGAAAAATGTCCTGGGGTAGGGAATAGGCAAGAAATTTCAACACATGACAAAGTTTTCAAGAAGTCAATATGAGAGGGAAGTTGTACTCACTCTTTAAAAAAAAAGGAAAAGAAAAAAAAAGACATGCCTATAGCTCAGTATAAGGAATTATTAGCTGCATGCAAATCCCACGTCCACAAAGGTTTCAGCTCACACCAGTCAAATGACCATCAGCAAAAAGTCTACAAACTATAAATGCTGAAGAGGTTTTAGGGAACTGTGTACCTTCTAGCTGCTGATGGGGTGTAAAGTGCTAACAGCACTAATGAAAACTGAATGCAGCTGCTTTAAAAGGTAAAAATTGAGCTACCGTATGATGCGGCAGGGCACCTTCTGGGCCTATAACCTAAGACCACCAGAATCGGAAAGACAGAGGCAGGCAAATGTGCACTGCAGCAATATTGAAAGAGCCAAGACATGGAAGCAAAAAAAAGCTCCATAAACAGATGAATGGACAAAGAAGAAGTGGTATATGTACAGAATGGAATATTAGCCACGAAAAAAAATAAAAGAATGGCATATGCAGCACCACGGATGAGCCTAGAGATAATCACACAACGTGAAGTAAGTCAGATTGCGAAAGACAAATGTTCTACGATATCACTTATGTTATCTGAAAATTCATAAAAATGAACATATTTCCATAGGGAAAGACGATCTCAGATGGAGAAGACAAACTTATGGTTAAGCCAAAGAAAAGGTGTGAGGAATGGACAAATTAGGATATTGGGGTTAACAAACATATACTAATACATATAAAATATATCATCCCCAAAGACCTATGGAATACCAAGAGTGGTCTATTCAACACTCTACAATAACCTACATGGAAAAGGACACAACGATCAATAGATATATGTATATGTGTACATGAACAAGATTCTGTGCAGCTAGAACAAAAGACATTTTAAAATCCAATTTGCTCTGATAAAAATGAAAACTTAAAGACACAAACAAGAATTAAGGAGGCTAAAACTTATGGGGGTTTGTCCTGACACATTCCACTCTAATCTGCAACCTAAAAGCACAACTTGCAGCAAGGTTCTGTTTCCCTAGCAAGCAGAGTTGCCAACGTAGAAATGCTGCCACCTTAAGGCCGTTTCCTCAAACAGCAGCTTTAAATCCACTGCTAATGGTCACTAATATTCACAAGGACTGCAGGGCTGTAAATGACTCATGCCCTCAAAAACTGTCCTGGGGTAGGGAATGGCCAAAAAAATCCAAACGCGGCAAATTTTTCAAGAAGGAAATTTGAAGTTGTAAGTTTAGCTGAATCTTAAAAAAAAAATGAAAAGGACATTGATCCACGCAAAACATCAGGAATTATTAGACGCATGCAAATCCAATCTACACAAACGTATCACCTCACACCAGTCAGAATGACCATCAGCAAAACGTCAACAAACAATAGATGTTGAAGAAGTTGTGGAGAATAGCGTAACCTCTCGGTCTAAGTGGGATGTAAACTGGTAACCGCCAATAATAGGAACAGAATGGCAGTGCGTTGAAAGGTAAAAATTGAGTCCCCATATGATCCGGAAGGCCCACTATTGGGCCTGTCACCTGTGAAAGCCAGAATCAAAAAGACACAGGATGGAACATCGTGTATTGCAGCAGTATTTACAATAGCCAAGACATGGAAGCAACAAAAATGTCCACCATCAGATGAATGGACGAAAAAGTGGTCCATGTACACAATGCAATATTAGACACAGAAAAGAATGAAACAATGCCGTTTGCAGCACCATAGACGAGGCTACAGACAATCACACACCTTGAAGTAAGTCAGAAAGCGAGAGACACATATCCTATGATATCACGTATAGGTCTTATCTAAAAATTGATAGGAATGAACCTATTTCCACAGAGAGGGACACTCACGTGTTCAGAAAACAAGCTTGTGCTTAACCAAACGGAAAGGTGTGAGGAATGTATAACGGAGGATATTGGGTTTAACAGACATATGCTAATACTTATAAAATATATAATCATCAGACATACCGAATACCAAGAGAGGTCTACACAACATTCTGTAATAATCTCTACGGAACAGGATCCAAACATGAAAAGATATATGAATCAATGAAAGACATTCTGTACACCTAGAACAAACACAACATTGCAATCAAATTTGCTCTGAGAAAAATGAAAATTAAACTGAGAATATCAACAACAAATAAGTAGACATAGTTTCTGGGGGTTTGTCCTGGCACATTCCACTCTACTTTACAACCTACAAACAGGACTTCCAGGAAGGCTGTGTTGCCCTAGTAACCAGAGTTGGGAATATAGAAATGCTGCCCCCTTGTGGCCGTTTCCTGCAACAGCAGCTTTAAATGCAGAACTAATGGTCATGTGATATTCACAATTACTACAGGGCTGTAAAGGACACCTGCCCTCAAAAAATGTCCTGGTGCAGGTAATGGCCACAGGAATTCAGGGAACATGGCAAATTTTTCAAGGAAACAATTTGAAGAGGTGAGTTTCTCTGTTTTACTTAAAAAAAAACGTAGATGAAAGCTCAATATCGGGAATTATTAGACGCATGCAAATCCAACCTACAAGAAGGTATCACCACCCAACACTCAAAATGCCATCAGTAAAAAGTCTACAAACAATAAATTCTGAAGGGGTTTTAGAGAACTGTGTACCCTCTAGTTGCTGGTGGCATGTAAACTGGTAACAGCCAGTAGTGAGAACAGAATGGAGGTGCGTTGAAAGGGAAAAATTTGAACCACCATATGATCTAGCAGGCCCACTGCTGGGCCTAATCCCTGAGAAGACCAGAATCCAAAAGACACAGGCTGGCAATCCTGCACTGCATCAATATTTAGCATTGCCAAGACTTGGAAGTAACCAAAATGTCCATCCACAGATGAATGCACAAAGAAGAAGTGGTCCATGTACACAATGCAATATTCGCCATGGAAAAGGATGAAACACTGCTCTTTGCAGCACCATAGATGAGCCTAGAGATAATCACAGAACATGAGGTAAGTCGGAAAGCAGCCGACAAATAACCTGTGATATCACTCCTAGCTGTTACCTAACAACTGACACGTATGAACATATTTCCACAGAGGAAGACTCTCACAGACTTAGAAAACAAACTATGGTTATCTAAAAGGAAAGGTGGGAGGAATGGACACATTAAGATTAGGGTTACCGTACGTATACAAATACATATTAAACACACGTATCAAAAAGACCGACCATATACCAAGGGAGGTCTACTGAACGCGCTGTAATAATTTACACGGGGGCTTGCCTGGTGGCACCGTGGTTAAGAATCCACCTGCCAATGCAGGGGACACAGGTTCGATCCCTGGTTCGGGAAGGTCCCACATGCAGCAGAGCAACTAAGCCCGTGCACCACAACTAATGAGCCTACGCTCTGGAGCCCATGAGCCATAACTACTGAGCCCATGCACCACAACTACTGAAGCCCACACGCCTAGAGCCCGTGCTCCGCAACAAGAGAAGCCACTGCAGTGAGAAGCCGGTGCACCGCAACGGAGAGTAGCCCCCGCTCACCGCAACTGGAGAAAGCCCACATGCAGCAACGAAGATCCAACTCAGCCAAAAATAAATAAATAAATAAAATAAATTTATTTTAAAAAATAATAGTAATTTACATGGGAAGAGGATCTGTACATGAGTAGATATATATAATGTTCAATTGAACCTGATTGTGCACACCCAGAACAAACACTATTCTGCTCATTACCCCAATTTAAAAAATTAAAACCACGAACAACAATTAATGAGACATAAAGTTATTGGGGTTTTCCCTGGCACATCCCATTCTAATTTACAACCTAGGAACACAACTTTCAGGAAGGCTCTGCTGCCCTAGTAACCAGACTTGGGAATGGAGAAATGCTGCCGCCTTGTGGCCGTTTCCCACAACAGCAGCTTTAAACACAGGGCTAAGGGTCACTTGAGATTCACAGTAATTGTAGGGCCGTAAATGACACGTGTCCTCAAAAAATGTCCTGGGGTAGGTAATGGCCAAGAAAGTTCACAACACGGAAAATTTTTCAAGAAAACAATTTGAAGAGGTAAGTGTTACTCACTCGGTTGTTCTAAAAAAAGAAGAACATGGATAAAAGCTCAATATCAGGAATTATTGGTTGGATGCAAATCCAAACTACAAAAAGATTTCACCACCCAATATTCAAAATGCCATCCGTAAAAAGTCTACAAACCATGCATGCTGACGGGTTGGGGGAGAAATGCATACCCACTATGCTGTTGGTTGGATGTAAACTGGTAACAGCTAATCATGAGAACAGAACGGAGCTGCGTTTAAAAGGTAAAAATTGAGCTACCATATCATGCGGCCGATCCCCTAATGGGCCTATACCCTAAGAAGACCAGAATGGGAAAGGCACAGACAGGCAAACATGCACTGCAGCAATATTTACAATAGCCAAGCCATGCAAGCAAACAAAATGTCCATCAACAGACAAATGGACAAAGAAGAAGTGGTGTACGTACCGAATGGAATAGTAGCCTCGGGAAAAAAATGAACAATGCCGTTTTCAGGACTACACATGAGCCTAGAAATAATCATAGTACGTTAAGTAAGTCAAAAAGGAATGACAAATATCCTATGATATCATTTATACGTGTTATCCATCCTAAGATTGCTCCCAATGAACATATTTCCACAGAAAAACACACTCACAGACTGATAAAACAAACTAATGGTTAACCAAAATGAAAGGTGGGAGGATGGATAAATTAGGATTATGGGGGTAGCATACATATACTAATGTATGTTAAATGTATATAAACATATAACATATAAACTATATGAATTATATAATCACCAATACATATAAAATATATCATGACAAAACACCTACCAAATACCAAGGGAGGTCTACTCAACATTCTGTAATAACATACATGGTAACAGGATCCGAAGATGAACAGACATATGTATGAATCATTGACCAGATTCTGTACAGCCAGACAATCACAACACTCTAATCAAATTTCCTCCGATAAGAAATATAAATTAAATTTAAAAAACGAACATAAGTAAGGAGACATAAACTTCTGGGGGCTTGTCCCAGCACATTCCACTCTAATTTACAACCGAGGAACACGACGTCCAGGAAGACTCTGTTGCCCTAGTAACAAGAGTTGAGAACGTAACAATGCTGCCGCCTTGTGGCTGTTTCCCACAACAGCAGCTTTAAACACAGTGCTAATGGCCGCTTAATAGTCACGAGGACTGCGGGGTTGTAAATGATACCTGCCCTCGAAAAATGTCCTGGGGTAGGGAATAGGCAAGAAATTTCAACACATGACAAAGTTTTCAAGAAGTCAATATGAGAGGGAAGTTGTACTCACTCTTTAAAAAAAAAGGAAAAGAAAAAAAAAGACATGCCTATAGCTCAGTATAAGGAATTATTAGCTGCATGCAAATCCCACGTCCACAAAGGTTTCAGCTCACACCAGTCAAATGACCATCAGCAAAAAGTCTACAAACTATAAATGCTGAAGAGGTTTTAGGGAACTGTGTACCTTCTAGCTGCTGATGGGGTGTAAAGTGCTAACAGCACTAATGAAAACTGAATGCAGCTGCTTTAAAAGGTAAAAATTGAGCTACCGTATGATGCGGCAGGGCACCTTCTGGGCCTATAACCTAAGACCACCAGAATCGGAAAGACAGAGGCAGGCAAATGTGCACTGCAGCAATATTGAAAGAGCCAAGACATGGAAGCAAAAAAAAGCTCCATAAACAGATGAATGGACAAAGAAGAAGTGGTATATGTACAGAATGGAATATTAGCCACGAAAAAAAATAAAAGAATGGCATATGCAGCACCACGGATGAGCCTAGAGATAATCACACAACGTGAAGTAAGTCAGATTGCGAAAGACAAATGTTCTACGATATCACTTATGTTATCTGAAAATTCATAAAAATGAACATATTTCCATAGGGAAAGACGATCTCAGATGGAGAAGACAAACTTATGGTTAAGCCAAAGAAAAGGTGTGAGGAATGGACAAATTAGGATATTGGGGTTAACAAACATATACTAATACATATAAAATATATCATCCCCAAAGACCTATGGAATACCAAGAGTGGTCTATTCAACACTCTACAATAACCTACATGGAAAAGGACACAAAGATCAATAGATATATGTATATGTGTACATGAACAAGATTCTGTGCAGCTAGAACAAAAGACATTTTAAAATCCAATTTGCTCTGATAAAAATGAAAACTTAAAGACACAAACAAGAATTAAGGAGGCTAAAACTTATGGGGGTTTGTCCTGACACATTCCACTCTAATCTGCAACCTAAAAGCACAACTTGCAGCAAGGTTCTGTTTCCCTAGCAAGCAGAGTTGCCAACGTAGAAATGCTGCCACCTTAAGGCCGTTTCCTCAAACAGCAGCTTTAAATCCACTGCTAATGGTCACTAATATTCACAAGGACTGCAGGGCTGTAAATGACTCATGCCCTCAAAAACTGTCCTGGGGTAGGGAATGGCCAAAAAAATCCAAACGCGGCAAATTTTTCAAGAAGGAAATTTGAAGTTGTAAGTTTAGCTGAATCTTAAAAAAAAAATGAAAAGGACATTGATCCACGCAAAACATCAGGAATTATTAGACGCATGCAAATCCAATCTACACAAACGTATCACCTCACACCAGTCAGAATGACCATCAGCAAAACGTCAACAAACAATAGATGTTGAAGAAGTTGTGGAGAATAGCGTAACCTCTCGGTCTAAGTGGGATGTAAACTGGTAACCGCCAATAATAGGAACAGAATGGCAGTGCGTTGAAAGGTAAAAATTGAGTCCCCATATGATCCGGAAGGCCCACTATTGGGCCTGTCACCTGTGAAAGCCAGAATCAAAAAGACACAGGATGGAACATCGTGTATTGCAGCAGTATTTACAATAGCCAAGACATGGAAGCAACAAAAATGTCCATCATCAGATGAATGGACGAAAAAGTGGTCCATGTACACAATGCAATATTAGACACAGAAAAGAATGAAACAATGCCGTTTGCAGCACCATAGACGAGGCTACAGACAATCACACACCTTGAAGTAAGTCAGAAAGCGAGAGACACATATCCTATGATATCACGTATAGGTCTTATCTAAAAATTGATAGGAATGAACCTATTTCCACAGAGAGGGACACTCACGTGTTCAGAAAACAAGCTTGTGCTTAACCAAACGGAAAGGTGTGAGGAATGTATAACGGAGGATATTGGGTTTAACAGACATATGCTAATACTTATAAAATATATAATCATCAGACATACCGAATACCAAGAGAGGTCTACACAACATTCTGTAATAATCTCTACGGAACAGGATCCAAACATGAAAAGATATATGAATCAATGAAAGACATTCTGTACACCTAGAACAAACACAACATTGCAATCAAATTTGCTCTGAGAAAAATGAAAATTAAACTGAGAATATCAACAACAAATAAGTAGACATAGTTTCTGGGGGTTTGTCCTGGCACATTCCACTCTACTTTACAACCTACAAACAGGACTTCCAGGAAGGCTGTGTTGCCCTAGTAACCAGAGTTGGGAATATAGAAATGCTGCCCCCTTGTGGCCGTTTCCTGCAACAGCAGCTTTAAATGCAGAACTAATGGTCATGTGATATTCACAATTACTACAGGGCTGTAAAGGACACCTGCCCTCAAAAAATGTCCTGGTGCAGGTAATGGCCACAGGAATTCAGGGAACATGGCAAATTTTTCAAGGAAACAATTTGAAGAGGTGAGTTTCTCTGTTTTACTTAAAAAAAAAACGTAGATGAAAGCTCAATATCGGGAATTATTAGACGCATGCAAATCCAACCTACAAGAAGGTATCACCACCCAACACTCAAAATGCCATCAGTAAAAAGTCTACAAACAATAAATTCTGAAGGGGTTTTAGAGAACTGTGTACCCTCTAGTTGCTGGTGGCATGTAAACTGGTAACAGCCAGTAGTGAGAACAGAATGGAGGTGCGTTGAAAGGGAATAATTTGAACCACCATATGATCTAGTAGGCCCACTGCTGGGCCTAATCCCTGAGAAGACCAGAATCCAAAAGACACAGGCTGGCAATCCTGCACTGCATCAATATTTAGCATTGCCAAGACTTGGAAGTAACCAAAATGTCCATCCACAGATGAATGCACAAAGAAGAAGTGGTCCATGTACACAATGCAATATTCGCCATGGAAAAGGATGAAACACTGCTCTTTGCAGCACCATAGATGAGCCTAGAGATAATCACAGAACATGAGGTAAGTCGGAAAGCAGCCGACAAATAACCTGTGATATCACTCCTAGCTGTTACCTAACAACTGACACGTATGAACATATTTCCACAGAGAAAGACTCTCACAGACTTAGAAAACAAACTATGGTTATCTAAAAGGAAAGGTGGGAGGAATGGACACATTAAGATTAGGGTTACCGTACGTATACAAATACATATTAAACACACGTATCAAAAAGACCGACCATATACCAAGGGAGGTCTACTGAACGCGCTGTAATAATTTACACGGGGGCTTGCCTGGTGGCACCGTGGTTAAGAATCCACCTGCCAATGCAGGGGACACAGGTTCGATCCCTGGTTCGGGAAGGTCCCACATGCAGCAGAGCAACTAAGCCCGTGCACCACAACTAATGAGCCTACGCTCTGGAGCCCATGAGCCATAACTACTGAGCCCATGCACCACAACTACTGAAGCCCACACGCCTAGAGCCCGTGCTCCGCAACAAGAGAAGCCACTGCAGTGAGAAGCCGGTGCACCGCAACGGAGAGTAGCCCCCGCTCACCGCAACTGGAGAAAGCCCACATGCAGCAACGAAGATCCAACTCAGCCAAAAATAAATAAATAAATAAAATAAATTTATTTTAAAAAATAATAGTAATTTACATGGGAAGAGGATCTGTACATGAGTAGATATATATAATGTTCAATTGAACCTGATTGTGCACACCCAGAACAAACACTATTCTGCTCATTACCCCAATTTAAAAAATTAAAACCACGAACAACAATTAATGAGACATAAAGTTATTGGGGTTTTCCCTGGCACATCCCATTCTAATTTACAACCTAGGAACACAACTTTCAGGAAGGCTCTGCTGCCCTAGTAACCAGACTTGGGAATGGAGAAATGCTGCCGCCTTGTGGCCGTTTCCCACAACAGCAGCTTTAAACACAGGGCTAAGGGTCACTTGAGATTCACAGTAATTGTAGGGCCGTAAATGACACGTGTCCTCAAAAAATGTCCTGGGGTAGGTAATGGCCAAGAAAGTTCACAACACGGAAAATTTTTCAAGAAAACAATTTGAAGAGGTAAGTGTTACTCACTCGGTTGTTCTAAAAAAAGAAGAACATGGATAAAAGCTCAATATCAGGAATTATTGGTTGGATGCAAATCCAAACTACAAAAAGATTTCACCACCCAATATTCAAAATGCCATCCGTAAAAAGTCTACAAACCATGCATGCTGACGGGTTGGGGGAGAAATGCATACCCACTATGCTGTTGGTTGGATGTAAACTGGTAACAGCTAATCATGAGAACAGAACGGAGCTGCGTTTAAAAGGTAAAAATTGAGCTACCATATCATGCGGCCGATCCCCTAATGGGCCTATACCCTAAGAAGACCAGAATGGGAAAGGCACAGACAGGCAAACATGCACTGCAGCAATATTTACAATAGCCAAGCCATGCAAGCAAACAAAATGTCCATCAACAGACAAATGGACAAAGAAGAAGTGGTGTACGTACCGAATGGAATAGTAGCCTCGGGAAAAAAATGAACAATGCCGTTTTCAGGACTACACATGAGCCTAGAAATAATCATAGTACGTTAAGTAAGTCAAAAAGGAATGACAAATATCCTATGATATCATTTATACGTGTTATCCATCCTAAGATTGCTCCCAATGAACATATTTCCACAGAAAAACACACTCACAGACTGATAAAACAAACTAATGGTTAACCAAAATGAAAGGTGGGAGGATGGATAAATTAGGATTATGGGGGTAGCATACATATACTAATGTATGTTAAATGTATATAAACATATAACATATAAACTATATGAATTATATAATCACCAATACATATAAAATATATCATGACAAAACACCTACCAAATACCAAGGGAGGTCTACTCAACATTCTGTAATAACATACATGGTAACAGGATCCGAAGATGAACAGACATATGTATGAATCATTGACCAGATTCTGTACAGCCAGACAATCACAACACTCTAATCAAATTTCCTCCGATAAGAAATATAAATTAAATTTAAAAAACGAACATAAGTAAGGAGACATAAACTTCTGGGGGCTTGTCCCAGCACATTCCACTCTAATTTACAACCGAGGAACACGACGTCCAGGAAGACTCTGTTGCCCTAGTAACAAGAGTTGAGAACGTAACAATGCTGCCGCCTTGTGGCTGTTTCCCACAACAGCAGCTTTAAACACAGTGCTAATGGCCGCTTAATAGTCACGAGGACTGCGGGGCTGTAAATGATACCTGCCCTCGAAAAATGTCCTGGGGTAGGGAATAGGCAAGAAATTTCAACACATGACAAAGTTTTCAAGAAGTCAATATGAGAGGGAAGTTGTACTCACTCTTTAAAAAAAAAGGAAAAGAAAAAAAAAGACATGCCTATAGCTCAGTATAAGGAATTATTAGCTGCATGCAAATCCCACGTCCACAAAGGTTTCAGCTCACACCAGTCAAATGACCATCAGCAAAAAGTCTACAAACTATAAATGCTGAAGAGGTTTTAGGGAACTGTGTACCTTCTAGCTGCTGATGGGGTGTAAAGTGCTAACAGCACTAATGAAAACTGAATGCAGCTGCTTTAAAAGGTAAAAATTGAGCTACCGTATGATGCGGCAGGGCACCTTCTGGGCCTATAACCTAAGACCACCAGAATCGGAAAGACAGAGGCAGGCAAATGTGCACTGCAGCAATATTGAAAGAGCCAAGATATGGAAGCAAAAAAAAGCTCCATAAACAGATGAATGGACAAAGAAGAAGTGGTATATGTACAGAATGGAATATTAGCCACGAAAAAAAATAAAAGAATGGCATATGCAGCACCACGGATGAGCCTAGAGATAATCACACAACGTGAAGTAAGTCAGATTGCGAAAGACAAATGTTCTACGATATCACTTATGTTATCTGAAAATTCATAAAAATGAACATATTTCCATAGGGAAAGACGATCTCAGATGGAGAAGACAAACTTATGGTTAAGCCAAAGAAAAGGTGTGAGGAATGGACAAATTAGGATATTGGGGTTAACAAACATATACTAATACATATAAAATATATCATCCCCAAAGACCTATGGAATACCAAGAGTGGTCTATTCAACACTCTACAATAACCTACATGGAAAAGGACACAATGATCAATAGATATATGTATATGTGTACATGAACAAGATTCTGTGCAGCTAGAACAAAAGACATTTTAAAATCCAATTTGCTCTGATAAAAATGAAAACTTAAAGACACAAACAAGAATTAAGGAGGCTAAAACTTATGGGGGTTTGTCCTGACACATTCCACTCTAATCTGCAACCTAAAAGCACAACTTGCAGCAAGGTTCTGTTTCCCTAGCAAGCAGAGTTGCCAACGTAGAAATGCTGCCACCTTAAGGCCGTTTCCTCAAACAGCAGCTTTAAATCCACTGCTAATGGTCACTAATATTCACAAGGACTGCAGGGCTGTAAATGACTCATGCCCTCAAAAACTGTCCTGGGGTAGGGAATGGCCAAAAAAATCCAAACGCGGCAAATTTTTCAAGAAGGAAATTTGAAGTTGTAAGTTTAGCTGAATCTTAAAAAAAAAATGAAAAGGACATTGATCCACGCAAAACATCAGGAATTATTAGACGCATGCAAATCCAATCTACACAAACGTATCACCTCACACCAGTCAGAATGACCATCAGCAAAACGTCAACAAACAATAGATGTTGAAGAAGTTGTGGAGAATAGCGTAACCTCTCGGTCTAAGTGGGATGTAAACTGGTAACCGCCAATAATAGGAACAGAATGGCAGTGCGTTGAAAGGTAAAAATTGAGTCCCCATATGATCCGGAAGGCCCACTATTGGGCCTGTCACCTGTGAAAGCCAGAATCAAAAAGACACAGGATGGAACATCGTGTATTGCAGCAGTATTTACAATAGCCAAGACATGGAAGCAACAAAAATGTCCACCATCAGATGAATGGACGAAAAAGTGGTCCATGTACACAATGCAATATTAGACACAGAAAAGAATGAAACAATGCCGTTTGCAGCACCATAGACGAGGCTACAGACAATCACACACCTTGAAGTAAGTCAGAAAGCGAGAGACACATATCCTATGATATCACGTATAGGTCTTATCTAAAAATTGATAGGAATGAACCTATTTCCACAGAGAGGGACACTCACGTGTTCAGAAAACAAGCTTGTGCTTAACCAAACGGAAAGGTGTGAGGAATGTATAACGGAGGATATTGGGTTTAACAGACATATGCTAATACTTATAAAATATATAATCATCAGACATACCGAATACCAAGAGAGGTCTACACAACATTCTGTAATAATCTCTACGGAACAGGATCCAAACATGAAAAGATATATGAATCAATGAAAGACATTCTGTACACCTAGAACAAACACAACATTGCAATCAAATTTGCTCTGAGAAAAATGAAAATTAAACTGAGAATATCAACAACAAATAAGTAGACATAGTTTCTGGGGGTTTGTCCTGGCACATTCCACTCTACTTTACAACCTACAAACAGGACTTCCAGGAAGGCTGTGTTGCCCTAGTAACCAGAGTTGGGAATATAGAAATGCTGCCCCCTTGTGGCCGTTTCCTGCAACAGCAGCTTTAAATGCAGAACTAATGGTCATGTGATATTCACAATTACTACAGGGCTGTAAAGGACACCTGCCCTCAAAAAATGTCCTGGTGCAGGTAATGGCCACAGGAATTCAGGGAACATGGCAAATTTTTCAAGGAAACAATTTGAAGAGGTGAGTTTCTCTGTTTTACTTAAAAAAAAAACGTAGATGAAAGCTCAATATCGGGAATTATTAGACGCATGCAAATCCAACCTACAAGAAGGTATCACCACCCAACACTCAAAATGCCATCAGTAAAAAGTCTACAAACAATAAATTCTGAAGGGGTTTTAGAGAACTGTGTACCCTCTAGTTGCTGGTGGCATGTAAACTGGTAACAGCCAGTAGTGAGAACAGAATGGAGGTGCGTTGAAAGGGAAAAATTTGAACCACCATATGATCTAGTAGGCCCACTGCTGGGCCTAATCCCTGAGAAGACCAGAATCCAAAAGACACAGGCTGGCAATCCTGCACTGCATCAATATTTAGCATTGCCAAGACTTGGAAGTAACCAAAATGTCCATCCACAGATGAATGCACAAAGAAGAAGTGGTCCATGTACACAATGCAATATTCGCCATGGAAAAGGATGAAACACTGCTCTTTGCAGCACCATAGATGAGCCTAGAGATAATCACAGAACATGAGGTAAGTCGGAAAGCAGCCGACAAATAACCTGTGATATCACTCCTAGCTGTTACCTAACAACTGACACGTATGAACATATTTCCACAGAGAAAGACTCTCACAGACTTAGAAAACAAACTATGGTTATCTAAAAGGAAAGGTGGGAGGAATGGACACATTAAGATTAGGGTTACCGTACGTATACAAATACATATTAAACACACGTATCAAAAAGACCGACCATATACCAAGGGAGGTCTACTGAACGCGCTGTAATAATTTACACGGGGGCTTGCCTGGTGGCACCGTGGTTAAGAATCCACCTGCCAATGCAGGGGACACAGGTTCGATCCCTGGTTCGGGAAGGTCCCACATGCAGCAGAGCAACTAAGCCCGTGCACCACAACTAATGAGCCTACGCTCTGGAGCCCATGAGCCATAACTACTGAGCCCATGCACCACAACTACTGAAGCCCACACGCCTAGAGCCCGTGCTCCGCAACAAGAGAAGCCACTGCAGTGAGAAGCCGGTGCACCGCAACGGAGAGTAGCCCCCGCTCACCGCAACTGGAGAAAGCCCACATGCAGCAACGAAGATCCAACTCAGCCAAAAATAAATAAATAAATAAAATAAATTTATTTTAAAAAATAATAGTAATTTACATGGGAAGAGGATCTGTACATGAGTAGATATATATAATGTTCAATTGAACCTGATTGTGCACACCCAGAACAAACACTATTCTGCTCATTACCCCAATTTAAAAAATTAAAACCACGAACAACAATTAATGAGACATAAAGTTATTGGGGTTTTCCCTGGCACATCCCATTCTAATTTACAACCTAGGAACACAACTTTCAGGAAGGCTCTGCTGCCCTAGTAACCAGACTTGGGAATGGAGAAATGCTGCCGCCTTGTGGCCGTTTCCCACAACAGCAGCTTTAAACACAGGGCTAAGGGTCACTTGAGATTCACAGTAATTGTAGGGCCGTAAATGACACGTGTCCTCAAAAAATGTCCTGGGGTAGGTAATGGCCAAGAAAGTTCACAACACGGAAAATTTTTCAAGAAAACAATTTGAAGAGGTAAGTGTTACTCACTCGGTTGTTCTAAAAAAAGAAGAACATGGATAAAAGCTCAATATCAGGAATTATTGGTTGGATGCAAATCCAAACTACAAAAAGATTTCACCACCCAATATTCAAAATGCCATCCGTAAAAAGTCTACAAACCATGCATGCTGACGGGTTGGGGGAGAAATGCATACCCACTATGCTGTTGGTTGGATGTAAACTGGTAACAGCTAATCATGAGAACAGAACGGAGCTGCGTTTAAAAGGTAAAAATTGAGCTACCATATCATGCGGCCGATCCCCTAATGGGCCTATACCCTAAGAAGACCAGAATGGGAAAGGCACAGACAGGCAAACATGCACTGCAGCAATATTTACAATAGCCAAGCCATGCAAGCAAACAAAATGTCCATCAACAGACAAATGGACAAAGAAGAAGTGGTGTACGTACCGAATGGAATAGTAGCCTCGGGAAAAAAATGAACAATGCCGTTTTCAGGACTACACATGAGCCTAGAAATAATCATAGTACGTTAAGTAAGTCAAAAAGGAATGACAAATATCCTATGATATCATTTATACGTGTTATCCATCCTAAGATTGCTCCCAATGAACATATTTCCACAGAAAAACACACTCACAGACTGATAAAACAAACTAATGGTTAACCAAAATGAAAGGTGGGAGGATGGATAAATTAGGATTATGGGGGTAGCATACATATACTAATGTATGTTAAATGTATATAAACATATAACATATAAACTATATGAATTATATAATCACCAATACATATAAAATATATCATGACAAAACACCTACCAAATACCAAGGGAGGTCTACTCAACATTCTGTAATAACGTACATGGTAACAGGATCCGAAGATGAACAGACATATGTATGAATCATTGACCAGATTCTGTACAGCCAGACAATCACAACACTCTAATCAAATTTCCTCCGATAAGAAATATAAATTAAATTTAAAAAACGAACATAAGTAAGGAGACATAAACTTCTGGGGGCTTGTCCCAGCACATTCCACTCTAATTTACAACCGAGGAACACGACGTCCAGGAAGACTCTGTTGCCCTAGTAACAAGAGTTGAGAACGTAACAATGCTGCCGCCTTGTGGCTGTTTCCCACAACAGCAGCTTTAAACACAGTGCTAATGGCCGCTTAATAGTCACGAGGACTGCGGGGCTGTAAATGATACCTGCCCTCGAAAAATGTCCTGGGGTAGGGAATAGGCAAGAAATTTCAACACATGACAAAGTTTTCAAGAAGTCAATATGAGAGGGAAGTTGTACTCACTCTTTAAAAAAAAAGGAAAAGAAAAAAAAAGACATGCCTATAGCTCAGTATAAGGAATTATTAGCTGCATGCAAATCCCACGTCCACAAAGGTTTCAGCTCACACCAGTCAAATGACCATCAGCAAAAAGTCTACAAACTATAAATGCTGAAGAGGTTTTAGGGAACTGTGTACCTTCTAGCTGCTGATGGGGTGTAAAGTGCTAACAGCACTAATGAAAACTGAATGCAGCTGCTTTAAAAGGTAAAAATTGAGCTACCGTATGATGCGGCAGGGCACCTTCTGGGCCTATAACCTAAGACCACCAGAATCGGAAAGACAGAGGCAGGCAAATGTGCACTGCAGCAATATTGAAAGAGCCAAGACATGGAAGCAAAAAAAAGCTCCATAAACAGATGAATGGACAAAGAAGAAGTGGTATATGTACAGAATGGAATATTAGCCACGAAAAAAAATAAAAGAATGGCATATGCAGCACCACGGATGAGCCTAGAGATAATCACACAACGTGAAGTAAGTCAGATTGCGAAAGACAAATGTTCTACGATATCACTTATGTTATCTGAAAATTCATAAAAATGAACATATTTCCATAGGGAAAGACGATCTCAGATGGAGAAGACAAACTTATGGTTAAGCCAAAGAAAAGGTGTGAGGAATGGACAAATTAGGATATTGGGGTTAACAAACATATACTAATACATATAAAATATATCATCCCCAAAGACCTATGGAATACCAAGAGTGGTCTATTCAACACTCTACAATAACCTACATGGAAAAGGACACAACGATCAATAGATATATGTATATGTGTACATGAACAAGATTCTGTGCAGCTAGAACAAAAGACATTTTAAAATCCAATTTGCTCTGATAAAAATGAAAACTTAAAGACACAAACAAGAATTAAGGAGGCTAAAACTTATGGGGGTTTGTCCTGACACATTCCACTCTAATCTGCAACCTAAAAGCACAACTTGCAGCAAGGTTCTGTTTCCCTAGCAAGCAGAGTTGCCAACGTAGAAATGCTGCCACCTTAAGGCCGTTTCCTCAAACAGCAGCTTTAAATCCACTGCTAATGGTCACTAATATTCACAAGGACTGCAGGGCTGTAAATGACTCATGCCCTCAAAAACTGTCCTGGGGTAGGGAATGGCCAAAAAAATCCAAACGCGGCAAATTTTTCAAGAAGGAAATTTGAAGTTGTAAGTTTAGCTGAATCTTAAAAAAAAATGAAAAGGACATTGATCCACGCAAAACATCAGGAATTATTAGACGCATGCAAATCCAATCTACACAAACGTATCACCTCACACCAGTCAGAATGACCATCAGCAAAACGTCAACAAACAATAGATGTTGAAGAAGTTGTGGAGAATAGCGTAACCTCTCGGTCTAAGTGGGATGTAAACTGGTAACCGCCAATAATAGGAACAGAATGGCAGTGCGTTGAAAGGTAAAAATTGAGTCCCCATATGATCCGGAAGGCCCACTATTGGGCCTGTCACCTGTGAAAGCCAGAATCAAAAAGACACAGGATGGAACATCGTGTATTGCAGCAGTATTTACAATAGCCAAGACATGGAAGCAACAAAAATGTCCACCATCAGATGAATGGACGAAAAAGTGGTCCATGTACACAATGCAATATTAGACACAGAAAAGAATGAAACAATGCCGTTTGCAGCACCATAGACGAGGCTACAGACAATCACACACCTTGAAGTAAGTCAGAAAGCGAGAGACACATATCCTATGATATCACGTATAGGTCTTATCTAAAAATTGATAGGAATGAACCTATTTCCACAGAGAGGGACACTCACGTGTTCAGAAAACAAGCTTGTGCTTAACCAAACGGAAAGGTGTGAGGAATGTATAACGGAGGATATTGGGTTTAACAGACATATGCTAATACTTATAAAATATATAATCATCAGACATACCGAATACCAAGAGAGGTCTACACAACATTCTGTAATAATCTCTACGGAACAGGATCCAAACATGAAAAGATATATGAATCAATGAAAGACATTCTGTACACCTAGAACAAACACAACATTGCAATCAAATTTGCTCTGAGAAAAATGAAAATTAAACTGAGAATATCAACAACAAATAAGTAGACATAGTTTCTGGGGGTTTGTCCTGGCACATTCCACTCTACTTTACAACCTACAAACAGGACTTCCAGGAAGGCTGTGTTGCCCTAGTAACCAGAGTTGGGAATATAGAAATGCTGCCCCCTTGTGGCCGTTTCCTGCAACAGCAGCTTTAAATGCAGAACTAATGGTCATGTGATATTCACAATTACTACAGGGCTGTAAAGGACACCTGCCCTCAAAAAATGTCCTGGTGCAGGTAATGGCCACAGGAATTCAGGGAACATGGCAAATTTTTCAAGGAAACAATTTGAAGAGGTGAGTTTCTCTGTTTTACTTAAAAAAAAAACGTAGATGAAAGCTCAATATCGGGAATTATTAGACGCATGCAAATCCAACCTACAAGAAGGTATCACCACCCAACACTCAAAATGCCATCAGTAAAAAGTCTACAAACAATAAATTCTGAAGGGGTTTTAGAGAACTGTGTACCCTCTAGTTGCTGGTGGCATGTAAACTGGTAACAGCCAGTAGTGAGAACAGAATGGAGGTGCGTTGAAAGGGAAAAATTTGAACCACCATATGATCTAGTAGGCCCACTGCTGGGCCTAATCCCTGAGAAGACCAGAATCCAAAAGACACAGGCTGGCAATCCTGCACTGCATCAATATTTAGCATTGCCAAGACTTGGAAGTAACCAAAATGTCCATCCACAGATGAATGCACAAAGAAGAAGTGGTCCATGTACACAATGCAATATTCGCCATGGAAAAGGATGAAACACTGCTCTTTGCAGCACCATAGATGAGCCTAGAGATAATCACAGAACATGAGGTAAGTCGGAAAGCAGCCGACAAATAACCTGTGATATCACTCCTAGCTGTTACCTAACAACTGACACGTATGAACATATTTCCACAGAGAAAGACTCTCACAGACTTAGAAAACAAACTATGGTTATCTAAAAGGAAAGGTGGGAGGAATGGACACATTAAGATTAGGGTTACCGTACGTATACAAATACATATTAAACACACGTATCAAAAAGACCGACCATATACCAAGGGAGGTCTACTGAACGCGCTGTAATAATTTACACGGGGGCTTGCCTGGTGGCACCGTGGTTAAGAATCCACCTGCCAATGCAGGGGACACAGGTTCGATCCCTGGTTCGGGAAGGTCCCACATGCAGCAGAGCAACTAAGCCCGTGCACCACAACTAATGAGCCTACGCTCTGGAGCCCATGAGCCATAACTACTGAGCCCATGCACCACAACTACTGAAGCCCACACGCCTAGAGCCCGTGCTCCGCAACAAGAGAAGCCACTGCAGTGAGAAGCCGGTGCACCGCAACGGAGAGTAGCCCCCGCTCACCGCAACTGGAGAAAGCCCACATGCAGCAACGAAGATCCAACTCAGCCAAAAATAAATAAATAAATAAAATAAATTTATTTAAAAAAATAATAGTAATTTACATGGGAAGAGGATCTGTACATGAGTAGATATATATAATGTTCAATTGAACCTGATTGTGCACACCCAGAACAAACACTATTCTGCTCATTACCCCAATTTAAAAAATTAAAACCACGAACAACAATTAATGAGACATAAAGTTATTGGGGTTTTCCCTGGCACATCCCATTCTAATTTACAACCTAGGAACACAACTTTCAGGAAGGCTCTGCTGCCCTAGTAACCAGACTTGGGAATGGAGAAATGCTGCCGCCTTGTGGCCGTTTCCCACAACAGCAGCTTTAAACACAGGGCTAAGGGTCACTTGAGATTCACAGTAATTGTAGGGCCGTAAATGACACGTGTCCTCAAAAAATGTCCTGGGGTAGGTAATGGCCAAGAAAGTTCACAACACGGAAAATTTTTCAAGAAAACAATTTGAAGAGGTAAGTGTTACTCACTCGGTTGTTCTAAAAAAAGAAGAACATGGATAAAAGCTCAATATCAGGAATTATTGGTTGGATGCAAATCCAAACTACAAAAAGATTTCACCACCCAATATTCAAAATGCCATCCGTAAAAAGTCTACAAACCATGCATGCTGACGGGTTGGGGGAGAAATGCATACCCACTATGCTGTTGGTTGGATGTAAACTGGTAACAGCTAATCATGAGAACAGAACGGAGCTGCGTTTAAAAGGTAAAAATTGAGCTACCATATCATGCGGCCGATCCCCTAATGGGCCTATACCCTAAGAAGACCAGAATGGGAAAGGCACAGACAGGCAAACATGCACTGCAGCAATATTTACAATAGCCAAGCCATGCAAGCAAACAAAATGTCCATCAACAGACAAATGGACAAAGAAGAAGTGGTGTACGTACCGAATGGAATAGTAGCCTCGGGAAAAAAATGAACAATGCCGTTTTCAGGACTACACATGAGCCTAGAAATAATCATAGTACGTTAAGTAAGTCAAAAAGGAATGACAAATATCCTATGATATCATTTATACGTGTTATCCATCCTAAGATTGCTCCCAATGAACATATTTCTACAGAAAAACACACTCACAGACTGATAAAACAAACTAATGGTTAACCAAAATGAAAGGTGGGAGGATGGATAAATTAGGATTATGGGGGTAGCATACATATACTAATGTATGTTAAATGTATATAAACATATAACATATAAACTATATGAATTATATAATCACCAATACATATAAAATATATCATGACAAAACACCTACCAAATACCAAGGGAGGTCTACTCAACATTCTGTAATAACATACATGGTAACAGGATCCGAAGATGAACAGACATATGTATGAATCATTGACCAGATTCTGTACAGCCAGACAATCACAACACTCTAATCAAATTTCCTCCGATAAGAAATATAAATTAAATTTAAAAAACGAACATAAGTAAGGAGACATAAACTTCTGGGGGCTTGTCCCAGCACATTCCACTCTAATTTACAACCGAGGAACACGACGTCCAGGAAGACTCTGTTGCCCTAGTAACAAGAGTTGAGAACGTAACAATGCTGCCGCCTTGTGGCTGTTTCCCACAACAGCAGCTTTAAACACAGTGCTAATGGCCGCTTAATAGTCACGAGGACTGCGGGGCTGTAAATGATACCTGCCCTCGAAAAATGTCCTGGGGTAGGGAATAGGCAAGAAATTTCAACACATGACAAAGTTTTCAAGAAGTCAATATGAGAGGGAAGTTGTACTCACTCTTTAAAAAAAAAGGAAAAGAAAAAAAAAGACATGCCTATAGCTCAGTATAAGGAATTATTAGCTGCATGCAAATCCCACGTCCACAAAGGTTTCAGCTCACACCAGTCAAATGACCATCAGCAAAAAGTCTACAAACTATAAATGCTGAAGAGGTTTTAGGGAACTGTGTACCTTCTAGCTGCTGATGGGGTGTAAAGTGCTAACAGCACTAATGAAAACTGAATGCAGCTGCTTTAAAAGGTAAAAATTGAGCTACCGTATGATGCGGCAGGGCACCTTCTGGGCCTATAACCTAAGACCACCAGAATCGGAAAGACAGAGGCAGGCAAATGTGCACTGCAGCAATATTGAAAGAGCCAAGACATGGAAGCAAAAAAAAGCTCCATAAACAGATGAATGGACAAAGAAGAAGTGGTATATGTACAGAATGGAATATTAGCCACGAAAAAAAATAAAAGAATGGCATATGCAGCACCACGGATGAGCCTAGAGATAATCACACAACGTGAAGTAAGTCAGATTGCGAAAGACAAATGTTCTACGATATCACTTATGTTATCTGAAAATTCATAAAAATGAACATATTTCCATAGGGAAAGACGATCTCAGATGGAGAAGACAAACTTATGGTTAAGCCAAAGAAAAGGTGTGAGGAATGGACAAATTAGGATATTGGGGTTAACAAACATATACTAATACATATAAAATATATCATCCCCAAAGACCTATGGAATACCAAGAGTGGTCTATTCAACACTCTACAATAACCTACATGGAAAAGGACACAACGATCAATAGATATATGTATATGTGTACATGAACAAGATTCTGTGCAGCTAGAACAAAAGACATTTTAAAATCCAATTTGCTCTGATAAAAATGAAAACTTAAAGACACAAACAAGAATTAAGGAGGCTAAAACTTATGGGGGTTTGTCCTGACACATTCCACTCTAATCTGCAACCTAAAAGCACAACTTGCAGCAAGGTTCTGTTTCCCTAGCAAGCAGAGTTGCCAACGTAGAAATGCTGCCACCTTAAGGCCGTTTCCTCAAACAGCAGCTTTAAATCCACTGCTAATGGTCACTAATATTCACAAGGACTGCAGGGCTGTAAATGACTCATGCCCTCAAAAACTGTCCTGGGGTAGGGAATGGCCAAAAAAATCCAAACGCGGCAAATTTTTCAAGAAGGAAATTTGAAGTTGTAAGTTTAGCTGAATCTTAAAAAAAAAATGAAAAGGACATTGATCCACGCAAAACATCAGGAATTATTAGACGCATGCAAATCCAATCTACACAAACGTATCACCTCACACCAGTCAGAATGACCATCAGCAAAACGTCAACAAACAATAGATGTTGAAGAAGTTGTGGAGAATAGCGTAACCTCTCGGTCTAAGTGGGATGTAAACTGGTAACCGCCAATAATAGGAACAGAATGGCAGTGCGTTGAAAGGTAAAAATTGAGTCCCCATATGATCCGGAAGGCCCACTATTGGGCCTGTCACCTGTGAAAGCCAGAATCAAAAAGACACAGGATGGAACATCGTGTATTGCAGCAGTATTTACAATAGCCAAGACATGGAAGCAACAAAAATGTCCACCATCAGATGAATGGACGAAAAAGTGGTCCATGTACACAATGCAATATTAGACACAGAAAAGAATGAAACAATGCCGTTTGCAGCACCATAGACGAGGCTACAGACAATCACACACCTTGAAGTAAGTCAGAAAGCGAGAGACACATATCCTATGATATCACGTATAGGTCTTATCTAAAAATTGATAGGAATGAACCTATTTCCACAGAGAGGGACACTCACGTGTTCAGAAAACAAGCTTGTGCTTAACCAAACGGAAAGGTGTGAGGAATGTATAACGGAGGATATTGGGTTTAACAGACATATGCTAATACTTATAAAATATATAATCATCAGACATACCGAATACCAAGAGAGGTCTACACAACATTCTGTAATAATCTCTACGGAACAGGATCCAAACATGAAAAGATATATGAATCAATGAAAGACATTCTGTACACCTAGAACAAACACAACATTGCAATCAAATTTGCTCTGAGAAAAATGAAAATTAAACTGAGAATATCAACAACAAATAAGTAGACATAGTTTCTGGGGGTTTGTCCTGGCACATTCCACTCTACTTTACAACCTACAAACAGGACTTCCAGGAAGGCTGTGTTGCCCTAGTAACCAGAGTTGGGAATATAGAAATGCTGCCCCCTTGTGGCCGTTTCCTGCAACAGCAGCTTTAAATGCAGAACTAATGGTCATGTGATATTCACAATTACTACAGGGCTGTAAAGGACACCTGCCCTCAAAAAATGTCCTGGTGCAGGTAATGGCCACAGGAATTCAGGGAACATGGCAAATTTTTCAAGGAAACAATTTGAAGAGGTGAGTTTCTCTGTTTTACTTAAAAAAAAAACGTAGATGAAAGCTCAATATCGGGAATTATTAGACGCATGCAAATCCAACCTACAAGAAGGTATCACCACCCAACACTCAAAATGCCATCAGTAAAAAGTCTACAAACAATAAATTCTGAAGGGGTTTTAGAGAACTGTGTACCCTCTAGTTGCTGGTGGCATGTAAACTGGTAACAGCCAGTAGTGAGAACAGAATGGAGGTGCGTTGAAAGGGAAAAATTTGAACCACCATATGATCTAGTAGGCCCACTGCTGGGCCTAATCCCTGAGAAGACCAGAATCCAAAAGACACAGGCTGGCAATCCTGCACTGCATCAATATTTAGCATTGCCAAGACTTGGAAGTAACCAAAATGTCCATCCACAGATGAATGCACAAAGAAGAAGTGGTCCATGTACACAATGCAATATTCGCCATGGAAAAGGATGAAACACTGCTCTTTGCAGCACCATAGATGAGCCTAGAGATAATCACAGAACATGAGGTAAGTCGGAAAGCAGCCGACAAATAACCTGTGATATCACTCCTAGCTGTTACCTAACAACTGACACGTATGAACATATTTCCACAGAGAAAGACTCTCACAGACTTAGAAAACAAACTATGGTTATCTAAAAGGAAAGGTGGGAGGAATGGACACATTAAGATTAGGGTTACCGTACGTATACAAATACATATTAAACACACGTATCAAAAAGACCGACCATATACCAAGGGAGGTCTACTGAACGCGCTGTAATAATTTACACGGGGGCTTGCCTGGTGGCACCGTGGTTAAGAATCCACCTGCCAATGCAGGGGACACAGGTTCGATCCCTGGTTCGGGAAGGTCCCACATGCAGCAGAGCAACTAAGCCCGTGCACCACAACTAATGAGCCTACGCTCTGGAGCCCATGAGCCATAACTACTGAGCCCATGCACCACAACTACTGAAGCCCACACGCCTAGAGCCCGTGCTCCGCAACAAGAGAAGCCACTGCAGTGAGAAGCCGGTGCACCGCAACGGAGAGTAGCCCCCGCTCACCGCAACTGGAGAAAGCCCACATGCAGCAACGAAGATCCAACTCAGCCAAAAATAAATAAATAAATAAAATAAATTTATTTTAAAAAATAATAGTAATTTACATGGGAAGAGGATCTGTACATGAGTAGATATATATAATGTTCAATTGAACCTGATTGTGCACACCCAGAACAAACACTATTCTGCTCATTACCCCAATTTAAAAAATTAAAACCACGAACAACAATTAATGAGACATAAAGTTATTGGGGTTTTCCCTGGCACATCCCATTCTAATTTACAACCTAGGAACACAACTTTCAGGAAGGCTCTGCTGCCCTAGTAACCAGACTTGGGAATGGAGAAATGCTGCCGCCTTGTGGCCGTTTCCCACAACAGCAGCTTTAAACACAGGGCTAAGGGTCACTTGAGATTCACAGTAATTGTAGGGCCGTAAATGACACGTGTCCTCAAAAAATGTCCTGGGGTAGGTAATGGCCAAGAAAGTTCACAACACGGAAAATTTTTCAAGAAAACAATTTGAAGAGGTAAGTGTTACTCACTCGGTTGTTCTAAAAAAAGAAGAACATGGATAAAAGCTCAATATCAGGAATTATTGGTTGGATGCAAATCCAAACTACAAAAAGATTTCACCACCCAATATTCAAAATGCCATCCGTAAAAAGTCTACAAACCATGCATGCTGACGGGTTGGGGGAGAAATGCATACCCACTATGCTGTTGGTTGGATGTAAACTGGTAACAGCTAATCATGAGAACAGAACGGAGCTGCGTTTAAAAGGTAAAAATTGAGCTACCATATCATGCGGCCGATCCCCTAATGGGCCTATACCCTAAGAAGACCAGAATGGGAAAGGCACAGACAGGCAAACATGCACTGCAGCAATATTTACAATAGCCAAGCCATGCAAGCAAACAAAATGTCCATCAACAGACAAATGGACAAAGAAGAAGTGGTGTACGTACCGAATGGAATAGTAGCCTCGGGAAAAAAATGAACAATGCCGTTTTCAGGACTACACATGAGCCTAGAAATAATCATAGTACGTTAAGTAAGTCAAAAAGGAATGACAAATATCCTATGATATCATTTATACGTGTTATCCATCCTAAGATTGCTCCCAATGAACATATTTCCACAGAAAAACACACTCACAGACTGATAAAACAAACTAATGGTTAACCAAAATGAAAGGTGGGAGGATGGATAAATTAGGATTATGGGGGTAGCATACATATACTAATGTATGTTAAATGTATATAAACATATAACATATAAACTATATGAATTATATAATCACCAATACATATAAAATATATCATGACAAAACACCTACCAAATACCAAGGGAGGTCTACTCAACATTCTGTAATAACATACATGGTAACAGGATCCGAAGATGAACAGACATATGTATGAATCATTGACCAGATTCTGTACAGCCAGACAATCACAACACTCTAATCAAATTTCCTCCGATAAGAAATATAAATTAAATTTAAAAAACGAACATAAGTAAGGAGACATAAACTTCTGGGGGCTTGTCCCAGCACATTCCACTCTAATTTACAACCGAGGAACACGACGTCCAGGAAGACTCTGTTGCCCTAGTAACAAGAGTTGAGAACGTAACAATGCTGCCGCCTTGTGGCTGTTTCCCACAACAGCAGCTTTAAACACAGTGCTAATGGCCGCTTAATAGTCACGAGGACTGCGGGGCTGTAAATGATACCTGCCCTCGAAAAATGTCCTGGGGTAGGGAATAGGCAAGAAATTTCAACACATGACAAAGTTTTCAAGAAGTCAATATGAGAGGGAAGTTGTACTCACTCTTTAAAAAAAAAGGAAAAGAAAAAAAAAGACATGCCTATAGCTCAGTATAAGGAATTATTAGCTGCATGCAAATCCCACGTCCACAAAGGTTTCAGCTCACACCAGTCAAATGACCATCAGCAAAAAGTCTACAAACTATAAATGCTGAAGAGGTTTTAGGGAACTGTGTACCTTCTAGCTGCTGATGGGGTGTAAAGTGCTAACAGCACTAATGAAAACTGAATGCAGCTGCTTTAAAAGGTAAAAATTGAGCTACCGTATGATGCGGCAGGGCACCTTCTGGGCCTATAACCTAAGACCACCAGAATCGGAAAGACAGAGGCAGGCAAATGTGCACTGCAGCAATATTGAAAGAGCCAAGACATGGAAGCAAAAAAAAGCTCCATAAACAGATGAATGGACAAAGAAGAAGTGGTATATGTACAGAATGGAATATTAGCCACGAAAAAAAATAAAAGAATGGCATATGCAGCACCACGGATGAGCCTAGAGATAATCACACAACGTGAAGTAAGTCAGATTGCGAAAGACAAATGTTCTACGATATCACTTATGTTATCTGAAAATTCATAAAAATGAACATATTTCCATAGGGAAAGACGATCTCAGATGGAGAAGACAAACTTATGGTTAAGCCAAAGAAAAGGTGTGAGGAATGGACAAATTAGGATATTGGGGTTAACAAACATATACTAATACATATAAAATATATCATCCCCAAAGACCTATGGAATACCAAGAGTGGTCTATTCAACACTCTACAATAACCTACATGGAAAAGGACACAACGATCAATAGATATATGTATATGTGTACATGAACAAGATTCTGTGCAGCTAGAACAAAAGACATTTTAAAATCCAATTTGCTCTGATAAAAATGAAAACTTAAAGACACAAACAAGAATTAAGGAGGCTAAAACTTATGGGGGTTTGTCCTGACACATTCCACTCTAATCTGCAACCTAAAAGCACAACTTGCAGCAAGGTTCTGTTTCCCTAGCAAGCAGAGTTGCCAACGTAGAAATGCTGCCACCTTAAGGCCGTTTCCTCAAACAGCAGCTTTAAATCCACTGCTAATGGTCACTAATATTCACAAGGACTGCAGGGCTGTAAATGACTCATGCCCTCAAAAACTGTCCTGGGGTAGGGAATGGCCAAAAAAATCCAAACGCGGCAAATTTTTCAAGAAGGAAATTTGAAGTTGTAAGTTTAGCTGAATCTTAAAAAAAAAATGAAAAGGACATTGATCCACGCAAAACATCAGGAATTATTAGACGCATGCAAATCCAATCTACACAAACGTATCACCTCACACCAGTCAGAATGACCATCAGCAAAACGTCAACAAACAATAGATGTTGAAGAAGTTGTGGAGAATAGCGTAACCTCTCGGTCTAAGTGGGATGTAAACTGGTAACCGCCAATAATAGGAACAGAATGGCAGTGCGTTGAAAGGTAAAAATTGAGTCCCCATATGATCCGGAAGGCCCACTATTGGGCCTGTCACCTGTGAAAGCCAGAATCAAAAAGACACAGGATGGAACATCGTGTATTGCAGCAGTATTTACAATAGCCAAGACATGGAAGCAACAAAAATGTCCACCATCAGATGAATGGACGAAAAAGTGGTCCATGTACACAATGCAATATTAGACACAGAAAAGAATGAAACAATGCCGTTTGCAGCACCATAGACGAGGCTACAGACAATCACACACCTTGAAGTAAGTCAGAAAGCGAGAGACACATATCCTATGATATCACGTATAGGTCTTATCTAAAAATTGATAGGAATGAACCTATTTCCACAGAGAGGGACACTCACGTGTTCAGAAAACAAGCTTGTGCTTAACCAAACGGAAAGGTGTGAGGAATGTATAACGGAGGATATTGGGTTTAACAGACATATGCTAATACTTATAAAATATATAATCATCAGACATACCGAATACCAAGAGAGGTCTACACAACATTCTGTAATAATCTCTACGGAACAGGATCCAAACATGAAAAGATATATGAATCAATGAAAGACATTCTGTACACCTAGAACAAACACAACATTGCAATCAAATTTGCTCTGAGAAAAATGAAAATTAAACTGAGAATATCAACAACAAATAAGTAGACATAGTTTCTGGGGGTTTGTCCTGGCACATTCCACTCTACTTTACAACCTACAAACAGGACTTCCAGGAAGGCTGTGTTGCCCTAGTAACCAGAGTTGGGAATATAGAAATGCTGCCCCCTTGTGGCCGTTTCCTGCAACAGCAGCTTTAAATGCAGAACTAATGGTCATGTGATATTCACAATTACTACAGGGCTGTAAAGGACACCTGCCCTCAAAAAATGTCCTGGTGCAGGTAATGGCCACAGGAATTCAGGGAACATGGCAAATTTTTCAAGGAAACAATTTGAAGAGGTGAGTTTCTCTGTTTTACTTAAAAAAAAAACGTAGATGAAAGCTCAATATCGGGAATTATTAGACGCATGCAAATCCAACCTACAAGAAGGTATCACCACCCAACACTCAAAATGCCATCAGTAAAAAGTCTACAAACAATAAATTCTGAAGGGGTTTTAGAGAACTGTGTACCCTCTAGTTGCTGGTGGCATGTAAACTGGTAACAGCCAGTAGTGAGAACAGAATGGAGGTGCGTTGAAAGGGAAAAATTTGAACCACCATATGATCTAGTAGGCCCACTGCTGGGCCTAATCCCTGAGAAGACCAGAATCCAAAAGACACAGGCTGGCAATCCTGCACTGCATCAATATTTAGCATTGCCAAGACTTGGAAGTAACCAAAATGTCCATCCACAGATGAATGCACAAAGAAGAAGTGGTCCATGTACACAATGCAATATTCGCCATGGAAAAGGATGAAACACTGCTCTTTGCAGCACCATAGATGAGCCTAGAGATAATCACAGAACATGAGGTAAGTCGGAAAGCAGCCGACAAATAACCTGTGATATCACTCCTAGCTGTTACCTAACAACTGACACGTATGAACATATTTCCACAGAGAAAGACTCTCACAGACTTAGAAAACAAACTATGGTTATCTAAAAGGAAAGGTGGGAGGAATGGACACATTAAGATTAGGGTTACCGTACGTATACAAATACATATTAAACACACGTATCAAAAAGACCGACCATATACCAAGGGAGGTCTACTGAACGCGCTGTAATAATTTACACGGGGGCTTGCCTGGTGGCACCGTGGTTAAGAATCCACCTGCCAATGCAGGGGACACAGGTTCGATCCCTGGTTCGGGAAGGTCCCACATGCAGCAGAGCAACTAAGCCCGTGCACCACAACTAATGAGCCTACGCTCTGGAGCCCATGAGCCATAACTACTGAGCCCATGCACCACAACTACTGAAGCCCACACGCCTAGAGCCCGTGCTCCGCAACAAGAGAAGCCACTGCAGTGAGAAGCCGGTGCACCGCAACGGAGAGTAGCCCCCGCTCACCGCAACTGGAGAAAGCCCACATGCAGCAACGAAGATCCAACTCAGCCAAAAATAAATAAATAAATAAAATAAATTTATTTAAAAAAATAATAGTAATTTACATGGGAAGAGGATCTGTACATGAGTAGATATATATAATGTTCAATTGAACCTGATTGTGCACACCCAGAACAAACACTATTCTGCTCATTACCCCAATTTAAAAAATTAAAACCACGAACAACAATTAATGAGACATAAAGTTATTGGGGTTTTCCCTGGCACATCCCATTCTAATTTACAACCTAGGAACACAACTTTCAGGAAGGCTCTGCTGCCCTAGTAACCAGACTTGGGAATGGAGAAATGCTGCCGCCTTGTGGCCGTTTCCCACAACAGCAGCTTTAAACACAGGGCTAAGGGTCACTTGAGATTCACAGTAATTGTAGGGCCGTAAATGACACGTGTCCTCAAAAAATGTCCTGGGGTAGGTAATGGCCAAGAAAGTTCACAACACGGAAAATTTTTCAAGAAAACAATTTGAAGAGGTAAGTGTTACTCACTCGGTTGTTCTAAAAAAAGAAGAACATGGATAAAAGCTCAATATCAGGAATTATTGGTTGGATGCAAATCCAAACTACAAAAAGATTTCACCACCCAATATTCAAAATGCCATCCGTAAAAAGTCTACAAACCATGCATGCTGACGGGTTGGGGGAGAAATGCATACCCACTATGCTGTTGGTTGGATGTAAACTGGTAACAGCTAATCATGAGAACAGAACGGAGCTGCGTTTAAAAGGTAAAAATTGAGCTACCATATCATGCGGCCGATCCCCTAATGGGCCTATACCCTAAGAAGACCAGAATGGGAAAGGCACAGACAGGCAAACATGCACTGCAGCAATATTTACAATAGCCAAGCCATGCAAGCAAACAAAATGTCCATCAACAGACAAATGGACAAAGAAGAAGTGGTGTACGTACCGAATGGAATAGTAGCCTCGGGAAAAAAATGAACAATGCCGTTTTCAGGACTACACATGAGCCTAGAAATAATCATAGTACGTTAAGTAAGTCAAAAAGGAATGACAAATATCCTATGATATCATTTATACGTGTTATCCATCCTAAGATTGCTCCCAATGAACATATTTCTACAGAAAAACACACTCACAGACTGATAAAACAAACTAATGGTTAACCAAAATGAAAGGTGGGAGGATGGATAAATTAGGATTATGGGGGTAGCATACATATACTAATGTATGTTAAATGTATATAAACATATAACATATAAACTATATGAATTATATAATCACCAATACATATAAAATATATCATGACAAAACACCTACCAAATACCAAGGGAGGTCTACTCAACATTCTGTAATAACATACATGGTAACAGGATCCGAAGATGAACAGACATATGTATGAATCATTGACCAGATTCTGTACAGCCAGACAATCACAACACTCTAATCAAATTTCCTCCGATAAGAAATATAAATTAAATTTAAAAAACGAACATAAGTAAGGAGACATAAACTTCTGGGGGCTTGTCCCAGCACATTCCACTCTAATTTACAACCGAGGAACACGACGTCCAGGAAGACTCTGTTGCCCTAGTAACAAGAGTTGAGAACGTAACAATGCTGCCGCCTTGTGGCTGTTTCCCACAACAGCAGCTTTAAACACAGTGCTAATGGCCGCTTAATAGTCACGAGGACTGCGGGGCTGTAAATGATACCTGCCCTCGAAAAATGTCCTGGGGTAGGGAATAGGCAAGAAATTTCAACACATGACAAAGTTTTCAAGAAGTCAATATGAGAGGGAAGTTGTACTCACTCTTTAAAAAAAAAGGAAAAGAAAAAAAAAGACATGCCTATAGCTCAGTATAAGGAATTATTAGCTGCATGCAAATCCCACGTCCACAAAGGTTTCAGCTCACACCAGTCAAATGACCATCAGCAAAAAGTCTACAAACTATAAATGCTGAAGAGGTTTTAGGGAACTGTGTACCTTCTAGCTGCTGATGGGGTGTAAAGTGCTAACAGCACTAATGAAAACTGAATGCAGCTGCTTTAAAAGGTAAAAATTGAGCTACCGTATGATGCGGCAGGGCACCTTCTGGGCCTATAACCTAAGACCACCAGAATCGGAAAGACAGAGGCAGGCAAATGTGCACTGCAGCAATATTGAAAGAGCCAAGACATGGAAGCAAAAAAAAGCTCCATAAACAGATGAATGGACAAAGAAGAAGTGGTATATGTACAGAATGGAATATTAGCCACGAAAAAAAATAAAAGAATGGCATATGCAGCACCACGGATGAGCCTAGAGATAATCACACAACGTGAAGTAAGTCAGATTGCGAAAGACAAATGTTCTACGATATCACTTATGTTATCTGAAAATTCATAAAAATGAACATATTTCCATAGGGAAAGACGATCTCAGATGGAGAAGACAAACTTATGGTTAAGCCAAAGAAAAGGTGTGAGGAATGGACAAATTAGGATATTGGGGTTAACAAACATATACTAATACATATAAAATATATCATCCCCAAAGACCTATGGAATACCAAGAGTGGTCTATTCAACACTCTACAATAACCTACATGGAAAAGGACACAACGATCAATAGATATATGTATATGTGTACATGAACAAGATTCTGTGCAGCTAGAACAAAAGACATTTTAAAATCCAATTTGCTCTGATAAAAATGAAAACTTAAAGACACAAACAAGAATTAAGGAGGCTAAAACTTATGGGGGTTTGTCCTGACACATTCCACTCTAATCTGCAACCTAAAAGCACAACTTGCAGCAAGGTTCTGTTTCCCTAGCAAGCAGAGTTGCCAACGTAGAAATGCTGCCACCTTAAGGCCGTTTCCTCAAACAGCAGCTTTAAATCCACTGCTAATGGTCACTAATATTCACAAGGACTGCAGGGCTGTAAATGACTCATGCCCTCAAAAACTGTCCTGGGGTAGGGAATGGCCAAAAAAATCCAAACGCGGCAAATTTTTCAAGAAGGAAATTTGAAGTTGTAAGTTTAGCTGAATCTTAAAAAAAAAATGAAAAGGACATTGATCCACGCAAAACATCAGGAATTATTAGACGCATGCAAATCCAATCTACACAAACGTATCACCTCACACCAGTCAGAATGACCATCAGCAAAACGTCAACAAACAATAGATGTTGAAGAAGTTGTGGAGAATAGCGTAACCTCTCGGTCTAAGTGGGATGTAAACTGGTAACCGCCAATAATAGGAACAGAATGGCAGTGCGTTGAAAGGTAAAAATTGAGTCCCCATATGATCCGGAAGGCCCACTATTGGGCCTGTCACCTGTGAAAGCCAGAATCAAAAAGACACAGGATGGAACATCGTGTATTGCAGCAGTATTTACAATAGCCAAGACATGGAAGCAACAAAAATGTCCACCATCAGATGAATGGACGAAAAAGTGGTCCATGTACACAATGCAATATTAGACACAGAAAAGAATGAAACAATGCCGTTTGCAGCACCATAGACGAGGCTACAGACAATCACACACCTTGAAGTAAGTCAGAAAGCGAGAGACACATATCCTATGATATCACGTATAGGTCTTATCTAAAAATTGATAGGAATGAACCTATTTCCACAGAGAGGGACACTCACGTGTTCAGAAAACAAGCTTGTGCTTAACCAAACGGAAAGGTGTGAGGAATGTATAACGGAGGATATTGGGTTTAACAGACATATGCTAATACTTATAAAATATATAATCATCAGACATACCGAATACCAAGAGAGGTCTACACAACATTCTGTAATAATCTCTACGGAACAGGATCCAAACATGAAAAGATATATGAATCAATGAAAGACATTCTGTACACCTAGAACAAACACAACATTGCAATCAAATTTGCTCTGAGAAAAATGAAAATTAAACTGAGAATATCAACAACAAATAAGTAGACATAGTTTCTGGGGGTTTGTCCTGGCACATTCCACTCTACTTTACAACCTACAAACAGGACTTCCAGGAAGGCTGTGTTGCCCTAGTAACCAGAGTTGGGAATATAGAAATGCTGCCCCCTTGTGGCCGTTTCCTGCAACAGCAGCTTTAAATGCAGAACTAATGGTCATGTGATATTCACAATTACTACAGGGCTGTAAAGGACACCTGCCCTCAAAAAATGTCCTGGTGCAGGTAATGGCCACAGGAATTCAGGGAACATGGCAAATTTTTCAAGGAAACAATTTGAAGAGGTGAGTTTCTCTGTTTTACTTAAAAAAAAAACGTAGATGAAAGCTCAATATCGGGAATTATTAGACGCATGCAAATCCAACCTACAAGAAGGTATCACCACCCAACACTCAAAATGCCATCAGTAAAAAGTCTACAAACAATAAATTCTGAAGGGGTTTTAGAGAACTGTGTACCCTCTAGTTGCTGGTGGCATGTAAACTGGTAACAGCCAGTAGTGAGAACAGAATGGAGGTGCGTTGAAAGGGAAAAATTTGAACCACCATATGATCTAGTAGGCCCACTGCTGGGCCTAATCCCTGAGAAGACCAGAATCCAAAAGACACAGGCTGGCAATCCTGCACTGCATCAATATTTAGCATTGCCAAGACTTGGAAGTAACCAAAATGTCCATCCACAGATGAATGCACAAAGAAGAAGTGGTCCATGTACACAATGCAATATTCGCCATGGAAAAGGATGAAACACTGCTCTTTGCAGCACCATAGATGAGCCTAGAGATAATCACAGAACATGAGGTAAGTCGGAAAGCAGCCGACAAATAACCTGTGATATCACTCCTAGCTGTTACCTAACAACTGACACGTATGAACATATTTCCACAGAGAAAGACTCTCACAGACTTAGAAAACAAACTATGGTTATCTAAAAGGAAAGGTGGGAGGAATGGACACATTAAGATTAGGGTTACCGTACGTATACAAATACATATTAAACACACGTATCAAAAAGACCGACCATATACCAAGGGAGGTCTACTGAACGCGCTGTAATAATTTACACGGGGGCTTGCCTGGTGGCACCGTGGTTAAGAATCCACCTGCCAATGCAGGGGACACAGGTTCGATCCCTGGTTCGGGAAGGTCCCACATGCAGCAGAGCAACTAAGCCCGTGCACCACAACTAATGAGCCTACGCTCTGGAGCCCATGAGCCATAACTACTGAGCCCATGCACCACAACTACTGAAGCCCACACGCCTAGAGCCCGTGCTCCGCAACAAGAGAAGCCACTGCAGTGAGAAGCCGGTGCACCGCAACGGAGAGTAGCCCCCGCTCACCGCAACTGGAGAAAGCCCACATGCAGCAACGAAGATCCAACTCAGCCAAAAATAAATAAATAAATAAAATAAATTTATTTTAAAAAATAATAGTAATTTACATGGGAAGAGGATCTGTACATGAGTAGATATATATAATGTTCAATTGAACCTGATTGTGCACACCCAGAACAAACACTATTCTGCTCATTACCCCAATTTAAAAAATTAAAACCACGAACAACAATTAATGAGACATAAAGTTATTGGGGTTTTCCCTGGCACATCCCATTCTAATTTACAACCTAGGAACACAACTTTCAGGAAGGCTCTGCTGCCCTAGTAACCAGACTTGGGAATGGAGAAATGCTGCCGCCTTGTGGCCGTTTCCCACAACAGCAGCTTTAAACACAGGGCTAAGGGTCACTTGAGATTCACAGTAATTGTAGGGCCGTAAATGACACGTGTCCTCAAAAAATGTCCTGGGGTAGGTAATGGCCAAGAAAGTTCACAACACGGAAAATTTTTCAAGAAAACAATTTGAAGAGGTAAGTGTTACTCACTCGGTTGTTCTAAAAAAAGAAGAACATGGATAAAAGCTCAATATCAGGAATTATTGGTTGGATGCAAATCCAAACTACAAAAAGATTTCACCACCCAATATTCAAAATGCCATCCGTAAAAAGTCTACAAACCATGCATGCTGACGGGTTGGGGGAGAAATGCATACCCACTATGCTGTTGGTTGGATGTAAACTGGTAACAGCTAATCATGAGAACAGAACGGAGCTGCGTTTAAAAGGTAAAAATTGAGCTACCATATCATGCGGCCGATCCCCTAATGGGCCTATACCCTAAGAAGACCAGAATGGGAAAGGCACAGACAGGCAAACATGCACTGCAGCAATATTTACAATAGCCAAGCCATGCAAGCAAACAAAATGTCCATCAACAGACAAATGGACAAAGAAGAAGTGGTGTACGTACCGAATGGAATAGTAGCCTCGGGAAAAAAATGAACAATGCCGTTTTCAGGACTACACATGAGCCTAGAAATAATCATAGTACGTTAAGTAAGTCAAAAAGGAATGACAAATATCCTATGATATCATTTATACGTGTTATCCATCCTAAGATTGCTCCCAATGAACATATTTCCACAGAAAAACACACTCACAGACTGATAAAACAAACTAATGGTTAACCAAAATGAAAGGTGGGAGGATGGATAAATTAGGATTATGGGGGTAGCATACATATACTAATGTATGTTAAATGTATATAAACATATAACATATAAACTATATGAATTATATAATCACCAATACATATAAAATATATCATGACAAAACACCTACCAAATACCAAGGGAGGTCTACTCAACATTCTGTAATAACATACATGGTAACAGGATCCGAAGATGAACAGACATATGTATGAATCATTGACCAGATTCTGTACAGCCAGACAATCACAACACTCTAATCAAATTTCCTCCGATAAGAAATATAAATTAAATTTAAAAAACGAACATAAGTAAGGAGACATAAACTTCTGGGGGCTTGTCCCAGCACATTCCACTCTAATTTACAACCGAGGAACACGACGTCCAGGAAGACTCTGTTGCCCTAGTAACAAGAGTTGAGAACGTAACAATGCTGCCGCCTTGTGGCTGTTTCCCACAACAGCAGCTTTAAACACAGTGCTAATGGCCGCTTAATAGTCACGAGGACTGCGGGGCTGTAAATGATACCTGCCCTCGAAAAATGTCCTGGGGTAGGGAATAGGCAAGAAATTTCAACACATGACAAAGTTTTCAAGAAGTCAATATGAGAGGGAAGTTGTACTCACTCTTTAAAAAAAAAGGAAAAGAAAAAAAAAGACATGCCTATAGCTCAGTATAAGGAATTATTAGCTGCATGCAAATCCCACGTCCACAAAGGTTTCAGCTCACACCAGTCAAATGACCATCAGCAAAAAGTCTACAAACTATAAATGCTGAAGAGGTTTTAGGGAACTGTGTACCTTCTAGCTGCTGATGGGGTGTAAAGTGCTAACAGCACTAATGAAAACTGAATGCAGCTGCTTTAAAAGGTAAAAATTGAGCTACCGTATGATGCGGCAGGGCACCTTCTGGGCCTATAACCTAAGACCACCAGAATCGGAAAGACAGAGGCAGGCAAATGTGCACTGCAGCAATATTGAAAGAGCCAAGACATGGAAGCAAAAAAAAGCTCCATAAACAGATGAATGGACAAAGAAGAAGTGGTATATGTACAGAATGGAATATTAGCCACGAAAAAAAATAAAAGAATGGCATATGCAGCACCACGGATGAGCCTAGAGATAATCACACAACGTGAAGTAAGTCAGATTGCGAAAGACAAATGTTCTACGATATCACTTATGTTATCTGAAAATTCATAAAAATGAACATATTTCCATAGGGAAAGACGATCTCAGATGGAGAAGACAAACTTATGGTTAAGCCAAAGAAAAGGTGTGAGGAATGGACAAATTAGGATATTGGGGTTAACAAACATATACTAATACATATAAAATATATCATCCCCAAAGACCTATGGAATACCAAGAGTGGTCTATTCAACACTCTACAATAACCTACATGGAAAAGGACACAACGATCAATAGATATATGTATATGTGTACATGAACAAGATTCTGTGCAGCTAGAACAAAAGACATTTTAAAATCCAATTTGCTCTGATAAAAATGAAAACTTAAAGACACAAACAAGAATTAAGGAGGCTAAAACTTATGGGGGTTTGTCCTGACACATTCCACTCTAATCTGCAACCTAAAAGCACAACTTGCAGCAAGGTTCTGTTTCCCTAGCAAGCAGAGTTGCCAACGTAGAAATGCTGCCACCTTAAGGCCGTTTCCTCAAACAGCAGCTTTAAATCCACTGCTAATGGTCACTAATATTCACAAGGACTGCAGGGCTGTAAATGACTCATGCCCTCAAAAACTGTCCTGGGGTAGGGAATGGCCAAAAAAATCCAAACGCGGCAAATTTTTCAAGAAGGAAATTTGAAGTTGTAAGTTTAGCTGAATCTTAAAAAAAAAATGAAAAGGACATTGATCCACGCAAAACATCAGGAATTATTAGACGCATGCAAATCCAATCTACACAAACGTATCACCTCACACCAGTCAGAATGACCATCAGCAAAACGTCAACAAACAATAGATGTTGAAGAAGTTGTGGAGAATAGCGTAACCTCTCGGTCTAAGTGGGATGTAAACTGGTAACCGCCAATAATAGGAACAGAATGGCAGTGCGTTGAAAGGTAAAAATTGAGTCCCCATATGATCCGGAAGGCCCACTATTGGGCCTGTCACCTGTGAAAGCCAGAATCAAAAAGACACAGGATGGAACATCGTGTATTGCAGCAGTATTTACAATAGCCAAGACATGGAAGCAACAAAAATGTCCACCATCAGATGAATGGACGAAAAAGTGGTCCATGTACACAATGCAATATTAGACACAGAAAAGAATGAAACAATGCCGTTTGCAGCACCATAGACGAGGCTACAGACAATCACACACCTTGAAGTAAGTCAGAAAGCGAGAGACACATATCCTATGATATCACGTATAGGTCTTATCTAAAAATTGATAGGAATGAACCTATTTCCACAGAGAGGGACACTCACGTGTTCAGAAAACAAGCTTGTGCTTAACCAAACGGAAAGGTGTGAGGAATGTATAACGGAGGATATTGGGTTTAACAGACATATGCTAATACTTATAAAATATATAATCATCAGACATACCGAATACCAAGAGAGGTCTACACAACATTCTGTAATAATCTCTACGGAACAGGATCCAAACATGAAAAGATATATGAATCAATGAAAGACATTCTGTACACCTAGAACAAACACAACATTGCAATCAAATTTGCTCTGAGAAAAATGAAAATTAAACTGAGAATATCAACAACAAATAAGTAGACATAGTTTCTGGGGGTTTGTCCTGGCACATTCCACTCTACTTTACAACCTACAAACAGGACTTCCAGGAAGGCTGTGTTGCCCTAGTAACCAGAGTTGGGAATATAGAAATGCTGCCCCCTTGTGGCCGTTTCCTGCAACAGCAGCTTTAAATGCAGAACTAATGGTCATGTGATATTCACAATTACTACAGGGCTGTAAAGGACACCTGCCCTCAAAAAATGTCCTGGTGCAGGTAATGGCCACAGGAATTCAGGGAACATGGCAAATTTTTCAAGGAAACAATTTGAAGAGGTGAGTTTCTCTGTTTTACTTAAAAAAAAAACGTAGATGAAAGCTCAATATCGGGAATTATTAGACGCATGCAAATCCAACCTACAAGAAGGTATCACCACCCAACACTCAAAATGCCATCAGTAAAAAGTCTACAAACAATAAATTCTGAAGGGGTTTTAGAGAACTGTGTACCCTCTAGTTGCTGGTGGCATGTAAACTGGTAACAGCCAGTAGTGAGAACAGAATGGAGGTGCGTTGAAAGGGAAAAATTTGAACCACCATATGATCTAGTAGGCCCACTGCTGGGCCTAATCCCTGAGAAGACCAGAATCCAAAAGACACAGGCTGGCAATCCTGCACTGCATCAATATTTAGCATTGCCAAGACTTGGAAGTAACCAAAATGTCCATCCACAGATGAATGCACAAAGAAGAAGTGGTCCATGTACACAATGCAATATTCGCCATGGAAAAGGATGAAACACTGCTCTTTGCAGCACCATAGATGAGCCTAGAGATAATCACAGAACATGAGGTAAGTCGGAAAGCAGCCGACAAATAACCTGTGATATCACTCCTAGCTGTTACCTAACAACTGACACGTATGAACATATTTCCACAGAGAAAGACTCTCACAGACTTAGAAAACAAACTATGGTTATCTAAAAGGAAAGGTGGGAGGAATGGACACATTAAGATTAGGGTTACCGTACGTATACAAATACATATTAAACACACGTATCAAAAAGACCGACCATATACCAAGGGAGGTCTACTGAACGCGCTGTAATAATTTACACGGGGGCTTGCCTGGTGGCACCGTGGTTAAGAATCCACCTGCCAATGCAGGGGACACAGGTTCGATCCCTGGTTCGGGAAGGTCCCACATGCAGCAGAGCAACTAAGCCCGTGCACCACAACTAATGAGCCTACGCTCTGGAGCCCATGAGCCATAACTACTGAGCCCATGCACCACAACTACTGAAGCCCACACGCCTAGAGCCCGTGCTCCGCAACAAGAGAAGCCACTGCAGTGAGAAGCCGGTGCACCGCAACGGAGAGTAGCCCCCGCTCACCGCAACTGGAGAAAGCCCACATGCAGCAACGAAGATCCAACTCAGCCAAAAATAAATAAATAAATAAAATAAATTTATTTAAAAAAATAATAGTAATTTACATGGGAAGAGGATCTGTACATGAGTAGATATATATAATGTTCAATTGAACCTGATTGTGCACACCCAGAACAAACACTATTCTGCTCATTACCCCAATTTAAAAAATTAAAACCACGAACAACAATTAATGAGACATAAAGTTATTGGGGTTTTCCCTGGCACATCCCATTCTAATTTACAACCTAGGAACACAACTTTCAGGAAGGCTCTGCTGCCCTAGTAACCAGACTTGGGAATGGAGAAATGCTGCCGCCTTGTGGCCGTTTCCCACAACAGCAGCTTTAAACACAGGGCTAAGGGTCACTTGAGATTCACAGTAATTGTAGGGCCGTAAATGACACGTGTCCTCAAAAAATGTCCTGGGGTAGGTAATGGCCAAGAAAGTTCACAACACGGAAAATTTTTCAAGAAAACAATTTGAAGAGGTAAGTGTTACTCACTCGGTTGTTCTAAAAAAAGAAGAACATGGATAAAAGCTCAATATCAGGAATTATTGGTTGGATGCAAATCCAAACTACAAAAAGATTTCACCACCCAATATTCAAAATGCCATCCGTAAAAAGTCTACAAACCATGCATGCTGACGGGTTGGGGGAGAAATGCATACCCACTATGCTGTTGGTTGGATGTAAACTGGTAACAGCTAATCATGAGAACAGAACGGAGCTGCGTTTAAAAGGTAAAAATTGAGCTACCATATCATGCGGCCGATCCCCTAATGGGCCTATACCCTAAGAAGACCAGAATGGGAAAGGCACAGACAGGCAAACATGCACTGCAGCAATATTTACAATAGCCAAGCCATGCAAGCAAACAAAATGTCCATCAACAGACAAATGGACAAAGAAGAAGTGGTGTACGTACCGAATGGAATAGTAGCCTCGGGAAAAAAATGAACAATGCCGTTTTCAGGACTACACATGAGCCTAGAAATAATCATAGTACGTTAAGTAAGTCAAAAAGGAATGACAAATATCCTATGATATCATTTATACGTGTTATCCATCCTAAGATTGCTCCCAATGAACATATTTCTACAGAAAAACACACTCACAGACTGATAAAACAAACTAATGGTTAACCAAAATGAAAGGTGGGAGGATGGATAAATTAGGATTATGGGGGTAGCATACATATACTAATGTATGTTAAATGTATATAAACATATAACATATAAACTATATGAATTATATAATCACCAATACATATAAAATATATCATGACAAAACACCTACCAAATACCAAGGGAGGTCTACTCAACATTCTGTAATAACATACATGGTAACAGGATCCGAAGATGAACAGACATATGTATGAATCATTGACCAGATTCTGTACAGCCAGACAATCACAACACTCTAATCAAATTTCCTCCGATAAGAAATATAAATTAAATTTAAAAAACGAACATAAGTAAGGAGACATAAACTTCTGGGGGCTTGTCCCAGCACATTCCACTCTAATTTACAACCGAGGAACACGACGTCCAGGAAGACTCTGTTGCCCTAGTAACAAGAGTTGAGAACGTAACAATGCTGCCGCCTTGTGGCTGTTTCCCACAACAGCAGCTTTAAACACAGTGCTAATGGCCGCTTAATAGTCACGAGGACTGCGGGGCTGTAAATGATACCTGCCCTCGAAAAATGTCCTGGGGTAGGGAATAGGCAAGAAATTTCAACACATGACAAAGTTTTCAAGAAGTCAATATGAGAGGGAAGTTGTACTCACTCTTTAAAAAAAAAGGAAAAGAAAAAAAAAGACATGCCTATAGCTCAGTATAAGGAATTATTAGCTGCATGCAAATCCCACGTCCACAAAGGTTTCAGCTCACACCAGTCAAATGACCATCAGCAAAAAGTCTACAAACTATAAATGCTGAAGAGGTTTTAGGGAACTGTGTACCTTCTAGCTGCTGATGGGGTGTAAAGTGCTAACAGCACTAATGAAAACTGAATGCAGCTGCTTTAAAAGGTAAAAATTGAGCTACCGTATGATGCGGCAGGGCACCTTCTGGGCCTATAACCTAAGACCACCAGAATCGGAAAGACAGAGGCAGGCAAATGTGCACTGCAGCAATATTGAAAGAGCCAAGACATGGAAGCAAAAAAAAGCTCCATAAACAGATGAATGGACAAAGAAGAAGTGGTATATGTACAGAATGGAATATTAGCCACGAAAAAAAATAAAAGAATGGCATATGCAGCACCACGGATGAGCCTAGAGATAATCACACAACGTGAAGTAAGTCAGATTGCGAAAGACAAATGTTCTACGATATCACTTATGTTATCTGAAAATTCATAAAAATGAACATATTTCCATAGGGAAAGACGATCTCAGATGGAGAAGACAAACTTATGGTTAAGCCAAAGAAAAGGTGTGAGGAATGGACAAATTAGGATATTGGGGTTAACAAACATATACTAATACATATAAAATATATCATCCCCAAAGACCTATGGAATACCAAGAGTGGTCTATTCAACACTCTACAATAACCTACATGGAAAAGGACACAACGATCAATAGATATATGTATATGTGTACATGAACAAGATTCTGTGCAGCTAGAACAAAAGACATTTTAAAATCCAATTTGCTCTGATAAAAATGAAAACTTAAAGACACAAACAAGAATTAAGGAGGCTAAAACTTATGGGGGTTTGTCCTGACACATTCCACTCTAATCTGCAACCTAAAAGCACAACTTGCAGCAAGGTTCTGTTTCCCTAGCAAGCAGAGTTGCCAACGTAGAAATGCTGCCACCTTAAGGCCGTTTCCTCAAACAGCAGCTTTAAATCCACTGCTAATGGTCACTAATATTCACAAGGACTGCAGGGCTGTAAATGACTCATGCCCTCAAAAACTGTCCTGGGGTAGGGAATGGCCAAAAAAATCCAAACGCGGCAAATTTTTCAAGAAGGAAATTTGAAGTTGTAAGTTTAGCTGAATCTTAAAAAAAAAATGAAAAGGACATTGATCCACGCAAAACATCAGGAATTATTAGACGCATGCAAATCCAATCTACACAAACGTATCACCTCACACCAGTCAGAATGACCATCAGCAAAACGTCAACAAACAATAGATGTTGAAGAAGTTGTGGAGAATAGCGTAACCTCTCGGTCTAAGTGGGATGTAAACTGGTAACCGCCAATAATAGGAACAGAATGGCAGTGCGTTGAAAGGTAAAAATTGAGTCCCCATATGATCCGGAAGGCCCACTATTGGGCCTGTCACCTGTGAAAGCCAGAATCAAAAAGACACAGGATGGAACATCGTGTATTGCAGCAGTATTTACAATAGCCAAGACATGGAAGCAACAAAAATGTCCACCATCAGATGAATGGACGAAAAAGTGGTCCATGTACACAATGCAATATTAGACACAGAAAAGAATGAAACAATGCCGTTTGCAGCACCATAGACGAGGCTACAGACAATCACACACCTTGAAGTAAGTCAGAAAGCGAGAGACACATATCCTATGATATCACGTATAGGTCTTATCTAAAAATTGATAGGAATGAACCTATTTCCACAGAGAGGGACACTCACGTGTTCAGAAAACAAGCTTGTGCTTAACCAAACGGAAAGGTGTGAGGAATGTATAACGGAGGATATTGGGTTTAACAGACATATGCTAATACTTATAAAATATATAATCATCAGACATACCGAATACCAAGAGAGGTCTACACAACATTCTGTAATAATCTCTACGGAACAGGATCCAAACATGAAAAGATATATGAATCAATGAAAGACATTCTGTACACCTAGAACAAACACAACATTGCAATCAAATTTGCTCTGAGAAAAATGAAAATTAAACTGAGAATATCAACAACAAATAAGTAGACATAGTTTCTGGGGGTTTGTCCTGGCACATTCCACTCTACTTTACAACCTACAAACAGGACTTCCAGGAAGGCTGTGTTGCCCTAGTAACCAGAGTTGGGAATATAGAAATGCTGCCCCCTTGTGGCCGTTTCCTGCAACAGCAGCTTTAAATGCAGAACTAATGGTCATGTGATATTCACAATTACTACAGGGCTGTAAAGGACACCTGCCCTCAAAAAATGTCCTGGTGCAGGTAATGGCCACAGGAATTCAGGGAACATGGCAAATTTTTCAAGGAAACAATTTGAAGAGGTGAGTTTCTCTGTTTTACTTAAAAAAAAAACGTAGATGAAAGCTCAATATCGGGAATTATTAGACGCATGCAAATCCAACCTACAAGAAGGTATCACCACCCAACACTCAAAATGCCATCAGTAAAAAGTCTACAAACAATAAATTCTGAAGGGGTTTTAGAGAACTGTGTACCCTCTAGTTGCTGGTGGCATGTAAACTGGTAACAGCCAGTAGTGAGAACAGAATGGAGGTGCGTTGAAAGGGAAAAATTTGAACCACCATATGATCTAGTAGGCCCACTGCTGGGCCTAATCCCTGAGAAGACCAGAATCCAAAAGACACAGGCTGGCAATCCTGCACTGCATCAATATTTAGCATTGCCAAGACTTGGAAGTAACCAAAATGTCCATCCACAGATGAATGCACAAAGAAGAAGTGGTCCATGTACACAATGCAATATTCGCCATGGAAAAGGATGAAACACTGCTCTTTGCAGCACCATAGATGAGCCTAGAGATAATCACAGAACATGAGGTAAGTCGGAAAGCAGCCGACAAATAACCTGTGATATCACTCCTAGCTGTTACCTAACAACTGACACGTATGAACATATTTCCACAGAGAAAGACTCTCACAGACTTAGAAAACAAACTATGGTTATCTAAAAGGAAAGGTGGGAGGAATGGACACATTAAGATTAGGGTTACCGTACGTATACAAATACATATTAAACACACGTATCAAAAAGACCGACCATATACCAAGGGAGGTCTACTGAACGCGCTGTAATAATTTACACGGGGGCTTGCCTGGTGGCACCGTGGTTAAGAATCCACCTGCCAATGCAGGGGACACAGGTTCGATCCCTGGTTCGGGAAGGTCCCACATGCAGCAGAGCAACTAAGCCCGTGCACCACAACTAATGAGCCTACGCTCTGGAGCCCATGAGCCATAACTACTGAGCCCATGCACCACAACTACTGAAGCCCACACGCCTAGAGCCCGTGCTCCGCAACAAGAGAAGCCACTGCAGTGAGAAGCCGGTGCACCGCAACGGAGAGTAGCCCCCGCTCACCGCAACTGGAGAAAGCCCACATGCAGCAACGAAGATCCAACTCAGCCAAAAATAAATAAATAAATAAAATAAATTTATTTTAAAAAATAATAGTAATTTACATGGGAAGAGGATCTGTACATGAGTAGATATATATAATGTTCAATTGAACCTGATTGTGCACACCCAGAACAAACACTATTCTGCTCATTACCCCAATTTAAAAAATTAAAACCACGAACAACAATTAATGAGACATAAAGTTATTGGGGTTTTCCCTGGCACATCCCATTCTAATTTACAACCTAGGAACACAACTTTCAGGAAGGCTCTGCTGCCCTAGTAACCAGACTTGGGAATGGAGAAATGCTGCCGCCTTGTGGCCGTTTCCCACAACAGCAGCTTTAAACACAGGGCTAAGGGTCACTTGAGATTCACAGTAATTGTAGGGCCGTAAATGACACGTGTCCTCAAAAAATGTCCTGGGGTAGGTAATGGCCAAGAAAGTTCACAACACGGAAAATTTTTCAAGAAAACAATTTGAAGAGGTAAGTGTTACTCACTCGGTTGTTCTAAAAAAAGAAGAACATGGATAAAAGCTCAATATCAGGAATTATTGGTTGGATGCAAATCCAAACTACAAAAAGATTTCACCACCCAATATTCAAAATGCCATCCGTAAAAAGTCTACAAACCATGCATGCTGACGGGTTGGGGGAGAAATGCATACCCACTATGCTGTTGGTTGGATGTAAACTGGTAACAGCTAATCATGAGAACAGAACGGAGCTGCGTTTAAAAGGTAAAAATTGAGCTACCATATCATGCGGCCGATCCCCTAATGGGCCTATACCCTAAGAAGACCAGAATGGGAAAGGCACAGACAGGCAAACATGCACTGCAGCAATATTTACAATAGCCAAGCCATGCAAGCAAACAAAATGTCCATCAACAGACAAATGGACAAAGAAGAAGTGGTGTACGTACCGAATGGAATAGTAGCCTCGGGAAAAAAATGAACAATGCCGTTTTCAGGACTACACATGAGCCTAGAAATAATCATAGTACGTTAAGTAAGTCAAAAAGGAATGACAAATATCCTATGATATCATTTATACGTGTTATCCATCCTAAGATTGCTCCCAATGAACATATTTCCACAGAAAAACACACTCACAGACTGATAAAACAAACTAATGGTTAACCAAAATGAAAGGTGGGAGGATGGATAAATTAGGATTATGGGGGTAGCATACATATACTAATGTATGTTAAATGTATATAAACATATAACATATAAACTATATGAATTATATAATCACCAATACATATAAAATATATCATGACAAAACACCTACCAAATACCAAGGGAGGTCTACTCAACATTCTGTAATAACATACATGGTAACAGGATCCGAAGATGAACAGACATATGTATGAATCATTGACCAGATTCTGTACAGCCAGACAATCACAACACTCTAATCAAATTTCCTCCGATAAGAAATATAAATTAAATTTAAAAAACGAACATAAGTAAGGAGACATAAACTTCTGGGGGCTTGTCCCAGCACATTCCACTCTAATTTACAACCGAGGAACACGACGTCCAGGAAGACTCTGTTGCCCTAGTAACAAGAGTTGAGAACGTAACAATGCTGCCGCCTTGTGGCTGTTTCCCACAACAGCAGCTTTAAACACAGTGCTAATGGCCGCTTAATAGTCACGAGGACTGCGGGGCTGTAAATGATACCTGCCCTCGAAAAATGTCCTGGGGTAGGGAATAGGCAAGAAATTTCAACACATGACAAAGTTTTCAAGAAGTCAATATGAGAGGGAAGTTGTACTCACTCTTTAAAAAAAAAGGAAAAGAAAAAAAAAGACATGCCTATAGCTCAGTATAAGGAATTATTAGCTGCATGCAAATCCCACGTCCACAAAGGTTTCAGCTCACACCAGTCAAATGACCATCAGCAAAAAGTCTACAAACTATAAATGCTGAAGAGGTTTTAGGGAACTGTGTACCTTCTAGCTGCTGATGGGGTGTAAAGTGCTAACAGCACTAATGAAAACTGAATGCAGCTGCTTTAAAAGGTAAAAATTGAGCTACCGTATGATGCGGCAGGGCACCTTCTGGGCCTATAACCTAAGACCACCAGAATCGGAAAGACAGAGGCAGGCAAATGTGCACTGCAGCAATATTGAAAGAGCCAAGACATGGAAGCAAAAAAAAGCTCCATAAACAGATGAATGGACAAAGAAGAAGTGGTATATGTACAGAATGGAATATTAGCCACGAAAAAAAATAAAAGAATGGCATATGCAGCACCACGGATGAGCCTAGAGATAATCACACAACGTGAAGTAAGTCAGATTGCGAAAGACAAATGTTCTACGATATCACTTATGTTATCTGAAAATTCATAAAAATGAACATATTTCCATAGGGAAAGACGATCTCAGATGGAGAAGACAAACTTATGGTTAAGCCAAAGAAAAGGTGTGAGGAATGGACAAATTAGGATATTGGGGTTAACAAACATATACTAATACATATAAAATATATCATCCCCAAAGACCTATGGAATACCAAGAGTGGTCTATTCAACACTCTACAATAACCTACATGGAAAAGGACACAACGATCAATAGATATATGTATATGTGTACATGAACAAGATTCTGTGCAGCTAGAACAAAAGACATTTTAAAATCCAATTTGCTCTGATAAAAATGAAAACTTAAAGACACAAACAAGAATTAAGGAGGCTAAAACTTATGGGGGTTTGTCCTGACACATTCCACTCTAATCTGCAACCTAAAAGCACAACTTGCAGCAAGGTTCTGTTTCCCTAGCAAGCAGAGTTGCCAACGTAGAAATGCTGCCACCTTAAGGCCGTTTCCTCAAACAGCAGCTTTAAATCCACTGCTAATGGTCACTAATATTCACAAGGACTGCAGGGCTGTAAATGACTCATGCCCTCAAAAACTGTCCTGGGGTAGGGAATGGCCAAAAAAATCCAAACGCGGCAAATTTTTCAAGAAGGAAATTTGAAGTTGTAAGTTTAGCTGAATCTTAAAAAAAAAATGAAAAGGACATTGATCCACGCAAAACATCAGGAATTATTAGACGCATGCAAATCCAATCTACACAAACGTATCACCTCACACCAGTCAGAATGACCATCAGCAAAACGTCAACAAACAATAGATGTTGAAGAAGTTGTGGAGAATAGCGTAACCTCTCGGTCTAAGTGGGATGTAAACTGGTAACCGCCAATAATAGGAACAGAATGGCAGTGCGTTGAAAGGTAAAAATTGAGTCCCCATATGATCCGGAAGGCCCACTATTGGGCCTGTCACCTGTGAAAGCCAGAATCAAAAAGACACAGGATGGAACATCGTGTATTGCAGCAGTATTTACAATAGCCAAGACATGGAAGCAACAAAAATGTCCACCATCAGATGAATGGACGAAAAAGTGGTCCATGTACACAATGCAATATTAGACACAGAAAAGAATGAAACAATGCCGTTTGCAGCACCATAGACGAGGCTACAGACAATCACACACCTTGAAGTAAGTCAGAAAGCGAGAGACACATATCCTATGATATCACGTATAGGTCTTATCTAAAAATTGATAGGAATGAACCTATTTCCACAGAGAGGGACACTCACGTGTTCAGAAAACAAGCTTGTGCTTAACCAAACGGAAAGGTGTGAGGAATGTATAACGGAGGATATTGGGTTTAACAGACATATGCTAATACTTATAAAATATATAATCATCAGACATACCGAATACCAAGAGAGGTCTACACAACATTCTGTAATAATCTCTACGGAACAGGATCCAAACATGAAAAGATATATGAATCAATGAAAGACATTCTGTACACCTAGAACAAACACAACATTGCAATCAAATTTGCTCTGAGAAAAATGAAAATTAAACTGAGAATATCAACAACAAATAAGTAGACATAGTTTCTGGGGGTTTGTCCTGGCACATTCCACTCTACTTTACAACCTACAAACAGGACTTCCAGGAAGGCTGTGTTGCCCTAGTAACCAGAGTTGGGAATATAGAAATGCTGCCCCCTTGTGGCCGTTTCCTGCAACAGCAGCTTTAAATGCAGAACTAATGGTCATGTGATATTCACAATTACTACAGGGCTGTAAAGGACACCTGCCCTCAAAAAATGTCCTGGTGCAGGTAATGGCCACAGGAATTCAGGGAACATGGCAAATTTTTCAAGGAAACAATTTGAAGAGGTGAGTTTCTCTGTTTTACTTAAAAAAAAAACGTAGATGAAAGCTCAATATCGGGAATTATTAGACGCATGCAAATCCAACCTACAAGAAGGTATCACCACCCAACACTCAAAATGCCATCAGTAAAAAGTCTACAAACAATAAATTCTGAAGGGGTTTTAGAGAACTGTGTACCCTCTAGTTGCTGGTGGCATGTAAACTGGTAACAGCCAGTAGTGAGAACAGAATGGAGGTGCGTTGAAAGGGAAAAATTTGAACCACCATATGATCTAGTAGGCCCACTGCTGGGCCTAATCCCTGAGAAGACCAGAATCCAAAAGACACAGGCTGGCAATCCTGCACTGCATCAATATTTAGCATTGCCAAGACTTGGAAGTAACCAAAATGTCCATCCACAGATGAATGCACAAAGAAGAAGTGGTCCATGTACACAATGCAATATTCGCCATGGAAAAGGATGAAACACTGCTCTTTGCAGCACCATAGATGAGCCTAGAGATAATCACAGAACATGAGGTAAGTCGGAAAGCAGCCGACAAATAACCTGTGATATCACTCCTAGCTGTTACCTAACAACTGACACGTATGAACATATTTCCACAGAGAAAGACTCTCACAGACTTAGAAAACAAACTATGGTTATCTAAAAGGAAAGGTGGGAGGAATGGACACATTAAGATTAGGGTTACCGTACGTATACAAATACATATTAAACACACGTATCAAAAAGACCGACCATATACCAAGGGAGGTCTACTGAACGCGCTGTAATAATTTACACGGGGGCTTGCCTGGTGGCACCGTGGTTAAGAATCCACCTGCCAATGCAGGGGACACAGGTTCGATCCCTGGTTCGGGAAGGTCCCACATGCAGCAGAGCAACTAAGCCCGTGCACCACAACTAATGAGCCTACGCTCTGGAGCCCATGAGCCATAACTACTGAGCCCATGCACCACAACTACTGAAGCCCACACGCCTAGAGCCCGTGCTCCGCAACAAGAGAAGCCACTGCAGTGAGAAGCCGGTGCACCGCAACGGAGAGTAGCCCCCGCTCACCGCAACTGGAGAAAGCCCACATGCAGCAACGAAGATCCAACTCAGCCAAAAATAAATAAATAAATAAAATAAATTTATTTAAAAAAATAATAGTAATTTACATGGGAAGAGGATCTGTACATGAGTAGATATATATAATGTTCAATTGAACCTGATTGTGCACACCCAGAACAAACACTATTCTGCTCATTACCCCAATTTAAAAAATTAAAACCACGAACAACAATTAATGAGACATAAAGTTATTGGGGTTTTCCCTGGCACATCCCATTCTAATTTACAACCTAGGAACACAACTTTCAGGAAGGCTCTGCTGCCCTAGTAACCAGACTTGGGAATGGAGAAATGCTGCCGCCTTGTGGCCGTTTCCCACAACAGCAGCTTTAAACACAGGGCTAAGGGTCACTTGAGATTCACAGTAATTGTAGGGCCGTAAATGACACGTGTCCTCAAAAAATGTCCTGGGGTAGGTAATGGCCAAGAAAGTTCACAACACGGAAAATTTTTCAAGAAAACAATTTGAAGAGGTAAGTGTTACTCACTCGGTTGTTCTAAAAAAAGAAGAACATGGATAAAAGCTCAATATCAGGAATTATTGGTTGGATGCAAATCCAAACTACAAAAAGATTTCACCACCCAATATTCAAAATGCCATCCGTAAAAAGTCTACAAACCATGCATGCTGACGGGTTGGGGGAGAAATGCATACCCACTATGCTGTTGGTTGGATGTAAACTGGTAACAGCTAATCATGAGAACAGAACGGAGCTGCGTTTAAAAGGTAAAAATTGAGCTACCATATCATGCGGCCGATCCCCTAATGGGCCTATACCCTAAGAAGACCAGAATGGGAAAGGCACAGACAGGCAAACATGCACTGCAGCAATATTTACAATAGCCAAGCCATGCAAGCAAACAAAATGTCCATCAACAGACAAATGGACAAAGAAGAAGTGGTGTACGTACCGAATGGAATAGTAGCCTCGGGAAAAAAATGAACAATGCCGTTTTCAGGACTACACATGAGCCTAGAAATAATCATAGTACGTTAAGTAAGTCAAAAAGGAATGACAAATATCCTATGATATCATTTATACGTGTTATCCATCCTAAGATTGCTCCCAATGAACATATTTCCACAGAAAAACACACTCACAGACTGATAAAACAAACTAATGGTTAACCAAAATGAAAGGTGGGAGGATGGATAAATTAGGATTATGGGGGTAGCATACATATACTAATGTATGTTAAATGTATATAAACATATAACATATAAACTATATGAATTATATAATCACCAATACATATAAAATATATCATGACAAAACACCTACCAAATACCAAGGGAGGTCTACTCAACATTCTGTAATAACATACATGGTAACAGGATCCGAAGATGAACAGACATATGTATGAATCATTGACCAGATTCTGTACAGCCAGACAATCACAACACTCTAATCAAATTTCCTCCGATAAGAAATATAAATTAAATTTAAAAAACGAACATAAGTAAGGAGACATAAACTTCTGGGGGCTTGTCCCAGCACATTCCACTCTAATTTACAACCGAGGAACACGACGTCCAGGAAGACTCTGTTGCCCTAGTAACAAGAGTTGAGAACGTAACAATGCTGCCGCCTTGTGGCTGTTTCCCACAACAGCAGCTTTAAACACAGTGCTAATGGCCGCTTAATAGTCACGAGGACTGCGGGGCTGTAAATGATACCTGCCCTCGAAAAATGTCCTGGGGTAGGGAATAGGCAAGAAATTTCAACACATGACAAAGTTTTCAAGAAGTCAATATGAGAGGGAAGTTGTACTCACTCTTTAAAAAAAAAGGAAAAGAAAAAAAAAGACATGCCTATAGCTCAGTATAAGGAATTATTAGCTGCATGCAAATCCCACGTCCACAAAGGTTTCAGCTCACACCAGTCAAATGACCATCAGCAAAAAGTCTACAAACTATAAATGCTGAAGAGGTTTTAGGGAACTGTGTACCTTCTAGCTGCTGATGGGGTGTAAAGTGCTAACAGCACTAATGAAAACTGAATGCAGCTGCTTTAAAAGGTAAAAATTGAGCTACCGTATGATGCGGCAGGGCACCTTCTGGGCCTATAACCTAAGACCACCAGAATCGGAAAGACAGAGGCAGGCAAATGTGCACTGCAGCAATATTGAAAGAGCCAAGACATGGAAGCAAAAAAAAGCTCCATAAACAGATGAATGGACAAAGAAGAAGTGGTATATGTACAGAATGGAATATTAGCCACGAAAAAAAATAAAAGAATGGCATATGCAGCACCACGGATGAGCCTAGAGATAATCACACAACGTGAAGTAAGTCAGATTGCGAAAGACAAATGTTCTACGATATCACTTATGTTATCTGAAAATTCATAAAAATGAACATATTTCCATAGGGAAAGACGATCTCAGATGGAGAAGACAAACTTATGGTTAAGCCAAAGAAAAGGTGTGAGGAATGGACAAATTAGGATATTGGGGTTAACAAACATATACTAATACATATAAAATATATCATCCCCAAAGACCTATGGAATACCAAGAGTGGTCTATTCAACACTCTACAATAACCTACATGGAAAAGGACACAACGATCAATAGATATATGTATATGTGTACATGAACAAGATTCTGTGCAGCTAGAACAAAAGACATTTTAAAATCCAATTTGCTCTGATAAAAATGAAAACTTAAAGACACAAACAAGAATTAAGGAGGCTAAAACTTATGGGGGTTTGTCCTGACACATTCCACTCTAATCTGCAACCTAAAAGCACAACTTGCAGCAAGGTTCTGTTTCCCTAGCAAGCAGAGTTGCCAACGTAGAAATGCTGCCACCTTAAGGCCGTTTCCTCAAACAGCAGCTTTAAATCCACTGCTAATGGTCACTAATATTCACAAGGACTGCAGGGCTGTAAATGACTCATGCCCTCAAAAACTGTCCTGGGGTAGGGAATGGCCAAAAAAATCCAAACGCGGCAAATTTTTCAAGAAGGAAATTTGAAGTTGTAAGTTTAGCTGAATCTTAAAAAAAAAATGAAAAGGACATTGATCCACGCAAAACATCAGGAATTATTAGACGCATGCAAATCCAATCTACACAAACGTATCACCTCACACCAGTCAGAATGACCATCAGCAAAACGTCAACAAACAATAGATGTTGAAGAAGTTGTGGAGAATAGCGTAACCTCTCGGTCTAAGTGGGATGTAAACTGGTAACCGCCAATAATAGGAACAGAATGGCAGTGCGTTGAAAGGTAAAAATTGAGTCCCCATATGATCCGGAAGGCCCACTATTGGGCCTGTCACCTGTGAAAGCCAGAATCAAAAAGACACAGGATGGAACATCGTGTATTGCAGCAGTATTTACAATAGCCAAGACATGGAAGCAACAAAAATGTCCACCATCAGATGAATGGACGAAAAAGTGGTCCATGTACACAATGCAATATTAGACACAGAAAAGAATGAAACAATGCCGTTTGCAGCACCATAGACGAGGCTACAGACAATCACACACCTTGAAGTAAGTCAGAAAGCGAGAGACACATATCCTATGATATCACGTATAGGTCTTATCTAAAAATTGATAGGAATGAACCTATTTCCACAGAGAGGGACACTCACGTGTTCAGAAAACAAGCTTGTGCTTAACCAAACGGAAAGGTGTGAGGAATGTATAACGGAGGATATTGGGTTTAACAGACATATGCTAATACTTATAAAATATATAATCATCAGACATACCGAATACCAAGAGAGGTCTACACAACATTCTGTAATAATCTCTACGGAACAGGATCCAAACATGAAAAGATATATGAATCAATGAAAGACATTCTGTACACCTAGAACAAACACAACATTGCAATCAAATTTGCTCTGAGAAAAATGAAAATTAAACTGAGAATATCAACAACAAATAAGTAGACATAGTTTCTGGGGGTTTGTCCTGGCACATTCCACTCTACTTTACAACCTACAAACAGGACTTCCAGGAAGGCTGTGTTGCCCTAGTAACCAGAGTTGGGAATATAGAAATGCTGCCCCCTTGTGGCCGTTTCCTGCAACAGCAGCTTTAAATGCAGAACTAATGGTCATGTGATATTCACAATTACTACAGGGCTGTAAAGGACACCTGCCCTCAAAAAATGTCCTGGTGCAGGTAATGGCCACAGGAATTCAGGGAACATGGCAAATTTTTCAAGGAAACAATTTGAAGAGGTGAGTTTCTCTGTTTTACTTTAAAAAAAACGTAGATGAAAGCTCAATATCGGGAATTATTAGACGCATGCAAATCCAACCTACAAGAAGGTATCACCACCCAACACTCAAAATGCCATCAGTAAAAAGTCTACAAACAATAAATTCTGAAGGGGTTTTAGAGAACTGTGTACCCTCTAGTTGCTGGTGGCATGTAAACTGGTAACAGCCAGTAGTGAGAACAGAATGGAGGTGCGTTGAAAGGGAAAAATTTGAACCACCATATGATCTAGTAGGCCCACTGCTGGGCCTAATCCCTGAGAAGACCAGAATCCAAAAGACACAGGCTGGCAATCCTGCACTGCATCAATATTTAGCATTGCCAAGACTTGGAAGTAACCAAAATGTCCATCCACAGATGAATGCACAAAGAAGAAGTGGTCCATGTACACAATGCAATATTCGCCATGGAAAAGGATGAAACACTGCTCTTTGCAGCACCATAGATGAGCCTAGAGATAATCACAGAACATGAGGTAAGTCGGAAAGCAGCCGACAAATAACCTGTGATATCACTCCTAGCTGTTACCTAACAACTGACACGTATGAACATATTTCCACAGAGAAAGACTCTCACAGACTTAGAAAACAAACTATGGTTATCTAAAAGGAAAGGTGGGAGGAATGGACACATTAAGATTAGGGTTACCGTACGTATACAAATACATATTAAACACACGTATCAAAAAGACCGACCATATACCAAGGGAGGTCTACTGAACGCTCTGTAATAATTTACACGGGGGCTTGCCTGGTGGCACCATGGTTAAGAATCCACCTGCCAATGCAGGGGACACAGGTTCGATCCCTGGTTCGGGAAGGTCCCACATGCAGCAGAGCAACTAAGCCCGTGCACCACAACTAATGAGCCTACGCTCTGGAGCCCATGAGCCATAACTACTGAGCCCATGCACCACAACTACTGAAGCCCACACGCCTAGAGCCCGTGCTCCGCAACAAGAGAAGCCACTGCAGTGAGAAGCCGGTGCACCGCAACGGAGAGTAGCCCCCGCTCACCGCAACTGGAGAAAGCCCACATGCAGCAACGAAGATCCAACTCAGCCAAAAATAAATAAATAAATAAAATAAATTTATTTAAAAAAATAATAGTAATTTACATGGGAAGAGGATCTGTACATGAGTAGATATATATAATGTTCAATTGAACCTGATTGTGCACACCCAGAACAAACACTATTCTGCTCATTACCCCAATTTAAAAAATTAAAACCACGAACAACAATTAATGAGACATAAAGTTATTGGGGTTTTCCCTGGCACATCCCATTCTAATTTACAACCTAGGAACACAACTTTCAGGAAGGCTCTGCTGCCCTAGTAACCAGACTTGGGAATGGAGAAATGCTGCCGCCTTGTGGCCGTTTCCCACAACAGCAGCTTTAAACACAGGGCTAAGGGTCACTTGAGATTCACAGTAATTGTAGGGCCGTAAATGACACGTGTCCTCAAAAAATGTCCCGGGGTAGGTAATGGCCAAGAAAGTTCACAACACGGAAAATTTTTCAAGAAAACAATTTGAAGAGGTAAGTGTTACTCACTCGGTTGTTCTAAAAAAAGAAGAACATGGATAAAAGCTCAATATCAGGAATTATTGGTTGGATGCAAATCCAAACTACATAAAGATTTCACCACCCAATATTCAAAATGCCATCCGTAAAAAGTCTACAAACCATGCATGCTGACGGGTTGGGGGAGAAATGCATACCCACTATGCTGTTGGTTGGATGTAAACTGGTAACAGCTAATCATGAGAACAGAACGGAGCTGCGTTTAAAAGGTAAAAATTGAGCTACCATATCATGCGGCCGATCCCCTAATGGGCCTATACCCTAAGAAGACCAGAATGGGAAAGGCACAGACAGGCAAACATGCACTGCAGCAATATTTACAATAGCCAAGCCATGCAAGCAAACAAAATGTCCATCAACAGACAAATGGACAAAGAAGAAGTGGTGTACGTACCGAATGGAATAGTAGCCTCGGGAAAAAAATGAACAATGCCGTTTTCAGGACTACACATGAGCCTAGAAATAATCATAGTACGTTAAGTAAGTCAAAAAGGAATGACAAATATCCTATGATATCATTTATACGTGTTATCCATCCTAAGATTGCTCCCAATGAACATACTTCCACAGAAAAACACACTCACAGACTGATAAAACAAACTAATGGTTAACCAAAATGAAAGGTGGGAGGATGGATAAATTAGGATTATGGGGGTAGCATACATATACTAATGTATGTTAAATGTATATAAACATATAACATATAAACTATATGAATTATATAATCACCAATACATATAAAATATATCACGACAAAACACCTACCAAATACCAAGGGAGGTCTACTCAACATTCTGTAATAACATACATGCTAACAGGATCCGAAGATGAACAGACATATGTATGAATCATTGACCAGATTCTGTACAGCCAGACAATCACAACACTCTAATCAAATTTCCTCCGATAAGAAATATAAATTAAATTTAAAAAACGAACATAAGTAAGGAGACATAAACTTCTGGGGGCTTGTCCCAGCACATTCCACTCTAATTTACAACCGAGGAACACGACGTCCAGGAAGACTCTGTTGCCCTAGTAACAAGAGTTGAGAACGTAACAATGCTGCCGCCTTGTGGCTGTTTCCCACAACAGCAGCTTTAAACACAGTGCTAATGGCCGCTTAATAGTCACGAGGACTGCGGGGCTGTAAATGATACCTGCCCTCGAAAAATGTCCTGGGGTAGGGAATAGGCAAGAAATTTCAACACATGACAAAGTTTTCAAGAAGTCAATATGAGAGGGAAGTTGTACTCACTCTTTAAAAAAAAAGGAAAAGAAAAAAAAAGACATGCCTATAGCTCAGTATAAGGAATTATTAGCTGCATGCAAATCCCACGTCCACAAAGGTTTCAGCTCACACCAGTCAAATGACCATCAGCAAAAAGTCTACAAACTATAAATGCTGAAGAGGTTTTAGGGAACTGTGTACCTTCTAGCTGCTGATGGGGTGTAAAGTGCTAACAGCACTAATGAAAACTGAATGCAGCTGCTTTAAAAGGTAAAAATTGAGCTACCGTATGATGCGGCAGGGCACCTTCTGGGCCTATAACCTAAGACCACCAGAATCGGAAAGACAGAGGCAGGCAAATGTGCACTGCAGCAATATTGAAAGAGCCAAGACATGGAAGCAAAAAAAAGCTCCATAAACAGATGAATGGACAAAGAAGAAGTGGTATATGTACAGAATGGAATATTAGCCACGAAAAAAAATAAAAGAATGGCATATGCAGCACCACGGATGAGCCTAGAGATAATCACACAACGTGAAGTAAGTCAGATTGCGAAAGACAAATGTTCTACGATATCACTTATGTTATCTGAAAATTCATAAAAATGAACATATTTCCATAGGGAAAGACGATCTCAGATGGAGAAGACAAACTTATGGTTAAGCCAAAGAAAAGGTGTGAGGAATGGACAAATTAGGATATTGGGGTTAACAAACATATACTAATACATATAAAATATATCATCCCCAAAGACCTATGGAATACCAAGAGTGGTCTATTCAACACTCTACAATAACCTACATGGAAAAGGACACAACGATCAATAGATATATGTATATGTGTACATGAACAAGATTCTGTGCAGCTAGAACAAAAGACATTTTAAAATCCAATTTGCTCTGATAAAAATGAAAACTTAAAGACACAAACAAGAATTAAGGAGGCTAAAACTTATGGGGGTTTGTCCTGACACATTCCACTCTAATCTGCAACCTAAAAGCACAACTTGCAGCAAGGTTCTGTTTCCCTAGCAAGCAGAGTTGCCAACGTAGAAATGCTGCCACCTTAAGGCCGTTTCCTCAAACAGCAGCTTTAAATCCACTGCTAATGGTCACTAATATTCACAAGGACTGCAGGGCTGTAAATGACTCATGCCCTCAAAAACTGTCCTGGGGTAGGGAATGGCCAAAAAAATCCAAACGCGGCAAATTTTTCAAGAAGGAAATTTGAAGTTGTAAGTTTAGCTGAATCTTAAAAAAAAAATGAAAAGGACATTGATCCACGCAAAACATCAGGAATTATTAGACGCATGCAAATCCAATCTACACAAACGTATCACCTCACACCAGTCAGAATGACCATCAGCAAAACGTCAACAAACAATAGATGTTGAAGAAGTTGTGGAGAATAGCGTAACCTCTCGGTCTAAGTGGGATGTAAACTGGTAACCGCCAATAATAGGAACAGAATGGCAGTGCGTTGAAAGGTAAAAATTGAGTCCCCATATGATCCGGAAGGCCCACTATTGGGCCTGTCACCTGTGAAAGCCAGAATCAAAAAGACACAGGATGGAACATCGTGTATTGCAGCAGTATTTACAATAGCCAAGACATGGAAGCAACAAAAATGTCCACCATCAGATGAATGGACGAAAAAGTGGTCCATGTACACAATGCAATATTAGACACAGAAAAGAATGAAACAATGCCGTTTGCAGCACCATAGACGAGGCTACAGACAATCACACACCTTGAAGTAAGTCAGAAAGCGAGAGACACATATCCTATGATATCACGTATAGGTCTTATCTAAAAATTGATAGGAATGAACCTATTTCCACAGAGAGGGACACTCACGTGTTCAGAAAACAAGCTTGTGCTTAACCAAACGGAAAGGTGTGAGGAATGTATAACGGAGGATATTGGGTTTAACAGACATATGCTAATACTTATAAAATATATAATCATCAGACATACCGAATACCAAGAGAGGTCTACACAACATTCTGTAATAATCTCTACGGAACAGGATCCAAACATGAAAAGATATATGAATCAATGAAAGACATTCTGTACACCTAGAACAAACACAACATTGCAATCAAATTTGCTCTGAGAAAAATGAAAATTAAACTGAGAATATCAACAACAAATAAGTAGACATAGTTTCTGGGGGTTTGTCCTGGCACATTCCACTCTACTTTACAACCTACAAACAGGACTTCCAGGAAGGCTGTGTTGCCCTAGTAACCAGAGTTGGGAATATAGAAATGCTGCCCCCTTGTGGCCGTTTCCTGCAACAGCAGCTTTAAATGCAGAACTAATGGTCATGTGATATTCACAATTACTACAGGGCTGTAAAGGACACCTGCCCTCAAAAAATGTCCTGGTGCAGGTAATGGCCACAGGAATTCAGGGAACATGGCAAATTTTTCAAGGAAACAATTTGAAGAGGTGAGTTTCTCTGTTTTACTTAAAAAAAAAACGTAGATGAAAGCTCAATATCGGGAATTATTAGACGCATGCAAATCCAACCTACAAGAAGGTATCACCACCCAACACTCAAAATGCCATCAGTAAAAAGTCTACAAACAATAAATTCTGAAGGGGTTTTAGAGAACTGTGTACCCTCTAGTTGCTGGTGGCATGTAAACTGGTAACAGCCAGTAGTGAGAACAGAATGGAGGTGCGTTGAAAGGGAAAAATTTGAACCACCATATGATCTAGTAGGCCCACTGCTGGGCCTAATCCCTGAGAAGACCAGAATCCAAAAGACACAGGCTGGCAATCCTGCACTGCATCAATATTTAGCATTGCCAAGACTTGGAAGTAACCAAAATGTCCATCCACAGATGAATGCACAAAGAAGAAGTGGTCCATGTACACAATGCAATATTCGCCATGGAAAAGGATGAAACACTGCTCTTTGCAGCACCATAGATGAGCCTAGAGATAATCACAGAACATGAGGTAAGTCGGAAAGCAGCCGACAAATAACCTGTGATATCACTCCTAGCTGTTACCTAACAACTGACACGTATGAACATATTTCCACAGAGAAAGACTCTCACAGACTTAGAAAACAAACTATGGTTATCTAAAAGGAAAGGTGGGAGGAATGGACACATTAAGATTAGGGTTACCGTACGTATACAAATACATATTAAACACACGTATCAAAAAGACCGACCATATACCAAGGGAGGTCTACTGAACGCGCTGTAATAATTTACACGGGGGCTTGCCTGGTGGCACCGTGGTTAAGAATCCACCTGCCAATGCAGGGGACACAGGTTCGATCCCTGGTTCGGGAAGGTCCCACATGCAGCAGAGCAACTAAGCCCGTGCACCACAACTAATGAGCCTACGCTCTGGAGCCCATGAGCCATAACTACTGAGCCCATGCACCACAACTACTGAAGCCCACACGCCTAGAGCCCGTGCTCCGCAACAAGAGAAGCCACTGCAGTGAGAAGCCGGTGCACCGCAACGGAGAGTAGCCCCCGCTCACCGCAACTGGAGAAAGCCCACATGCAGCAACGAAGATCCAACTCAGCCAAAAATAAATAAATAAATAAAATAAATTTATTTTAAAAAATAATAGTAATTTACATGGGAAGAGGATCTGTACATGAGTAGATATATATAATGTTCAATTGAACCTGATTGTGCACACCCAGAACAAACACTATTCTGCTCATTACCCCAATTTAAAAAATTAAAACCACGAACAACAATTAATGAGACATAAAGTTATTGGGGTTTTCCCTGGCACATCCCATTCTAATTTACAACCTAGGAACACAACTTTCAGGAAGGCTCTGCTGCCCTAGTAACCAGACTTGGGAATGGAGAAATGCTGCCGCCTTGTGGCCGTTTCCCACAACAGCAGCTTTAAACACAGGGCTAAGGGTCACTTGAGATTCACAGTAATTGTAGGGCCGTAAATGACACGTGTCCTCAAAAAATGTCCTGGGGTAGGTAATGGCCAAGAAAGTTCACAACACGGAAAATTTTTCAAGAAAACAATTTGAAGAGGTAAGTGTTACTCACTCGGTTGTTTTAAAAAAAGAAGAACATGGATAAAAGCTCAATATCAGGAATTATTGGTTGGATGCAAATCCAAACTACAAAAAGATTTCACCACCCAATATTCAAAATGCCATCCGTAAAAAGTCTACAAACCATGCATGCTGACGGGTTGGGGGAGAAATGCATACCCACTATGCTGTTGGTTGGATGTAAACTGGTAACAGCTAATCATGAGAACAGAACGGAGCTGCGTTTAAAAGGTAAAAATTGAGCTACCATATCATGCGGCCGATCCCCTAATGGGCCTATACCCTAAGAAGACCAGAATGGGAAAGGCACAGACAGGCAAACATGCACTGCAGCAATATTTACAATAGCCAAGCCATGCAAGCAAACAAAATGTCCATCAACAGACAAATGGACAAAGAAGAAGTGGTGTACGTACCGAATGGAATAGTAGCCTCGGGAAAAAAATGAACAATGCCGTTTTCAGGACTACACATGAGCCTAGAAATAATCATAGTACGTTAAGTAAGTCAAAAAGGAATGACAAATATCCTATGATATCATTTATACGTGTTATCCATCCTAAGATTGCTCCCAATGAACATACTTCCACAGAAAAACACACTCACAGACTGATAAAACAAACTAATGGTTAACCAAAATGAAAGGTGGGAGGATGGATAAATTAGGATTATGGGGGTAGCATACATATACTAATGTATGTTAAATGTATATAAACATATAACATATAAACTATATGAATTATATAATCACCAATACATATAAAATATATCACGACAAAACACCTACCAAATACCAAGGGAGGTCTACTCAACATTCTGTAATAACATACATGCTAACAGGATCCGAAGATGAACAGACATATGTATGAATCATTGACCAGATTCTGTACAGCCAGACAATCACAACACTCTAATCAAATTTCCTCCGATAAGAAATATAAATTAAATTTAAAAAACGAACATAAGTAAGGAGACATAAACTTCTGGGGGCTTGTCCCAGCACATTCCACTCTAATTTACAACCGAGGAACACGACGTCCAGGAAGACTCTGTTGCCCTAGTAACAAGAGTTGAGAACGTAACAATGCTGCCGCCTTGTGGCTGTTTCCCACAACAGCACCTTTAAACACAGTGCTAATGGCCGCTTAATAGTCACGAGGACTGCGGGGCTGTAAATGATACCTGCCCTCGAAAAATGTCCTGGGGTAGGGAATAGGCAAGAAATTTCAACACATGACAAAGTTTTCAAGAAGTCAATATGAGAGGGAAGTTGTACTCACTCTTTAAAAAAAAAGGAAAAGAAAAAAAAAGACATGCCTATAGCTCAGTATAAGGAATTATTAGCTGCATGCAAATCCCACGTCCACAAAGGTTTCAGCTCACACCAGTCAAATGACCATCAGCAAAAAGTCTACAAACTATAAATGCTGAAGAGGTTTTAGGGAACTGTGTACCTTCTAGCTGCTGATGGGGTGTAAAGTGCTAACAGCACTAATGAAAACTGAATGCAGCTGCTTTAAAAGGTAAAAATTGAGCTACCGTATGATGCGGCAGGGCACCTTCTGGGCCTATAACCTAAGACCACCAGAATCGGAAAGACAGAGGCAGGCAAATGTGCACTGCAGCAATATTGAAAGAGCCAAGACATGGAAGCAAAAAAAAGCTCCATAAACAGATGAATGGACAAAGAAGAAGTGGTATATGTACAGAATGGAATATTAGCCACGAAAAAAAATAAAAGAATGGCATATGCAGCACCACGGATGAGCCTAGAGATAATCACACAACGTGAAGTAAGTCAGATTGCGAAAGACAAATGTTCTACGATATCACTTATGTTATCTGAAAATTCATAAAAATGAACATATTTCCATAGGGAAAGACGATCTCAGATGGAGAAGACAAACTTATGGTTAAGCCAAAGAAAAGGTGTGAGGAATGGACAAATTAGGATATTGGGGTTAACAAACATATACTAATACATATAAAATATATCATCCCCAAAGACCTATGGAATACCAAGAGTGGTCTATTCAACACTCTACAATAACCTACATGGAAAAGGACACAACGATCAATAGATATATGTATATGTGTACATGAACAAGATTCTGTGCAGCTAGAACAAAAGACATTTTAAAATCCAATTTGCTCTGATAAAAATGAAAACTTAAAGACACAAACAAGAATTAAGGAGGCTAAAACTTATGGGGGTTTGTCCTGACACATTCCACTCTAATCTGCAACCTAAAAGCACAACTTGCAGCAAGGTTCTGTTTCCCTAGCAAGCAGAGTTGCCAACGTAGAAATGCTGCCACCTTAAGGCCGTTTCCTCAAACAGCAGCTTTAAATCCACTGCTAATGGTCACTAATATTCACAAGGACTGCAGGGCTGTAAATGACTCATGCCCTCAAAAACTGTCCTGGGGTAGGGAATGGCCAAAAAAATCCAAACGCGGCAAATTTTTCAAGAAGGAAATTTGAAGTTGTAAGTTTAGCTGAATCTTAAAAAAAAAATGAAAAGGACATTGATCCACGCAAAACATCAGGAATTATTAGACGCATGCAAATCCAATCTACACAAACGTATCACCTCACACCAGTCAGAATGACCATCAGCAAAACGTCAACAAACAATAGATGTTGAAGAAGTTGTGGAGAATAGCGTAACCTCTCGGTCTAAGTGGGATGTAAACTGGTAACCGCCAATAATAGGAACAGAATGGCAGTGCGTTGAAAGGTAAAAATTGAGTCCCCATATGATCCGGAAGGCCCACTATTGGGCCTGTCACCTGTGAAAGCCAGAATCAAAAAGACACAGGATGGAACATCGTGTATTGCAGCAGTATTTACAATAGCCAAGACATGGAAGCAACAAAAATGTCCACCATCAGATGAATGGACGAAAAAGTGGTCCATGTACACAATGCAATATTAGACACAGAAAAGAATGAAACAATGCCGTTTGCAGCACCATAGACGAGGCTACAGACAATCACACACCTTGAAGTAAGTCAGAAAGCGAGAGACACATATCCTATGATATCACGTATAGGTCTTATCTAAAAATTGATAGGAATGAACCTATTTCCACAGAGAGGGACACTCACGTGTTCAGAAAACAAGCTTGTGCTTAACCAAACGGAAAGGTGTGAGGAATGTATAACGGAGGATATTGGGTTTAACAGACATATGCTAATACTTATAAAATATATAATCATCAGACATACCGAATACCAAGAGAGGTCTACACAACATTCTGTAATAATCTCTACGGAACAGGATCCAAACATGAAAAGATATATGAATCAATGAAAGACATTCTGTACACCTAGAACAAACACAACATTGCAATCAAATTTGCTCTGAGAAAAATGAAAATTAAACTGAGAATATCAACAACAAATAAGTAGACATAGTTTCTGGGGGTTTGTCCTGGCACATTCCACTCTACTTTACAACCTACAAACAGGACTTCCAGGAAGGCTGTGTTGCCCTAGTAACCAGAGTTGGGAATATAGAAATGCTGCCCCCTTGTGGCCGTTTCCTGCAACAGCAGCTTTAAATGCAGAACTAATGGTCATGTGATATTCACAATTACTACAGGGCTGTAAAGGACACCTGCCCTCAAAAAATGTCCTGGTGCAGGTAATGGCCACAGGAATTCAGGGAACATGGCAAATTTTTCAAGGAAACAATTTGAAGAGGTGAGTTTCTCTGTTTTACTTAAAAAAAAACGTAGATGAAAGCTCAATATCGGGAATTATTAGACGCATGCAAATCCAACCTACAAGAAGGTATCACCACCCAACACTCAAAATGCCATCAGTAAAAAGTCTACAAACAATAAATTCTGAAGGGGTTTTAGAGAACTGTGTACCCTCTAGTTGCTGGTGGCATGTAAACTGGTAACAGCCAGTAGTGAGAACAGAATGGAGGTGCGTTGAAAGGGAAAAATTTGAACCACCATATGATCTAGTAGGCCCACTGCTGGGCCTAATCCCTGAGAAGACCAGAATCCAAAAGACACAGGCTGGCAATCCTGCACTGCATCAATATTTAGCATTGCCAAGACTTGGAAGTAACCAAAATGTCCATCCACAGATGAATGCACAAAGAAGAAGTGGTCCATGTACACAATGCAATATTCGCCATGGAAAAGGATGAAACACTGCTCTTTGCAGCACCATAGATGAGCCTAGAGATAATCACAGAACATGAGGTAAGTCGGAAAGCAGCCGACAAATAACCTGTGATATCACTCCTAGCTGTTACCTAACAACTGACACGTATGAACATATTTCCACAGAGAAAGACTCTCACAGACTTAGAAAACAAACTATGGTTATCTAAAAGGAAAGGTGGGAGGAATGGACACATTAAGATTAGGGTTACCGTACGTATACAAATACATATTAAACACACGTATCAAAAAGACCGACCATATACCAAGGGAGGTCTACTGAACGCGCTGTAATAATTTACACGGGGGCTTGCCTGGTGGCACCGTGGTTAAGAATCCACCTGCCAATGCAGGGGACACAGGTTCGATCCCTGGTTCGGGAAGGTCCCACATGCAGCAGAGCAACTAAGCCCGTGCACCACAACTAATGAGCCTACGCTCTGGAGCCCATGAGCCATAACTACTGAGCCCATGCACCACAACTACTGAAGCCCACACGCCTAGAGCCCGTGCTCCGCAACAAGAGAAGCCACTGCAGTGAGAAGCCGGTGCACCGCAACGGAGAGTAGCCCCCGCTCACCGCAACTGGAGAAAGCCCACATGCAGCAACGAAGATCCAACTCAGCCAAAAATAAATAAATAAATAAAATAAATTTATTTAAAAAAATAATAGTAATTTACATGGGAAGAGGATCTGTACATGAGTAGATATATATAATGTTCAATTGAACCTGATTGTGCACACCCAGAACAAACACTATTCTGCTCATTACCCCAATTTAAAAAATTAAAACCACGAACAACAATTAATGAGACATAAAGTTATTGGGGTTTTCCCTGGCACATCCCATTCTAATTTACAACCTAGGAACACAACTTTCAGGAAGGCTCTGCTGCCCTAGTAACCAGACTTGGGAATGGAGAAATGCTGCCGCCTTGTGGCCGTTTCCCACAACAGCAGCTTTAAACACAGGGCTAAGGGTCACTTGAGATTCACAGTAATTGTAGGGCCGTAAATGACACGTGTCCTCAAAAAATGTCCCGGGGTAGGTAATGGCCAAGAAAGTTCACAACACGGAAAATTTTTCAAGAAAACAATTTGAAGAGGTAAGTGTTACTCACTCGGTTGTTCTAAAAAAAGAAGAACATGGATAAAAGCTCAATATCAGGAATTATTGGTTGGATGCAAATCCAAACTACAAAAAGATTTCACCACCCAATATTCAAAATGCCATCCGTAAAAAGTCTACAAACCATGCATGCTGACGGGTTGGGGGAGAAATGCATACCCACTATGCTGTTGGTTGGATGTAAACTGGTAACAGCTAATCATGAGAACAGAACGGAGCTGCGTTTAAAAGGTAAAAATTGAGCTACCATATCATGCGGCCGATCCCCTAATGGGCCTATACCCTAAGAAGACCAGAATGGGAAAGGCACAGACAGGCAAACATGCACTGCAGCAATATTTACAATAGCCAAGCCATGCAAGCAAACAAAATGTCCATCAACAGACAAATGGACAAAGAAGAAGTGGTGTACGTACCGAATGGAATAGTAGCCTCGGGAAAAAAATGAACAATGCCGTTTTCAGGACTACACATGAGCCTAGAAATAATCATAGTACGTTAAGTAAGTCAAAAAGGAATGACAAATATCCTATGATATCATTTATACGTGTTATCCATCCTAAGATTGCTCCCAATGAACATATTTCCACAGAAAAACACACTCACAGACTGATAAAACAAACTAATGGTTAACCAAAATGAAAGGTGGGAGGATGGATAAATTAGGATTATGGGGGTAGCATACATATACTAATGTATGTTAAATGTATATAAACATATAACATATAAACTATATGAATTATATAATCACCAATACATATAAAATATATCATGACAAAACACCTACCAAATACCAAGGGAGGTCTACTCAACATTCTGTAATAACATACATGGTAACAGGATCCGAAGATGAACAGACATATGTATGAATCATTGACCAGATTCTGTACAGCCAGACAATCACAACACTCTAATCAAATTTCCTCCGATAAGAAATATAAATTAAATTTAAAAAACGAACATAAGTAAGGAGACATAAACTTCTGGGGGCTTGTCCCAGCACATTCCACTCTAATTTACAACCGAGGAACACGACGTCCAGGAAGACTCTGTTGCCCTAGTAACAAGAGTTGAGAACGTAACAATGCTGCCGCCTTGTGGCTGTTTCCCACAACAGCACCTTTAAACACAGTGCTAATGGCCGCTTAATAGTCACGAGGACTGCGGGGCTGTAAATGATACCTGCCCTCGAAAAATGTCCTGGGGTAGGGAATAGGCAAGAAATTTCAACACATGACAAAGTTTTCAAGAAGTCAATATGAGAGGGAAGTTGTACTCACTCTTTAAAAAAAAAGGAAAAGAAAAAAAAAGACATGCCTATAGCTCAGTATAAGGAATTATTAGCTGCATGCAAATCCCACGTCCACAAAGGTTTCAGCTCACACCAGTCAAATGACCATCAGCAAAAAGTCTACAAACTATAAATGCTGAAGAGGTTTTAGGGAACTGTGTACCTTCTAGCTGCTGATGGGGTGTAAAGTGCTAACAGCACTAATGAAAACTGAATGCAGCTGCTTTAAAAGGTAAAAATTGAGCTACCGTATGATGCGGCAGGGCACCTTCTGGGCCTATAACCTAAGACCACCAGAATCGGAAAGACAGAGGCAGGCAAATGTGCACTGCAGCAATATTGAAAGAGCCAAGACATGGAAGCAAAAAAAAGCTCCATAAACAGATGAATGGACAAAGAAGAAGTGGTATATGTACAGAATGGAATATTAGCCACGAAAAAAAATAAAAGAATGGCATATGCAGCACCACGGATGAGCCTAGAGATAATCACACAACGTGAAGTAAGTCAGATTGCGAAAGACAAATGTTCTACGATATCACTTATGTTATCTGAAAATTCATAAAAATGAACATATTTCCATAGGGAAAGACGATCTCAGATGGAGAAGACAAACTTATGGTTAAGCCAAAGAAAAGGTGTGAGGAATGGACAAATTAGGATATTGGGGTTAACAAACATATACTAATACATATAAAATATATCATCCCCAAAGACCTATGGAATACCAAGAGTGGTCTATTCAACACTCTACAATAACCTACATGGAAAAGGACACAACGATCAATAGATATATGTATATGTGTACATGAACAAGATTCTGTGCAGCTAGAACAAAAGACATTTTAAAATCCAATTTGCTCTGATAAAAATGAAAACTTAAAGACACAAACAAGAATTAAGGAGGCTAAAACTTATGGGGGTTTGTCCTGACACATTCCACTCTAATCTGCAACCTAAAAGCACAACTTGCAGCAAGGTTCTGTTTCCCTAGCAAGCAGAGTTGCCAACGTAGAAATGCTGCCACCTTAAGGCCGTTTCCTCAAACAGCAGCTTTAAATCCACTGCTAATGGTCACTAATATTCACAAGGACTGCAGGGCTGTAAATGACTCATGCCCTCAAAAACTGTCCTGGGGTAGGGAATGGCCAAAAAAATCCAAACGCGGCAAATTTTTCAAGAAGGAAATTTGAAGTTGTAAGTTTAGCTGAATCTTAAAAAAAAAATGAAAAGGACATTGATCCACGCAAAACATCAGGAATTATTAGACGCATGCAAATCCAATCTACACAAACGTATCACCTCACACCAGTCAGAATGACCATCAGCAAAACGTCAACAAACAATAGATGTTGAAGAAGTTGTGGAGAATAGCGTAACCTCTCGGTCTAAGTGGGATGTAAACTGGTAACCGCCAATAATAGGAACAGAATGGCAGTGCGTTGAAAGGTAAAAATTGAGTCCCCATATGATCCGGAAGGCCCACTATTGGGCCTGTCACCTGTGAAAGCCAGAATCAAAAAGACACAGGATGGAACATTGTGTATTGCAGCAGTATTTACAATAGCCAAGACATGGAAGCAACAAAAATGTCCATCATCAGATGAATGGACGAAAAAGTGGTCCATGTACACAATGCAATATTAGACACAGAAAAGAATGAAACAATGCCGTTTGCAGCACCATAGACGAGGCTACAGACAATCACACACCTTGAAGTAAGTCAGAAAGCGAGAGACACATATCCTATGATATCACGTATAGGTCTTATCTAAAAATTGATAGGAATGAACCTATTTCCACAGAGAGGGACACTCACGTGTTCAGAAAACAAGCTTGTGCTTAACCAAACGGAAAGGTGTGAGGAATGTATAACGGAGGATATTGGGTTTAACAGACATATGCTAATACTTATAAAATATATAATCATCAGACATACCGAATACCAAGAGAGGTCTACACAACATTCTGTAATAATCTCTACGGAACAGGATCCAAACATGAAAAGATATATGAATCAATGAAAGACATTCTGTACACCTAGAACAAACACAACATTGCAATCAAATTTGCTCTGAGAAAAATGAAAATTAAACTGAGAATATCAACAACAAATAAGTAGACATAGTTTCTGGGGGTTTGTCCTGGCACATTCCACTCTACTTTACAACCTACAAACAGGACTTCCAGGAAGGCTGTGTTGCCCTAGTAACCAGAGTTGGGAATATAGAAATGCTGCCCCCTTGTGGCCGTTTCCTGCAACAGCAGCTTTAAATGCAGAACTAATGGTCATGTGATATTCACAATTACTACAGGGCTGTAAAGGACACCTGCCCTCAAAAAATGTCCTGGTGCAGGTAATGGCCACAGGAATTCAGGGAACATGGCAAATTTTTCAAGGAAACAATTTGAAGAGGTGAGTTTCTCTGTTTTACTTAAAAAAAAAACGTAGATGAAAGCTCAATATCGGGAATTATTAGACGCATGCAAATCCAACCTACAAGAAGGTATCACCACCCAACACTCAAAATGCCATCAGTAAAAAGTCTACAAACAATAAATTCTGAAGGGGTTTTAGAGAACTGTGTACCCTCTAGTTGCTGGTGGCATGTAAACTGGTAACAGCCAGTAGTGAGAACAGAATGGAGGTGCGTTGAAAGGGAAAAATTTGAACCACCATATGATCTAGTAGGCCCACTGCTGGGCCTAATCCCTGAGAAGACCAGAATCCAAAAGACACAGGCTGGCAATCCTGCACTGCATCAATATTTAGCATTGCCAAGACTTGGAAGTAACCAAAATGTCCATCCACAGATGAATGCACAAAGAAGAAGTGGTCCATGTACACAATGCAATATTCGCCATGGAAAAGGATGAAACACTGCTCTTTGCAGCACCATAGATGAGCCTAGAGATAATCACAGAACATGAGGTAAGTCGGAAAGCAGCCGACAAATAACCTGTGATATCACTCCTAGCTGTTACCTAACAACTGACACGTATGAACATATTTCCACAGAGAAAGACTCTCACAGACTTAGAAAACAAACTATGGTTATCTAAAAGGAAAGGTGGGAGGAATGGACACATTAAGATTAGGGTTACCGTACGTATACAAATACATATTAAACACACGTATCAAAAAGACCGACCATATACCAAGGGAGGTCTACTGAACGCGCTGTAATAATTTACACGGGGGCTTGCCTGGTGGCACCGTGGTTAAGAATCCACCTGCCAATGCAGGGGACACAGGTTCGATCCCTGGTTCGGGAAGGTCCCACATGCAGCAGAGCAACTAAGCCCGTGCACCACAACTAATGAGCCTACGCTCTGGAGCCCATGAGCCATAACTACTGAGCCCATGCACCACAACTACTGAAGCCCACACGCCTAGAGCCCGTGCTCCGCAACAAGAGAAGCCACTGCAGTGAGAAGCCGGTGCACCGCAACGGAGAGTAGCCCCCGCTCACCGCAACTGGAGAAAGCCCACATGCAGCAACGAAGATCCAACTCAGCCAAAAATAAATAAATAAATAAAATAAATTTATTTTAAAAAATAATAGTAATTTACATGGGAAGAGGATCTGTACATGAGTAGATATATATAATGTTCAATTGAACCTGATTGTGCACACCCAGAACAAACACTATTCTGCTCATTACCCCAATTTAAAAAATTAAAACCACGAACAACAATTAATGAGACATAAAGTTATTGGGGTTTTCCCTGGCACATCCCATTCTAATTTACAACCTAGGAACACAACTTTCAGGAAGGCTCTGCTGCCCTAGTAACCAGACTTGGGAATGGAGAAATGCTGCCGCCTTGTGGCCGTTTCCCACAACAGCAGCTTTAAACACAGGGCTAAGGGTCACTTGAGATTCACAGTAATTGTAGGGCCGTAAATGACACGTGTCCTCAAAAAATGTCCCGGGGTAGGTAATGGCCAAGAAAGTTCACAACACGGAAAATTTTTCAAGAAAACAATTTGAAGAGGTAAGTGTTACTCACTCGGTTGTTCTAAAAAAAGAAGAACATGGATAAAAGCTCAATATCAGGAATTATTGGTTGGATGCAAATCCAAACTACATAAAGATTTCACCACCCAATATTCAAAATGCCATCCGTAAAAAGTCTACAAACCATGCATGCTGACGGGTTGGGGGAGAAATGCATACCCACTATGCTGTTGGTTGGATGTAAACTGGTAACAGCTAATCATGAGAACAGAACGGAGCTGCGTTTAAAAGGTAAAAATTGAGCTACCATATCATGCGGCCGATCCCCTAATGGGCCTATACCCTAAGAAGACCAGAATGGGAAAGGCACAGACAGGCAAACATGCACTGCAGCAATATTTACAATAGCCAAGCCATGCAAGCAAACAAAATGTCCATCAACAGACAAATGGACAAAGAAGAAGTGGTGTACGTACCGAATGGAATAGTAGCCTCGGGAAAAAAATGAACAATGCCGTTTTCAGGACTACACATGAGCCTAGAAATAATCATAGTACGTTAAGTAAGTCAAAAAGGAATGACAAATATCCTATGATATCATTTATACGTGTTATCCATCCTAAGATTGCTCCCAATGAACATACTTCCACAGAAAAACACACTCACAGACTGATAAAACAAACTAATGGTTAACCAAAATGAAAGGTGGGAGGATGGATAAATTAGGATTATGGGGGTAGCATACATATACTAATGTATGTTAAATGTATATAAACATATAACATATAAACTATATGAATTATATAATCACCAATACATATAAAATATATCACGACAAAACACCTACCAAATACCAAGGGAGGTCTACTCAACATTCTGTAATAACATACATGCTAACAGGATCCGAAGATGAACAGACATATGTATGAATCATTGACCAGATTCTGTACAGCCAGACAATCACAACACTCTAATCAAATTTCCTCCGATAAGAAATATAAATTAAATTTAAAAAACGAACATAAGTAAGGAGACATAAACTTCTGGGGGCTTGTCCCAGCACATTCCACTCTAATTTACAACCGAGGAACACGACGTCCAGGAAGACTCTGTTGCCCTAGTAACAAGAGTTGAGAACGTAACAATGCTGCCGCCTTGTGGCTGTTTCCCACAACAGCAGCTTTAAACACAGTGCTAATGGCCGCTTAATAGTCACGAGGACTGCGGGGCTGTAAATGATACCTGCCCTCGAAAAATGTCCTGGGGTAGGGAATAGGCAAGAAATTTCAACACATGACAAAGTTTTCAAGAAGTCAATATGAGAGGGAAGTTGTACTCACTCTTTAAAAAAAAAGGAAAAGAAAAAAAAAGACATGCCTATAGCTCAGTATAAGGAATTATTAGCTGCATGCAAATCCCACGTCCACAAAGGTTTCAGCTCACACCAGTCAAATGACCATCAGCAAAAAGTCTACAAACTATAAATGCTGAAGAGGTTTTAGGGAACTGTGTACCTTCTAGCTGCTGATGGGGTGTAAAGTGCTAACAGCACTAATGAAAACTGAATGCAGCTGCTTTAAAAGGTAAAAATTGAGCTACCGTATGATGCGGCAGGGCACCTTCTGGGCCTATAACCTAAGACCACCAGAATCGGAAAGACAGAGGCAGGCAAATGTGCACTGCAGCAATATTGAAAGAGCCAAGACATGGAAGCAAAAAAAAGCTCCATAAACAGATGAATGGACAAAGAAGAAGTGGTATATGTACAGAATGGAATATTAGCCACGAAAAAAAATAAAAGAATGGCATATGCAGCACCACGGATGAGCCTAGAGATAATCACACAACGTGAAGTAAGTCAGATTGCGAAAGACAAATGTTCTACGATATCACTTATGTTATCTGAAAATTCATAAAAATGAACATATTTCCATAGGGAAAGACGATCTCAGATGGAGAAGACAAACTTATGGTTAAGCCAAAGAAAAGGTGTGAGGAATGGACAAATTAGGATATTGGGGTTAACAAACATATACTAATACATATAAAATATATCATCCCCAAAGACCTATGGAATACCAAGAGTGGTCTATTCAACACTCTACAATAACCTACATGGAAAAGGACACAACGATCAATAGATATATGTATATGTGTACATGAACAAGATTCTGTGCAGCTAGAACAAAAGACATTTTAAAATCCAATTTGCTCTGATAAAAATGAAAACTTAAAGACACAAACAAGAATTAAGGAGGCTAAAACTTATGGGGGTTTGTCCTGACACATTCCACTCTAATCTGCAACCTAAAAGCACAACTTGCAGCAAGGTTCTGTTTCCCTAGCAAGCAGAGTTGCCAACGTAGAAATGCTGCCACCTTAAGGCCGTTTCCTCAAACAGCAGCTTTAAATCCACTGCTAATGGTCACTAATATTCACAAGGAGTGCAGGGCTGTAAATGACTCATGCCCTCAAAAACTGTCCTGGGGTAGGGAATGGCCAAAAAAATCCAAACGCGGCAAATTTTTCAAGAAGGAAATTTGAAGTTGTAAGTTTAGCTGAATCTTAAAAAAAAATGAAAAGGACATTGATCCACGCAAAACATCAGGAATTATTAGACGCATGCAAATCCAATCTACACAAACGTATCACCTCACACCAGTCAGAATGACCATCAGCAAAACGTCAACAAACAATAGATGTTGAAGAAGTTGTGGAGAATAGCGTAACCTCTCGGTCTAAGTGGGATGTAAACTGGTAACCGCCAATAATAGGAACAGAATGGCAGTGCGTTGAAAGGTAAAAATTGAGTCCCCATATGATCCGGAAGGCCCACTATTGGGCCTGTCACCTGTGAAAGCCAGAATCAAAAAGACACAGGATGGAACATCGTGTATTGCAGCAGTATTTACAATAGCCAAGACATGGAAGCAACAAAAATGTCCACCATCAGATGAATGGACGAAAAAGTGGTCCATGTACACAATGCAATATTAGACACAGAAAAGAATGAAACAATGCCGTTTGCAGCACCATAGACGAGGCTACAGACAATCACACACCTTGAAGTAAGTCAGAAAGCGAGAGACACATATCCTATGATATCACGTATAGGTCTTATCTAAAAATTGATAGGAATGAACCTATTTCCACAGAGAGGGACACTCACGTGTTCAGAAAACAAGCTTGTGCTTAACCAAACGGAAAGGTGTGAGGAATGTATAACGGAGGATATTGGGTTTAACAGACATATGCTAATACTTATAAAATATATAATCATCAGACATACCGAATACCAAGAGAGGTCTACACAACATTCTGTAATAATCTCTACGGAACAGGATCCAAACATGAAAAGATATATGAATCAATGAAAGACATTCTGTACACCTAGAACAAACACAACATTGCAATCAAATTTGCTCTGAGAAAAATGAAAATTAAACTGAGAATATCAACAACAAATAAGTAGACATAGTTTCTGGGGGTTTGTCCTGGCACATTCCACTCTACTTTACAACCTACAAACAGGACTTCCAGGAAGGCTGTGTTGCCCTAGTAACCAGAGTTGGGAATATAGAAATGCTGCCCCCTTGTGGCCGTTTCCTGCAACAGCAGCTTTAAATGCAGAACTAATGGTCATGTGATATTCACAATTACTACAGGGCTGTAAAGGACACCTGCCCTCAAAAAATGTCCTGGTGCAGGTAATGGCCACAGGAATTCAGGGAACATGGCAAATTTTTCAAGGAAACAATTTGAAGAGGTGAGTTTCTCTGTTTTACTTAAAAAAAAAACGTAGATGAAAGCTCAATATCGGGAATTATTAGACGCATGCAAATCCAACCTACAAGAAGGTATCACCACCCAACACTCAAAATGCCATCAGTAAAAAGTCTACAAACAATAAATTCTGAAGGGGTTTTAGAGAACTGTGTACCCTCTAGTTGCTGGTGGCATGTAAACTGGTAACAGCCAGTAGTGAGAACAGAATGGAGGTGCGTTGAAAGGGAAAAATTTGAACCACCATATGATCTAGTAGGCCCACTGCTGGGCCTAATCCCTGAGAAGACCAGAATCCAAAAGACACAGGCTGGCAATCCTGCACTGCATCAATATTTAGCATTGCCAAGACTTGGAAGTAACCAAAATGTCCATCCACAGATGAATGCACAAAGAAGAAGTGGTCCATGTACACAATGCAATATTCGCCATGGAAAAGGATGAAACACTGCTCTTTGCAGCACCATAGATGAGCCTAGAGATAATCACAGAACATGAGGTAAGTCGGAAAGCAGCCGACAAATAACCTGTGATATCACTCCTAGCTGTTACCTAACAACTGACACGTATGAACATATTTCCACAGAGAAAGACTCTCACAGACTTAGAAAACAAACTATGGTTATCTAAAAGGAAAGGTGGGAGGAATGGACACATTAAGATTAGGGTTACCGTACGTATACAAATACATATTAAACACACGTATCAAAAAGACCGACCATATACCAAGGGAGGTCTACTGAACGCGCTGTAATAATTTACACGGGGGCTTGCCTGGTGGCACCGTGGTTAAGAATCCACCTGCCAATGCAGGGGACACAGGTTCGATCCCTGGTTCGGGAAGGTCCCACATGCAGCAGAGCAACTAAGCCCGTGCACCACAACTAATGAGCCTACGCTCTGGAGCCCATGAGCCATAACTACTGAGCCCATGCACCACAACTACTGAAGCCCACACGCCTAGAGCCCGTGCTCCGCAACAAGAGAAGCCACTGCAGTGAGAAGCCGGTGCACCGCAACGGAGAGTAGCCCCCGCTCACCGCAACTGGAGAAAGCCCACATGCAGCAACGAAGATCCAACTCAGCCAAAAATAAATAAATAAATAAAATAAATTTATTTAAAAAAATAATAGTAATTTACATGGGAAGAGGATCTGTACATGAGTAGATATATATAATGTTCAATTGAACCTGATTGTGCACACCCAGAACAAACACTATTCTGCTCATTACCCCAATTTAAAAAATTAAAACCACGAACAACAATTAATGAGACATAAAGTTATTGGGGTTTTCCCTGGCACATCCCATTCTAATTTACAACCTAGGAACACAACTTTCAGGAAGGCTCTGCTGCCCTAGTAACCAGACTTGGGAATGGAGAAATGCTGCCGCCTTGTGGCCGTTTCCCACAACAGCAGCTTTAAACACAGGGCTAAGGGTCACTTGAGATTCACAGTAATTGTAGGGCCGTAAATGACACGTGTCCTCAAAAAATGTCCCGGGGTAGGTAATGGCCAAGAAAGTTCACAACACGGAAAATTTTTCAAGAAAACAATTTGAAGAGGTAAGTGTTACTCACTCGGTTGTTCTAAAAAAAGAAGAACATGGATAAAAGCTCAATATCAGGAATTATTGGTTGGATGCAAATCCAAACTACAAAAAGATTTCACCACCCAATATTCAAAATGCCATCCGTACAAAGTCTACAAACCATGCATGCTGACGGGTTGGGGGAGAAATGCATACCCACTATGCTGTTGGTTGGATGTAAACTGGTAACAGCTAATCATGAGAACAGAACGGAGCTGCGCTTAAAAGGTAAAAATTGAGCTACCATATCATGCGGCCGATCCCCTAATGGGCCTATACCCTAAGAAGACCAGAATGGGAAAGGCACAGACAGGCAAACATGCACTGCAGCAATATTTACAATAGCCAAGCCATGCAAGCAAACAAAATGTCCATCAACAGACAAATGGACAAAGAAGAAGTGGTGTACGTACCGAATGGAATAGTAGCCTCGGGAAAAAAATGAACAATGCCGTTTTCAGGACTACACATGAGCCTAGAAATAATCATAGTACGTTAAGTAAGTCAAAAAGGAATGACAAATATCCTATGATATCATTTATACGTGTTATCCATCCTAAGATTGCTCCCAATGAACATACTTCCACAGAAAAACACACTCACAGACTGATAAAACAAACTAATGGTTAACCAAAATGAAAGGTGGGAGGATGGATAAATTAGGATTATGGGGGTAGCATACATATACTAATGTATGTTAAATGTATATAAACATATAACATATAAACTATATGAATTATATAATCACCAATACATATAAAATATATCACGACAAAACACCTACCAAATACCAAGGGAGGTCTACTCAACATTCTGTAATAACATACATGCTAACAGGATCCGAAGATGAACAGACATATGTATGAATCATTGACCAGATTCTGTACAGCCAGACAATCACAACACTCTAATCAAATTTCCTCCGATAAGAAATATAAATTAAATTTAAAAAACGAACATAAGTAAGGAGACATAAACTTCTGGGGGCTTGTCCCAGCACATTCCACTCTAATTTACAACCGAGGAACACGACGTCCAGGAAGACTCTGTTGCCCTAGTAACAAGAGTTGAGAACGTAACAATGCTGCCGCCTTGTGGCTGTTTCCCACAACAGCAGCTTTAAACACAGTGCTAATGGCCGCTTAATAGTCACGAGGACTGCGGGGCTGTAAATGATACCTGCCCTCGAAAAATGTCCTGGGGTAGGGAATAGGCAAGAAATTTCAACACATGACAAAGTTTTCAAGAAGTCAATATGAGAGGGAAGTTGTACTCACTCTTTAAAAAAAAAGGAAAAGAAAAAAAAAGACATGCCTATAGCTCAGTATAAGGAATTATTAGCTGCATGCAAATCCCACGTCCACAAAGGTTTCAGCTCACACCAGTCAAATGACCATCAGCAAAAAGTCTACAAACTATAAATGCTGAAGAGGTTTTAGGGAACTGTGTACCTTCTAGCTGCTGATGGGGTGTAAAGTGCTAACAGCACTAATGAAAACTGAATGCAGCTGCTTTAAAAGGTAAAAATTGAGCTACCGTATGATGCGGCAGGGCACCTTCTGGGCCTATAACCTAAGACCACCAGAATCGGAAAGACAGAGGCAGGCAAATGTGCACTGCAGCAATATTGAAAGAGCCAAGACATGGAAGCAAAAAAAAGCTCCATAAACAGATGAATGGACAAAGAAGAAGTGGTATATGTACAGAATGGAATATTAGCCACGAAAAAAAATAAAAGAATGGCATATGCAGCACCACGGATGAGCCTAGAGATAATCACACAACGTGAAGTAAGTCAGATTGCGAAAGACAAATGTTCTACGATATCACTTATGTTATCTGAAAATTCATAAAAATGAACATATTTCCATAGGGAAAGACGATCTCAGATGGAGAAGACAAACTTATGGTTAAGCCAAAGAAAAGGTGTGAGGAATGGACAAATTAGGATATTGGGGTTAACAAACATATACTAATACATATAAAATATATCATCCCCAAAGACCTATGGAATACCAAGAGTGGTCTATTCAACACTCTACAATAACCTACATGGAAAAGGACACAACGATCAATAGATATATGTATATGTGTACATGAACAAGATTCTGTGCAGCTAGAACAAAAGACATTTTAAAATCCAATTTGCTCTGATAAAAATGAAAACTTAAAGACACAAACAAGAATTAAGGAGGCTAAAACTTATGGGGGTTTGTCCTGACACATTCCACTCTAATCTGCAACCTAAAAGCACAACTTGCAGCAAGGTTCTGTTTCCCTAGCAAGCAGAGTTGCCAACGTAGAAATGCTGCCACCTTAAGGCCGTTTCCTCAAACAGCAGCTTTAAATCCACTGCTAATGGTCACTAATATTCACAAGGACTGCAGGGCTGTAAATGACTCATGCCCTCAAAAACTGTCCTGGGGTAGGGAATGGCCAAAAAAATCCAAACGCGGCAAATTTTTCAAGAAGGAAATTTGAAGTTGTAAGTTTAGCTGAATCTTAAAAAAAAAATGAAAAGGACATTGATCCACGCAAAACATCAGGAATTATTAGACGCATGCAAATCCAATCTACACAAACGTATCACCTCACACCAGTCAGAATGACCATCAGCAAAACGTCAACAAACAATAGATGTTGAAGAAGTTGTGGAGAATAGCGTAACCTCTCGGTCTAAGTGGGATGTAAACTGGTAACCGCCAATAATAGGAACAGAATGGCAGTGCGTTGAAAGGTAAAAATTGAGTCCCCATATGATCCGGAAGGCCCACTATTGGGCCTGTCACCTGTGAAAGCCAGAATCAAAAAGACACAGGATGGAACATCGTGTATTGCAGCAGTATTTACAATAGCCAAGACATGGAAGCAACAAAAATGTCCACCATCAGATGAATGGACGAAAAAGTGGTCCATGTACACAATGCAATATTAGACACAGAAAAGAATGAAACAATGCCGTTTGCAGCACCATAGACGAGGCTACAGACAATCACACACCTTGAAGTAAGTCAGAAAGCGAGAGACACATATCCTATGATATCACGTATAGGTCTTATCTAAAAATTGATAGGAATGAACCTATTTCCACAGAGAGGGACACTCACGTGTTCAGAAAACAAGCTTGTGCTTAACCAAACGGAAAGGTGTGAGGAATGTATAACGGAGGATATTGGGTTTAACAGACATATGCTAATACTTATAAAATATATAATCATCAGACATACCGAATACCAAGAGAGGTCTACACAACATTCTGTAATAATCTCTACGGAACAGGATCCAAACATGAAAAGATATATGAATCAATGAAAGACATTCTGTACACCTAGAACAAACACAACATTGCAATCAAATTTGCTCTGAGAAAAATGAAAATTAAACTGAGAATATCAACAACAAATAAGTAGACATAGTTTCTGGGGGTTTGTCCTGGCACATTCCACTCTACTTTACAACCTACAAACAGGACTTCCAGGAAGGCTGTGTTGCCCTAGTAACCAGAGTTGGGAATATAGAAATGCTGCCCCCTTGTGGCCGTTTCCTGCAACAGCAGCTTTAAATGCAGAACTAATGGTCATGTGATATTCACAATTACTACAGGGCTGTAAAGGACACCTGCCCTCAAAAAATGTCCTGGTGCAGGTAATGGCCACAGGAATTCAGGGAACATGGCAAATTTTTCAAGGAAACAATTTGAAGAGGTGAGTTTCTCTGTTTTACTTAAAAAAAAAACGTAGATGAAAGCTCAATATCGGGAATTATTAGACGCATGCAAATCCAACCTACAAGAAGGTATCACCACCCAACACTCAAAATGCCATCAGTAAAAAGTCTACAAACAATAAATTCTGAAGGGGTTTTAGAGAACTGTGTACCCTCTAGTTGCTGGTGGCATGTAAACTGGTAACAGCCAGTAGTGAGAACAGAATGGAGGTGCGTTGAAAGGGAAAAATTTGAACCACCATATGATCTAGTAGGCCCACTGCTGGGCCTAATCCCTGAGAAGACCAGAATCCAAAAGACACAGGCTGGCAATCCTGCACTGCATCAATATTTAGCATTGCCAAGACTTGGAAGTAACCAAAATGTCCATCCACAGATGAATGCACAAAGAAGAAGTGGTCCATGTACACAATGCAATATTCGCCATGGAAAAGGATGAAACACTGCTCTTTGCAGCACCATAGATGAGCCTAGAGATAATCACAGAACATGAGGTAAGTCGGAAAGCAGCCGACAAATAACCTGTGATATCACTCCTAGCTGTTACCTAACAACTGACACGTATGAACATATTTCCACAGAGAAAGACTCTCACAGACTTAGAAAACAAACTATGGTTATCTAAAAGGAAAGGTGGGAGGAATGGACACATTAAGATTAGGGTTACCGTACGTATACAAATACATATTAAACACACGTATCAAAAAGACCGACCATATACCAAGGGAGGTCTACTGAACGCGCTGTAATAATTTACACGGGGGCTTGCCTGGTGGCACCGTGGTTAAGAATCCACCTGCCAATGCAGGGGACACAGGTTCGATCCCTGGTTCGGGAAGGTCCCACATGCAGCAGAGCAACTAAGCCCGTGCACCACAACTAATGAGCCTACGCTCTGGAGCCCATGAGCCATAACTACTGAGCCCATGCACCACAACTACTGAAGCCCACACGCCTAGAGCCCGTGCTCCGCAACAAGAGAAGCCACTGCAGTGAGAAGCCGGTGCACCGCAACGGAGAGTAGCCCCCGCTCACCGCAACTGGAGAAAGCCCACATGCAGCAACGAAGATCCAACTCAGCCAAAAATAAATAAATAAATAAAATAAATTTATTTAAAAAAATAATAGTAATTTACATGGGAAGAGGATCTGTACATGAGTAGATATATATAATGTTCAATTGAACCTGATTGTGCACACCCAGAACAAACACTATTCTGCTCATTACCCCAATTTAAAAAATTAAAACCACGAACAACAATTAATGAGACATAAAGTTATTGGGGTTTTCCCTGGCACATCCCATTCTAATTTACAACCTAGGAACACAACTTTCAGGAAGGCTCTGCTGCCCTAGTAACCAGACTTGGGAATGGAGAAATGCTGCCGCCTTGTGGCCGTTTCCCACAACAGCAGCTTTAAACACAGGGCTAAGGGTCACTTGAGATTCACAGTAATTGTAGGGCCGTAAATGACACGTGTCCTCAAAAAATGTCCCGGGGTAGGTAATGGCCAAGAAAGTTCACAACACGGAAAATTTTTCAAGAAAACAATTTGAAGAGGTAAGTGTTACTCACTCGGTTGTTCTAAAAAAAGAAGAACATGGATAAAAGCTCAATATCAGGAATTATTGGTTGGATGCAAATCCAAACTACAAAAAGATTTCACCACCCAATATTCAAAATGCCATCCGTACAAAGTCTACAAACCATGCATGCTGACGGGTTGGGGGAGAAATGCATACCCACTATGCTGTTGGTTGGATGTAAACTGGTAACAGCTAATCATGAGAACAGAACGGAGCTGCGCTTAAAAGGTAAAAATTGAGCTACCATATCATGCGGCCGATCCCCTAATGGGCCTATACCCTAAGAAGACCAGAATGGGAAAGGCACAGACAGGCAAACATGCACTGCAGCAATATTTACAATAGCCAAGCCATGCAAGCAAACAAAATGTCCATCAACAGACAAATGGACAAAGAAGAAGTGGTGTACGTACCGAATGGAATAGTAGCCTCGGGAAAAAAATGAACAATGCCGTTTTCAGGACTACACATGAGCCTAGAAATAATCATAGTACGTTAAGTAAGTCAAAAAGGAATGACAAATATCCTATGATATCATTTATACGTGTTATCCATCCTAAGATTGCTCCCAATGAACATACTTCCACAGAAAAACACACTCACAGACTGATAAAACAAACTAATGGTTAACCAAAATGAAAGGTGGGAGGATGGATAAATTAGGATTATGGGGGTAGCATACATATACTAATGTATGTTAAATGTATATAAACATATAACATATAAACTATATGAATTATATAATCACCAATACATATAAAATATATCACGACAAAACACCTACCAAATACCAAGGGAGGTCTACTCAACATTCTGTAATAACATACATGCTAACAGGATCCGAAGATGAACAGACATATGTATGAATCATTGACCAGATTCTGTACAGCCAGACAATCACAACACTCTAATCAAATTTCCTCCGATAAGAAATATAAATTAAATTTAAAAAACGAACATAAGTAAGGAGACATAAACTTCTGGGGGCTTGTCCCAGCACATTCCACTCTAATTTACAACCGAGGAACACGACGTCCAGGAAGACTCTGTTGCCCTAGTAACAAGAGTTGAGAACGTAACAATGCTGCCGCCTTGTGGCTGTTTCCCACAACAGCAGCTTTAAACACAGTGCTAATGGCCGCTTAATAGTCACGAGGACTGCGGGGCTGTAAATGATACCTGCCCTCGAAAAATGTCCTGGGGTAGGGAATAGGCAAGAAATTTCAACACATGACAAAGTTTTCAAGAAGTCAATATGAGAGGGAAGTTGTACTCACTCTTTAAAAAAAAAGGAAAAGAAAAAAAAAGACATGCCTATAGCTCAGTATAAGGAATTATTAGCTGCATGCAAATCCCACGTCCACAAAGGTTTCAGCTCACACCAGTCAAATGACCATCAGCAAAAAGTCTACAAACTATAAATGCTGAAGAGGTTTTAGGGAACTGTGTACCTTCTAGCTGCTGATGGGGTGTAAAGTGCTAACAGCACTAATGAAAACTGAATGCAGCTGCTTTAAAAGGTAAAAATTGAGCTACCGTATGATGCGGCAGGGCACCTTCTGGGCCTATAACCTAAGACCACCAGAATCGGAAAGACAGAGGCAGGCAAATGTGCACTGCAGCAATATTGAAAGAGCCAAGACATGGAAGCAAAAAAAAGCTCCATAAACAGATGAATGGACAAAGAAGAAGTGGTATATGTACAGAATGGAATATTAGCCACGAAAAAAAATAAAAGAATGGCATATGCAGCACCACGGATGAGCCTAGAGATAATCACACAACGTGAAGTAAGTCAGATTGCGAAAGACAAATGTTCTACGATATCACTTATGTTATCTGAAAATTCATAAAAATGAACATATTTCCATAGGGAAAGACGATCTCAGATGGAGAAGACAAACTTATGGTTAAGCCAAAGAAAAGGTGTGAGGAATGGACAAATTAGGATATTGGGGTTAACAAACATATACTAATACATATAAAATATATCATCCCCAAAGACCTATGGAATACCAAGAGTGGTCTATTCAACACTCTACAATAACCTACATGGAAAAGGACACAACGATCAATAGATATATGTATATGTGTACATGAACAAGATTCTGTGCAGCTAGAACAAAAGACATTTTAAAATCCAATTTGCTCTGATAAAAATGAAAACTTAAAGACACAAACAAGAATTAAGGAGGCTAAAACTTATGGGGGTTTGTCCTGACACATTCCACTCTAATCTGCAACCTAAAAGCACAACTTGCAGCAAGGTTCTGTTTCCCTAGCAAGCAGAGTTGCCAACGTAGAAATGCTGCCACCTTAAGGCCGTTTCCTCAAACAGCAGCTTTAAATCCACTGCTAATGGTCACTAATATTCACAAGGACTGCAGGGCTGTAAATGACTCATGCCCTCAAAAACTGTCCTGGGGTAGGGAATGGCCAAAAAAATCCAAACGCGGCAAATTTTTCAAGAAGGAAATTTGAAGTTGTAAGTTTAGCTGAATCTTAAAAAAAAAATGAAAAGGACATTGATCCACGCAAAACATCAGGAATTATTAGACGCATGCAAATCCAATCTACACAAACGTATCACCTCACACCAGTCAGAATGACCATCAGCAAAACGTCAACAAACAATAGATGTTGAAGAAGTTGTGGAGAATAGCGTAACCTCTCGGTCTAAGTGGGATGTAAACTGGTAACCGCCAATAATAGGAACAGAATGGCAGTGCGTTGAAAGGTAAAAATTGAGTCCCCATATGATCCGGAAGGCCCACTATTGGGCCTGTCACCTGTGAAAGCCAGAATCAAAAAGACACAGGATGGAACATCGTGTATTGCAGCAGTATTTACAATAGCCAAGACATGGAAGCAACAAAAATGTCCACCATCAGATGAATGGACGAAAAAGTGGTCCATGTACACAATGCAATATTAGACACAGAAAAGAATGAAACAATGCCGTTTGCAGCACCATAGACGAGGCTACAGACAATCACACACCTTGAAGTAAGTCAGAAAGCGAGAGACACATATCCTATGATATCACGTATAGGTCTTATCTAAAAATTGATAGGAATGAACCTATTTCCACAGAGAGGGACACTCACGTGTTCAGAAAACAAGCTTGTGCTTAACCAAACGGAAAGGTGTGAGGAATGTATAACGGAGGATATTGGGTTTAACAGACATATGCTAATACTTATAAAATATATAATCATCAGACATACCAAATACCAAGAGAGGTCTACACAACATTCTGTAATAATCTCTACGGAACAGGATCCAAACATGAAAAGATATATGAATCAATGAAAGACATTCTGTACACCTAGAACAAACACAACATTGCAATCAAATTTGCTCTGAGAAAAATGAAAATTAAACTGAGAATATCAACAACAAATAAGTAGACATAGTTTCTGGGGGTTTGTCCTGGCACATTCCACTCTACTTTACAACCTACAAACAGGACTTCCAGGAAGGCTGTGTTGCCCTAGTAACCAGAGTTGGGAATATAGAAATGCTGCCCCCTTGTGGCCGTTTCCTGCAACAGCAGCTTTAAATGCAGAACTAATGGTCATGTGATATTCACAATTACTACAGGGCTGTAAAGGACACCTGCCCTCAAAAAATGTCCTGGTGCAGGTAATGGCCACAGGAATTCAGGGAACATGGCAAATTTTTCAAGGAAACAATTTGAAGAGGTGAGTTTCTCTGTTTTACTTAAAAAAAAAACGTAGATGAAAGCTCAATATCGGGAATTATTAGACGCATGCAAATCCAACCTACAAGAAGGTATCACCACCCAACACTCAAAATGCCATCAGTAAAAAGTCTACAAACAATAAATTCTGAAGGGGTTTTAGAGAACTGTGTACCCTCTAGTTGCTGGTGGCATGTAAACTGGTAACAGCCAGTAGTGAGAACAGAATGGAGGTGCGTTGAAAGGGAAAAATTTGAACCACCATATGATCTAGTAGGCCCACTGCTGGGCCTAATCCCTGAGAAGACCAGAATCCAAAAGACACAGGCTGGCAATCCTGCACTGCATCAATATTTAGCATTGCCAAGACTTGGAAGTAACCAAAATGTCCATCCACAGATGAATGCACAAAGAAGAAGTGGTCCATGTACACAATGCAATATTCGCCATGGAAAAGGATGAAACACTGCTCTTTGCAGCACCATAGATGAGCCTAGAGATAATCACAGAACATGAGGTAAGTCGGAAAGCAGCCAACAAATAACCTGTGATATCACTCCTAGCTGTTACCTAACAACTGACACGTATGAACATATTTCCACAGAGAAAGACTCTCACAGACTTAGAAAACAAACTATGGTTATCTAAAAGGAAAGGTGGGAGGAATGGACACATTAAGATTAGGGTTACCGTACGTATACAAATACATATTAAACACACGTATCAAAAAGACCGACCATATACCAAGGGAGGTCTACTGAACGCGCTGTAATAATTTACACGGGGGCTTGCCTGGTGGCACCGTGGTTAAGAATCCACCTGCCAATGCAGGGGACACAGGTTCGATCCCTGGTTCGGGAAGGTCCCACATGCAGCAGAGCAACTAAGCCCGTGCACCACAACTAATGAGCCTACGCTCTGGAGCCCATGAGCCATAACTACTGAGCCCATGCACCACAACTACTGAAGCCCACACGCCTAGAGCCCGTGCTCCGCAACAAGAGAAGCCACTGCAGTGAGAAGCCGGTGCACCGCAACGGAGAGTAGCCCCCGCTCACCGCAACTGGAGAAAGCCCACATGCAGCAACGAAGATCCAACTCAGCCAAAAATAAGTAAATAAATAAAATAAATTTATTTAAAAAAATAATAGTAATTTACATGGGAAGAGGATCTGTACATGAGTAGATATATATAATGTTCAATTGAACCTGATTGTGCACACCCAGAACAAACACTATTCTGCTCATTACCCCAATTTAAAAAATTAAAACCACGAACAACAATTAATGAGACATAAAGTTATTGGGGTTTTCCCTGGCACATCCCATTCTAATTTACAACCTAGGAACACAACTTTCAGGAAGGCTCTGCTGCCCTAGTAACCAGACTTGGGAATGGAGAAATGCTGCCGCCTTGTGGCCGTTTCCCACAACAGCAGCTTTAAACACAGGGCTAAGGGTCACTTGAGATTCACAGTAATTGTAGGGCCGTAAATGACACGTGTCCTCAAAAAATGTCCCGGGGTAGGTAATGGCCAAGAAAGTTCACAACACGGAAAATTTTTCAAGAAAACAATTTGAAGAGGTAAGTGTTACTCACTCGGTTGTTCTAAAAAAAGAAGAACATGGATAAAAGCTCAATATCAGGAATTATTGGTTGGATGCAAATCCAAACTACAAAAAGATTTCACCACCCAATATTCAAAATGCCATCCGTACAAAGTCTACAAACCATGCATGCTGACGGGTTGGGGGAGAAATGCATACCCACTATGCTGTTGGTTGGATGTAAACTGGTAACAGCTAATCATGAGAACAGAACGGAGCTGCGCTTAAAAGGTAAAAATTGAGCTACCATATCATGCGGCCGATCCCCTAATGGGCCTATACCCTAAGAAGACCAGAATGGGAAAGGCACAGACAGGCAAACATGCACTGCAGCAATATTTACAATAGCCAAGCCATGCAAGCAAACAAAATGTCCATCAACAGACAAATGGACAAAGAAGAAGTGGTGTACGTACCGAATGGAATAGTAGCCTCGGGAAAAAAATGAACAATGCCGTTTTCAGGACTACACATGAGCCTAGAAATAATCATAGTACGTTAAGTAAGTCAAAAAGGAATGACAAATATCCTATGATATCATTTATATGTGTTATCCATCCTAAGATTGCTCCCAATGAACATACTTCCACAGAAAAACACACTCACAGACGGATAAAACAAACTAATGGTTAACCAAAATGAAAGGTGGGAGGATGGATAAATTAGGATTATGGGGGTAGCATACATATACTAATGTATGTTAAATGTATATAAACATATAACATATAAACTATATGAATTATATAATCACCAATACATATAAAATATATCACGACAAAACACCTACCAAATACCAAGGGAGGTCTACTCAACATTCTGTAATAACATACATGCTAACAGGATCCGAAGATGAACAGACATATGTATGAATCATTGACCAGATTCTGTACAGCCAGACAATCACAACACTCTAATCAAATTTCCTCCGATAAGAAATATAAATTAAATTTAAAAAACGAACATAAGTAAGGAGACATAAACTTCTGGGGGCTTGTCCCAGCACATTCCACTCTAATTTACAACCGAGGAACACGACGTCCAGGAAGACTCTGTTGCCCTAGTAACAAGAGTTGAGAACGTAACAATGCTGCCACCTTGTGGCTGTTTCCCACAACAGCAGCTTTAAACACAGTGCTAATGGCCGCTTAATAGTCACGAGGACTGCGGGGCTGTAAATGATACCTGCCCTCGAAAAATGTCCTGGGGTAGGGAATAGGCAAGAAATTTCAACACATGACAAAGTTTTCAAGAAGTCAATATGAGAGGGAAGTTGTACTCACTCTTTAAAAAAAAGGAAAAGAAAAAAAAAGACATGCCTATAGCTCAGTATAAGGAATTATTAGCTGCATGCAAATCCCACGTCCACAAAGGTTTCAGCTCACACCAGTCAAATGACCATCAGCAAAAAGTCTACAAACTATAAATGCTGAAGAGGTTTTAGGGAACTGTGTACCTTCTAGCTGCTGATGGGGTGTAAAGTGCTAACAGCACTAATGAAAACTGAATGCAGCTGCTTTAAAAGGTAAAAATTGAGCTACCGTATGATGCGGCAGGGCACCTTCTGGGCCTATAACCTAAGACCACCAGAATCGGAAAGACAGAGGCAGGCAAATGTGCACTGCAGCAATATTGAAAGAGCCAAGACATGGAAGCAAAAAAAAGCTCCATAAACAGATGAATGGACAAAGAAGAAGTGGTATATGTACAGAATGGAATATTAGCCACGAAAAAAAATAAAAGAATGGCATATGCAGCACCACGGATGAGCCTAGAGATAATCACACAACGTGAAGTAAGTCAGATTGCGAAAGACAAATGTTCTACGATATCACTTATGTTATCTGAAAATTCATAAAAATGAACATATTTCCATAGGGAAAGACGATCTCAGATGGAGAAGACAAACTTATGGTTAAGCCAAAGAAAAGGTGTGAGGAATGGACAAATTAGGATATTGGGGTTAACAAACATATACTAATACATATAAAATATATCATCCCCAAAGACCTATGGAATACCAAGAGTGGTCTATTCAACACTCTACAATAACCTACATGGAAAAGGACACAACGATCAATAGATATATGTATATGTGTACATGAACAAGATTCTGTGCAGCTAGAACAAAAGACATTTTAAAATCCAATTTGCTCTGATAAAAATGAAAACTTAAAGACACAAACAAGAATTAAGGAGGCTAAAACTTATGGGGGTTTGTCCTGACACATTCCACTCTAATCTGCAACCTAAAAGCACAACTTGCAGCAAGGTTCTGTTTCCCTAGCAAGCAGAGTTGCCAACGTAGAAATGCTGCCACCTTAAGGCCGTTTCCTCAAACAGCAGCTTTAAATCCACTGCTAATGGTCACTAATATTCACAAGGACTGCAGGGCTGTAAATGACTCATGCCCTCAAAAACTGTCCTGGGGTAGGGAATGGCCAAAAAAATCCAAACGCGGCAAATTTTTCAAGAAGGAAATTTGAAGTTGTAAGTTTAGCTGAATCTTAAAAAAAAAATGAAAAGGACATTGATCCACGCAAAACATCAGGAATTATTAGACGCATGCAAATCCAATCTACACAAACGTATCACCTCACACCAGTCAGAATGACCATCAGCAAAACGTCAACAAACAATAGATGTTGAAGAAGTTGTGGAGAATAGCGTAACCTCTCGGTCTAAGTGGGATGTAAACTGGTAACCGCCAATAATAGGAACAGAATGGCAGTGCGTTGAAAGGTAAAAATTGAGTCCCCATATGATCCGGAAGGCCCACTATTGGGCCTGTCACCTGTGAAAGCCAGAATCAAAAAGACACAGGATGGAACATCGTGTATTGCAGCAGTATTTACAATAGCCAAGACATGGAAGCAACAAAAATGTCCACCATCAGATGAATGGACGAAAAAGTGGTCCATGTACACAATGCAATATTAGACACAGAAAAGAATGAAACAATGCCGTTTGCAGCACCATAGACGAGGCTACAGACAATCACACACCTTGAAGTAAGTCAGAAAGCGAGAGACACATATCCTATGATATCACGTATAGGTCTTATCTAAAAATTGATAGGAATGAACCTATTTCCACAGAGAGGGACACTCACGTGTTCAGAAAACAAGCTTGTGCTTAACCAAACGGAAAGGTGTGAGGAATGTATAACGGAGGATATTGGGTTTAACAGACATATGCTAATACTTATAAAATATATAATCATCAGACATACCGAATACCAAGAGAGGTCTACACAACATTCTGTAATAATCTCTACGGAACAGGATCCAAACATGAAAAGATATATGAATCAATGAAAGACATTCTGTACACCTAGAACAAACACAACATTGCAATCAAATTTGCTCTGAGAAAAATGAAAATTAAACTGAGAATATCAACAACAAATAAGTAGACATAGTTTCTGGGGGTTTGTCCTGGCACATTCCACTCTACTTTACAACCTACAAACAGGACTTCCAGGAAGGCTGTGTTGCCCTAGTAACCAGAGTTGGGAATATAGAAATGCTGCCCCCTTGTGGCCGTTTCCTGCAACAGCAGCTTTAAATGCAGAACTAATGGTCATGTGATATTCACAATTACTACAGGGCTGTAAAGGACACCTGCCCTCAAAAAATGTCCTGGTGCAGGTAATGGCCACAGGAATTCAGGGAACATGGCAAATTTTTCAAGGAAACAATTTGAAGAGGTGAGTTTCTCTGTTTTACTTAAAAAAAAAACGTAGATGAAAGCTCAATATCGGGAATTATTAGACGCATGCAAATCCAACCTACAAGAAGGTATCACCACCCAACACTCAAAATGCCATCAGTAAAAAGTCTACAAACAATAAATTCTGAAGGGGTTTTAGAGAACTGTGTACCCTCTAGTTGCTGGTGGCATGTAAACTGGTAACAGCCAGTAGTGAGAACAGAATGGAGGTGCGTTGAAAGGGAAAAATTTGAACCACCATATGATCTAGTAGGCCCACTGCTGGGCCTAATCCCTGAGAAGACCAGAATCCAAAAGACACAGGCTGGCAATCCTGCACTGCATCAATATTTAGCATTGCCAAGACTTGGAAGTAACCAAAATGTCCATCCACAGATGAATGCACAAAGAAGAAGTGGTCCATGTACACAATGCAATATTCGCCATGGAAAAGGATGAAACACTGCTCTTTGCAGCACCATAGATGAGCCTAGAGATAATCACAGAACATGAGGTAAGTCGGAAAGCAGCCGACAAATAACCTGTGATATCACTCCTAGCTGTTACCTAACAACTGACACGTATGAACATATTTCCACAGAGAAAGACTCTCACAGACTTAGAAAACAAACTATGGTTATCTAAAAGGAAAGGTGGGAGGAATGGACACATTAAGATTAGGGTTACCGTACGTATACAAATACATATTAAACACACGTATCAAAAAGACCGACCATATACCAAGGGAGGTCTACTGAACGCTCTGTAATAATTTACACGGGGGCTTGCCTGGTGGCACCGTGGTTAAGAATCCACCTGCCAATGCAGGGGACACAGGTTCGATCCCTGGTTCGGGAAGGTCCCACATGCAGCAGAGCAACTAAGCCCGTGCACCACAACTAATGAGCCTACGCTCTGGAGCCCATGAGCCATAACTACTGAGCCCATGCACCACAACTACTGAAGCCCACACGCCTAGAGCCCGTGCTCCGCAACAAGAGAAGCCACTGCAGTGAGAAGCCGGTGCACCGCAACGGAGAGTAGCCCCCGCTCACCGCAACTGGAGAAAGCCCACATGCAGCAACGAAGATCCAACTCAGCCAAAAATAAATAAATAAATAAAATAAATTTATTTAAAAAAATAATAGTAATTTACATGGGAAGAGGATCTGTACATGAGTAGATATATATAATGTTCAATTGAACCTGATTGTGCACACCCAGAACAAACACTATTCTGCTCATTACCCCAATTTAAAAAATTAAAACCACGAACAACAATTAATGAGACATAAAGTTATTGGGGTTTTCCCTGGCACATCCCATTCTAATTTACAACCTAGGAACACAACTTTCAGGAAGGCTCTGCTGCCCTAGTAACCAGACTTGGGAATGGAGAAATGCTGCCGCCTTGTGGCCGTTTCCCACAACAGCAGCTTTAAACACAGGGCTAAGGGTCACTTGAGATTCACAGTAATTGTAGGGCCGTAAATGACACGTGTCCTCAAAAAATGTCCCGGGGTAGGTAATGGCCAAGAAAGTTCACAACACGGAAAATTTTTCAAGAAAACAATTTGAAGAGGTAAGTGTTACTCACTCGGTTGTTCTAAAAAAAGAAGAACATGGATAAAAGCTCAATATCAGGAATTATTGGTTGGATGCAAATCCAAACTACAAAAAGATTTCACCACCCAATATTCAAAATGCCATCCGTAAAAAGTCTACAAACCATGCATGCTGACGGGTTGGGGGAGAAATGCATACCCACTATGCTGTTGGTTGGATGTAAACTGGTAACAGCTAATCATGAGAACAGAACGGAGCTGCGCTTAAAAGGTAAAAATTGAGCTACCATATCATGCGGCCGATCCCCTAATGGGCCTATACCCTAAGAAGACCAGAATGGGAAAGGCACAGACAGGCAAACATGCACTGCAGCAATATTTACAATAGCCAAGCCATGCAAGCAAACAAAATGTCCATCAACAGACAAATGGACAAAGAAGAAGTGGTGTACGTACCGAATGGAATAGTAGCCTCGGGAAAAAAATGAACAATGCCGTTTTCAGGACTACACATGAGCCTAGAAATAATCATAGTACGTTAAGTAAGTCAAAAAGGAATGACAAATATCCTATGATATCATTTATACGTGTTATCCATCCTAAGATTGCTCCCAATGAACATACTTCCACAGAAAAACACACTCACAGACTGATAAAACAAACTAATGGTTAACCAAAATGAAAGGTGGGAGGATGGAAAAAATTAGGATTATGGGGGTAGCATACATATACTAATGTATGTTAAATGTATATAAACATATAACATATAAACTATATGAATTATATAATCACCAATACATATAAAATATATCATGACAAAACACCTACCAAATACCAAGGGAGGTCTACTCAACATTCTGTAATAACATACATGCTAACAGGATCCGAAGATGAACAGACATATGTATGAATCATTGACCAGATTCTGTACAGCCAGACAATCACAACACTCTAATCAAATTTCCTCCGATAAGAAATATAAATTAAATTTAAAAAACGAACATAAGTAAGGAGACATAAACTTCTGGGGGCTTGTCCCAGCACATTCCACTCTAATTTACAACCGAGGAACACGACGTCCAGGAAGACTCTGTTGCCCTAGTAACAAGAGTTGAGAACGTAACAATGCTGCTGCCTTGTGGCTGTTTCCCACAACAGCAGCTTTAAACACAGTGCTAATGGCCGCTTAATAGTCACGAGGACTGCGGGGCTGTAAATGATACCTGCCCTCAAAAAATGTCCTGGGGTAGGGAATAGGCAAGAAATTTCAACACATGACAAAGTTTTCAAGAAGTCAATATGAGAGGGAAGTTGTACTCACTCTTTAAAAAAAAAGGAAAAGAAAAAAAAAGACATGCCTATAGCTCAGTATAAGGAATTATTAGCTGCATGCAAATCGCACGTCCACAAAGGTTTCAGCTCACACCAGTCAAATGACCATCAGCAAAAAGTCTACAAACTATAAATGCTGAAGAGGTTTTAGGGAACTGTGTACCTTCTAGCTGCTGATGGGGTGTAAAGTGCTAACAGCACTAATGAAAACTGAATGCAGCTGCTTTAAAAGGTAAAAATTGAGCTACCGTATGATGCGGCAGGGCACCTTCTGGGCCTATAACCTAAGACCACCAGAATCGGAAAGACAGAGGCAGGCAAATGTGCACTGCAGCAATATTGAAAGAGCCAAGACATGGAAGCAAAAAAAAGCTCCATAAACAGATGAATGGACAAAGAAGAAGTGGTATATGTACAGAATGGAATATTAGCCACGAAAAAAAATAAAAGAATGGCATATGCAGCACCACGGATGAGCCTAGAGATAATCACACAACGTGAAGTAAGTCAGATTGCGAAAGACAAATGTTCTACGATATCACTTATGTTATCTGAAAATTCATAAAAATGAACATATTTCCATAGGGAAAGACGATCTCAGATGGAGAAGACAAACTTATGGTTAAGCCAAAGAAAAGGTGTGAGGAATGGACAAATTAGGATATTGGGGTTAACAAACATATACTAATACATATAAAATATATCATCCCCAAAGACCTATGGAATACCAAGAGTGGTCTATTCAACACTCTACAATAACCTACATGGAAAAGGACACAACGATCAATAGATATATGTATATGTGTACATGAACAAGATTCTGTGCAGCTAGAACAAAAGACATTTTAAAATCCAATTTGCTCTGATAAAAATGAAAACTTAAAGACACAAACAAGAATTAAGGAGGCTAAAACTTATGGGGGTTTGTCCTGACACATTCCACTCTAATCTGCAACCTAAAAGCACAACTTGCAGCAAGGTTCTGTTTCCCTAGCAAGCAGAGTTGCCAACGTAGAAATGCTGCCACCTTAAGGCCGTTTCCTCAAACAGCAGCTTTAAATCCACTGCTAATGGTCACTAATATTCACAAGGACTGCAGGGCTGTAAATGACTCATGCCCTCAAAAACTGTCCTGGGGTAGGGAATGGCCAAAAAAATCCAAACGCGGCAAATTTTTCAAGAAGGAAATTTGAAGTTGTAAGTTTAGCTGAATCTTAAAAAAAAAATGAAAAGGACATTGATCCACGCAAAACATCAGGAATTATTAGACGCATGCAAATCCAATCTACACAAACGTATCACCTCACACCAGTCAGAATGACCATCAGCAAAACGTCAACAAACAATAGATGTTGAAGAAGTTGTGGAGAATAGCGTAACCTCTCGGTCTAAGTGGGATGTAAACTGGTAACCGCCAATAATAGGAACAGAATGGCAGTGCGTTGAAAGGTAAAAATTGAGTCCCCATATGATCCGGAAGGCCCACTATTGGGCCTGTCACCTGTGAAAGCCAGAATCAAAAAGACACAGGATGGAACATCGTGTATTGCAGCAGTATTTACAATAGCCAAGACATGGAAGCAACAAAAATGTCCACCATCAGATGAATGGACGAAAAAGTGGTCCATGTACACAATGCAATATTAGACACAGAAAAGAATGAAACAATGCCGTTTGCAGCACCATAGACGAGGCTACAGACAATCACACACCTTGAAGTAAGTCAGAAAGCGAGAGACACATATCCTATGATATCACGTATAGGTCTTATCTAAAAATTGATAGGAATGAACCTATTTCCACAGAGAGGGACACTCACGTGTTCAGAAAACAAGCTTGTGCTTAACCAAACGGAAAGGTGTGAGGAATGTATAACGGAGGATATTGGGTTTAACAGACATATGCTAATACTTATAAAATATATAATCATCAGACATACCGAATACCAAGAGAGGTCTACACAACATTCTGTAATAATCTCTACGGAACAGGATCCAAACATGAAAAGATATATGAATCAATGAAAGACATTCTGTACACCTAGAACAAACACAACATTGCAATCAAATTTGCTCTGAGAAAAATGAAAATTAAACTGAGAATATCAACAACAAATAAGTAGACATAGTTTCTGGGGGTTTGTCCTGGCACATTCCACTCTACTTTACAACCTACAAACAGGACTTCCAGGAAGGCTGTGTTGCCCTAGTAACCAGAGTTGGGAATATAGAAATGCTGCCCCCTTGTGGCCGTTTCCTGCAACAGCAGCTTTAAATGCAGAACTAATGGTCATGTGATATTCACAATTACTACAGGGCTGTAAAGGACACCTGCCCTCAAAAAATGTCCTGGTGCAGGTAATGGCCACAGGAATTCAGGGAACATGGCAAATTTTTCAAGGAAACAATTTGAAGAGGTGAGTTTCTCTGTTTTACTTAAAAAAAAAACGTAGATGAAAGCTCAATATCGGGAATTATTAGACGCATGCAAATCCAACCTACAAGAAGGTATCACCACCCAACACTCAAAATGCCATCAGTAAAAAGTCTACAAACAATAAATTCTGAAGGGGTTTTAGAGAACTGTGTACCCTCTAGTTGCTGGTGGCATGTAAACTGGTAACAGCCAGTAGTGAGAACAGAATGGAGGTGCGTTGAAAGGGAAAAATTTGAACCACCATATGATCTAGTAGGCCCACTGCTGGGCCTAATCCCTGAGAAGACCAGAATCCAAAAGACACAGGCTGGCAATCCTGCACTGCATCAATATTTAGCATTGCCAAGACTTGGAAGTAACCAAAATGTCCATCCACAGATGAATGCACAAAGAAGAAGTGGTCCATGTACACAATGCAATATTCGCCATGGAAAAGGATGAAACACTGCTCTTTGCAGCACCATAGATGAGCCTAGAGATAATCACAGAACATGAGGTAAGTCGGAAAGCAGCCGACAAATAACCTGTGATATCACTCCTAGCTGTTACCTAACAACTGACACGTATGAACATATTTCCACAGAGAAAGACTCTCACAGACTTAGAAAACAAACTATGGTTATCTAAAAGGAAAGGTGGGAGGAATGGACACATTAAGATTAGGGTTACCGTACGTATACAAATACATATTAAACACACGTATCAAAAAGACCGACCATATACCAAGGGAGGTCTACTGAACGCTCTGTAATAATTTACACGGGGGCTTGCCTGGTGGCACCGTGGTTAAGAATCCACCTGCCAATGCAGGGGACACAGGTTCGATCCCTGGTTCGGGAAGGTCCCACATGCAGCAGAGCAACTAAGCCCGTGCACCACAACTAATGAGCCTACGCTCTGGAGCCCATGAGCCATAACTACTGAGCCCATGCACCACAACTACTGAAGCCCACACGCCTAGAGCCCGTGCTCCGCAACAAGAGAAGCCACTGCAGTGAGAAGCCGGTGCACCGCAACGGAGAGTAGCCCCCGCTCACCGCAACTGGAGAAAGCCCACATGCAGCAACGAAGATCCAACTCAGCCAAAAATAAGTAAATAAATAAAATAAATTTATTTTAAAAAATAATAGTAATTTACATGGGAAGAGGATCTGTACATGAGTAGATATATATAATGTTCAATTGAACCTGATTGTGCACACCCAGAACAAACACTATTCTGCTCATTACCCCAATTTAAAAAATTAAAACCACGAACAACAATTAATGAGACATAAAGTTATTGGGGTTTTCCCTGGCACATCCCATTCTAATTTACAACCTAGGAACACAACTTTCAGGAAGGCTCTGCTGCCCTAGTAACCAGACTTGGGAATGGAGAAATGCTGCCGCCTTGTGGCCGTTTCCCACAACAGCAGCTTTAAACACAGGGCTAAGGGTCACTTGAGATTCACAGTAATTGTAGGGCCGTAAATGACACGTGTCCTCAAAAAATGTCCCGGGGTAGGTAATGGCCAAGAAAGTTCACAACACGGAAAATTTTTCAAGAAAACAATTTGAAGAGGTAAGTGTTACTCACTCGGTTGTTCTAAAAAAAGAAGAACATGGATAAAAGCTCAATATCAGGAATTATTGGTTGGATGCAAATCCAAACTACAAAAAGATTTCACCACCCAATATTCAAAATGCCATCCGTAAAAAGTCTACAAACCATGCATGCTGACGGGTTGGGGGAGAAATGCATACCCACTATGCTGTTGGTTGGATGTAAACTGGTAACAGCTAATCATGAGAACAGAACGGAGCTGCGCTTAAAAGGTAAAAATTGAGCTACCATATCATGCGGCCGATCCCCTAATGGGCCTATACCCTAAGAAGACCAGAATGGGAAAGGCACAGACAGGCAAACATGCACTGCAGCAATATTTACAATAGCCAAGCCATGCAAGCAAACAAAATGTCCATCAACAGACAAATGGACAAAGAAGAAGTGGTGTACGTACCGAATGGAATAGTAGCCTCGGGAAAAAAATGAACAATGCCGTTTTCAGGACTACACATGAGCCTAGAAATAATCATAGTACGTTAAGTAAGTCAAAAAGGAATGACAAATATCCTATGATATCATTTATACGTGTTATCCATCCTAAGATTGCTCCCAATGAACATACTTCCACAGAAAAACACACTCACAGACTGATAAAACAAACTAATGGTTAACCAAAATGAAAGGTGGGAGGATGGAAAAAATTAGGATTATGGGGGTAGCATACATATACTAATGTATGTTAAATGTATATAAACATATAACATATAAACTATATGAATTATATAATCACCAATACATATAAAATATATCATGACAAAACACCTACCAAATACCAAGGGAGGTCTACTCAACATTCTGTAATAACATACATGCTAACAGGATCCGAAGATGAACAGACATATGTATGAATCATTGACCAGATTCTGTACAGCCAGACAATCACAACACTCTAATCAAATTTCCTCCGATAAGAAATATAAATTAAATTTAAAAAACGAACATAAGTAAGGAGACATAAACTTCTGGGGGCTTGTCCCAGCACATTCCACTCTAATTTACAACCGAGGAACACGACGTCCAGGAAGACTCTGTTGCCCTAGTAACAAGAGTTGAGAACGTAACAATGCTGCCGCCTTGTGGCTGTTTCCCACAACAGCAGCTTTAAACACAGTGCTAATGGTCGCTTAATAGTCACGAGGACTGCGGGGCTGTAAATGATACCTGCCCTCAAAAAATGTCCTGGGGTAGGGAATAGGCAAGAAATTTCAACACATGACAAAGTTTTCAAGAAGTCAATATGAGAGGGAAGTTGTACTCACTCTTTAAAAAAAAAGGAAAAGAAAAAAAAAGACATGCCTATAGCTCAGTATAAGGAATTATTAGCTGCATGCAAATCCCACGTCCACAAAGGTTTCAGCTCACACCAGTCAAATGACCATCAGCAAAAAGTCTACAAACTATAAATGCTGAAGAGGTTTTAGGGAACTGTGTACCTTCTAGCTGCTGATGGGGTGTAAAGTGCTAACAGCACTAATGAAAACTGAATGCAGCTGCTTTAAAAGGTAAAAATTGAGCTACCGTATGATGCGGCAGGGCACCTTCTGGGCCTATAACCTAAGACCACCAGAATCGGAAAGACAGAGGCAGGCAAATGTGCACTGCAGCAATATTGAAAGAGCCAAGACATGGAAGCAAAAAAAAGCTCCATAAACAGATGAATGGACAAAGAAGAAGTGGTATATGTACAGAATGGAATATTAGCCACGAAAAAAAATAAAAGAATGGCATATGCAGCACCACGGATGAGCCTAGAGATAATCACACAACGTGAAGTAAGTCAGATTGCGAAAGACAAATGTTCTACGATATCACTTATGTTATCTGAAAATTCATAAAAATGAACATATTTCCATAGGGAAAGACGATCTCAGATGGAGAAGACAAACTTATGGTTAAGCCAAAGAAAAGGTGTGAGGAATGGACAAATTAGGATATTGGGGTTAACAAACATATACTAATACATATAAAATATATCATCCCCAAAGACCTATGGAATACCAAGAGTGGTCTATTCAACACTCTACAATAACCTACATGGAAAAGGACACAACGATCAATAGATATATGTATATGTGTACATGAACAAGATTCTGTGCAGCTAGAACAAAAGACATTTTAAAATCCAATTTGCTCTGATAAAAATGAAAACTTAAAGACACAAACAAGAATTAAGGAGGCTAAAACTTATGGGGGTTTGTCCTGACACATTCCACTCTAATCTGCAACCTAAAAGCACAACTTGCAGCAAGGTTCTGTTTCCCTAGCAAGCAGAGTTGCCAACGTAGAAATGCTGCCACCTTAAGGCCGTTTCCTCAAACAGCAGCTTTAAATCCACTGCTAATGGTCACTAATATTCACAAGGACTGCAGGGCTGTAAATGACTCATGCCCTCAAAAACTGTCCTGGGGTAGGGAATGGCCAAAAAAATCCAAACGCGGCAAATTTTTCAAGAAGGAAATTTGAAGTTGTAAGTTTAGCTGAATCTTAAAAAAAAAATGAAAAGGACATTGATCCACGCAAAACATCAGGAATTATTAGACGCATGCAAATCCAATCTACACAAACGTATCACCTCACACCAGTCAGAATGACCATCAGCAAAACGTCAACAAACAATAGATGTTGAAGAAGTTGTGGAGAATAGCGTAACCTCTCGGTCTAAGTGGGATGTAAACTGGTAACCGCCAATAATAGGAACAGAATGGCAGTGCGTTGAAAGGTAAAAATTGAGTCCCCATATGATCCGGAAGGCCCACTATTGGGCCTGTCACCTGTGAAAGCCAGAATCAAAAAGACACAGGATGGAACATCGTGTATTGCAGCAGTATTTACAATAGCCAAGACATGGAAGCAACAAAAATGTCCACCACCAGATGAATGGACGAAAAAGTGGTCCATGTACACAATGCAATATTAGACACAGAAAAGAATGAAACAATGCCGTTTGCAGCACCATAGACGAGGCTACAGACAATCACACACCTTGAAGTAAGTCAGAAAGCGAGAGACACATATCCTATGATATCACGTATAGGTCTTATCTAAAAATTGATAGGAATGAACCTATTTCCACAGAGAGGGACACTCACGTGTTCAGAAAACAAGCTTGTGCTTAACCAAACGGAAAGGTGTGAGGAATGTATAACGGAGGATATTGGGTTTAACAGACATATGCTAATACTTATAAAATATATAATCATCAGACATACCGAATACCAAGAGAGGTCTACACAACATTCTGTAATAATCTCTACGGAACAGGATCCAAACATGAAAAGATATATGAATCAATGAAAGACATTCTGTACACCTAGAACAAACACAACATTGCAATCAAATTTGCTCTGAGAAAAATGAAAATTAAACTGAGAATATCAACAACAAATAAGTAGACATAGTTTCTGGGGGTTTGTCCTGGCACATTCCACTCTACTTTACAACCTACAAACAGGACTTCCAGGAAGGCTGTGTTGCCCTAGTAACCAGAGTTGGGAATATAGAAATGCTGCCCCCTTGTGGCCGTTTCCTGCAACAGCAGCTTTAAATGCAGAACTAATGGTCATGTGATATTCACAATTACTACAGGGCTGTAAAGGACACCTGCCCTCAAAAAATGTCCTGGTGCAGGTAATGGCCACAGGAATTCAGGGAACATGGCAAATTTTTCAAGGAAACAGTTTGAAGAGGTGAGTTTCTCTGTTTTACTTAAAAAAAAAACGTAGATGAAAGCTCAATATCGGGAATTATTAGACGCATGCAAATCCAACCTACAAGAAGGTATCACCACCCAACACTCAAAATGCCATCAGTAAAAAGTCTACAAACAATAAATTCTGAAGGGGTTTTAGAGAACTGTGTACCCTCTAGTTGCTGGTGGCATGTAAACTGGTAACAGCCAGTAGTGAGAACAGAATGGAGGTGCGTTGAAAGGGAAAAATTTGAACCACCATATGATCTAGTAGGCCCACTGCTGGGCCTAATCCCTGAGAAGACCAGAATCCAAAAGACACAGGCTGGCAATCCTGCACTGCATCAATATTTAGCATTGCCAAGACTTGGAAGTAACCAAAATGTCCATCCACAGATGAATGCACAAAGAAGAAGTGGTCCATGTACACAATGCAATATTCGCCATGGAAAAGGATGAAACACTGCTCTTTGCAGCACCATAGATGAGCCTAGAGATAATCACAGAACATGAGGTAAGTCGGAAAGCAGCCGACAAATAACCTGTGATATCACTCCTAGCTGTTACCTAACAACTGACACGTATGAACATATTTCCACAGAGAAAGACTCTCACAGACTTAGAAAACAAACTATGGTTATCTAAAAGGAAAGGTGGGAGGAATGGACACATTAAGATTAGGGTTACCGTACGTATACAAATACATATTAAACACACGTATCAAAAAGACCGACCATATACCAAGGGAGGTCTACTGAACGCTCTGTAATAATTTACACGGGGGCTTGCCTGGTGGCACCGTGGTTAAGAATCCACCTGCCAATGCAGGGGACACAGGTTCGATCCCTGGTTCGGGAAGGTCCCACATGCAGCAGAGCAACTAAGCCCGTGCACCACAACTAATGAGCCTACGCTCTGGAGCCCATGAGCCATAACTACTGAGCCCATGCACCACAACTACTGAAGCCCACACGCCTAGAGCCCGTGCTCCGCAACAAG